>NC_143419.1:14663500-14976500 GCF_059467195.1 Physcomitrium patens | reverse complement strand
ATAAATATACTTTTATTTACTTCTACTTGATCATATAAATAAATTATAGAATAAATGTATATATCTATGATATTACTTTCTCTTCTAGAGATGAATTCCATGAAGAATAATCATCATATATTAAAAAAATTTAAGATCTTAGAAATTATATTTATTACATATTTTGAACTTTTTTCTCTTCAAAGATAGTTGATAGATCTTCTTAGCCATAGATAATATTTCATATTAAAGCAGTATTATATTAAAATATGACTATATGATAAAAGTATAATCAAAAATAAAATTTTAACTAATATTTATTCATCTTGATTTAATAATAATTCAAGATATTTTAACATAGTTTTTATAAAAGCCTCTTAATTTATTTTTTTATCTTAATAGCTAATAGATTAAAGGTTGGTTATTAATTTTATCTTTTAGGCTGTATAAATTCTTATATTATCTTTAAAATATAATAAATTAATAAAGATAAGATAAAAGAAGTAAATAATTAGTATAGTTGATACTAAGATTAAATTGAAGGTAAAATTGGGCTAAAAAATCCTTAAAATAGCTTAGATTGATATTCAAGGATTGAAAATATGTGAAATAGGATCGAAATCAAACCTCTAGCTACTAAAACAACTGCCTAGAGCAAAGTATGGTGGTATTTGGATATCAATAATTAGGATCAAAGAATTAGCTTTGAGTTTTTTTAGAAACATAAAGCTTATTTTCATAGGAATTGAGATGGCTTTGTAATTATTGTTTTAAGTTAGGATTTCTATTAGTAATTTTAGATTTATACAATACAATTAGGATTAGTACTCTTGAGTAGTTCGTGCAATTGGTATCTTATCTATGATTCAAAATTTGGTAGTATTTGAATGATTGGATGTGCTAAATATGAATAAAATATTATATTAATCTAATTTTATAGTTAAAAGATATTTGGATTTTAATACAAAAAGATATCAAAAATTGGTAGTTTGAAGTTGAATAGAATTTCTATAATATCTAAAGTTTTACTAGTCAAAACAAGGTGAATTTTGGCATGGTATTAGAAGACTTGAAGATCAAGCTATATATCAATTTTGAGCTAAAATTAATAATTAGAAAAAAAATAAATCACTACTAGAATATTTATATTAACTTTTAAGTTAACAGCCAACTAACATTATTACAATTTTTTTGGATATTTTTTCAAAATCTATAAGTTAGATTGGATTGAATTTTTTTGAGCATATAAAAGACTTATAGTAGCATTTGTGTTCAAAATTTTGCTTAAAAAAGATAATAAAATTAGAAATTATAATATACTAAAGTTTATTATTTAAAGTTAAGACTTTCAAATAAAAATCAATATTACCTAATTATAAAAATAACAAGGTAGTTGGAATTTGTATATAATTGAAATTTCTATAAAGAATATTTTTGAATTTTTTATATTAGCTTTAAAGACTTTTGAATTAAAATTTAAATTGCATTTTTTTATATAGATGAAACTTATTAAGATTTCTTAAATATTTATAATATACAATTTTACTTCCCATAACTAGGTACCCAATGCATTTCTAAATAAGACAACATGTAATATAACAATGTAAAGACTGCCATTCATTTGATTGTTGATAAGATTTTTGTAACTCCTTTCAAATAAAATATTTAGAATATTGATAGGAATTAATCCTACTTCTAATAAAATACCAAACACATTCTATCTTATCATCTATTCAAAAAAATACATATTATTCTTGAGAATCTTTATCTTAAGTATGTTTTCTTGAAGGTTGTAACAATCATAATATCTTATCCAAAAAATAAGTAAGTGATAGCTCTTGAGTTAAATTTGCTGATTATTGGTTTTCCATTTCATTAGTATCACAAATATACAAAAGTTACAAACAAGAGTAGAAGATAGACCACCATCTTTGTTAGATCTTATTTCTTTTATAGCAATAATTTTCTATTATTTATCTTAATTTTGATAGATGTTATCAATGAAAAGCCTCAATTTCTTTATTGTATTAATAAGATTCTTTGCTAGCTCCCATGTGCATTCATTAATATCATATCTGCACTAATAAATAAAATATTTAAATCTATTTTAGAATTGCCTTGAATCTAATATTTCTTCTATCACAAATTTTTAATTATTATTCACTTCTAAAAGAAGAAGTGGCATTTGTCTTCTTTTTAAGATATTCATTTTTTTTTTTATGGCTTAAGAAGAAACACAATAAATATGAGATGGATCTTCATAGACTCTAATAGATATAATTGATAAGCAACAAGATTGACTTGTTTACTAATAGAAAAAGGTCTAAGCCTACGATAGTCTAACTTATCACAAGGATGATTAGTCTTGATATTGCGATAAAATAACCATATCTTATTATCTATAATAAATTGTAGTAGTTCCTAATGATAAGTATCTACATTGATCTTTTGTCATTCATGAGCTTTCTTTATTTGGACCTTTATTATTATATGTAGCTCTAATAAATAATTTTTTAAATCTTTTGTTATAAGATTATTAAATTTTAAAAAGTACAAAGTATCAAATTATAAATAATAACCATAATAGATAAAAAAAATATATTTATTAAATAGAAAAATATACCAAATTATTATACGTAAACTCTACCAATGGCAAAAGAGTTGTCCAATCATCTTGATGATAATTAATAGAACACCTCAAATATTGCTCCAAAAATTGATTCACCTATTTCATTTGTCTATTAATTTTAAAATGAAAAGCCAAAGAAAGTATTATATCTATTTTTAAAATTTTAAAAAGATTTTTTTTAGAATCTTATTACAGATTGAATCTTCCTATTCAATATAATATCTTTGAATAATCTATGATAGCAATAGATATTGTTAAGAAAAAGCTTAGTTATTTCTTTACTTGTGATAGATTTTATACATGGTACAAAATATGCCATCTTGATAAAATAATCTATTATTACAAATATAGAATCATATAAATCTGAAATTAAAATATTCATGATAAAATCCATAGAAAGAAAAGACTATAGTTGTTTTAGAATAGATAATAGTTGAACAAATCTATAAGGTTGATGATGAGGAGTTTTTGATCTTGAACAAATATCACATGATTATAAAAAGTATTTAATTGCCTTCTATATTTGAAGCCATCAAAAATCTCTTGATATAAGCTCCAAAATTTTATCGTATCCAAAATGTCCAATTGTTAAAAAGTTATGACAAGCTTGAAGAATATATAATTGTGCTTTGTCTTCTAAAATATATAGTTGTCTTTTAAAATAAAATAAATTATTTTTAAATTTAAACTTAAAAATATCATGAGACTTAAAAGAATTATTCTTGATATCATAAAGAAAAAAAATAGAAGATATATTTAATTGAATTTGCTTGAGAAAGATTGAATCAACAATCAATGTTGATTTTATATTGAAAGATATAAATGTTCTAGCTTCAAGAGAATTATTTTTTGCTGATTAAAAGCTGCATCTTTTTTTTTTGGTATAAGATAAAAATATCTAGAAATGTTATTTGATAAATCTTATTATTTTTTGAATAGGTAAATAATCTTAAAATCAAATCTTGATAAAAACATGCTCCAACAAACTTAGCAAAGATTTAAAATATGTACTGATATGAAATACTTAAGATTCTTATAATTTGTATATATGATAATTGGATTAGAAGTGCCTCTTAGATAATGATGCCATTTTTGAAATGGATCTACAATTATAAGAAGTTCTTTATCATGGATCTTATAGTTAATCTTAGGTATTAAAAATTTATTAGAATAAAAAGCTATTATATGGAGCTTATCATTTGCTTCTATTTGTAATAAAAAAGCATCTATAGCAAAGTTTAATATTTTTGTTTCTATAAAGAACACCTTCAAAAAGTCAATAAGATATAAGATTGGTGCAGAAATAAATGTTGTTTTTAAAGCTTCAAAAGATGCTTTAGTTTCTTTGCTCCACTCAAGGTTGTCTTTATATGCCAAGCGAATAAGAGGAGCCGCAACTTGAAAAAAGTTCTTGATAAAGATCAAGTAATAATTGATAAATCTTCAAAAATATTGTATATTTTTTATTATTTTTAGAATCTTCTAATTTATGATAGTTTGGACCTTCTTAGAATCTATCATAAGATCATTATTTCAAATGATGTATCTTAAAAAGTCAACTTCAATAGTATAAAATATACTTTTCTATCTTGATGTATAATTCTATATCTCTTACTTTTTGTAATATACAACAAATATGAACTTTATATTTTTTTGTATTCTTAAAATAGATTAAGATGCCTAAATAATAGATAAAACAATCACCAAGAAACTTACAAAAGATATCATTTATTAAATGTTAAAAAGTAGTTGATGCATTCATGAATTCAAAAGGCATGACATTATATTTAAAATGTCCATATCTAGTTTAAAAGGTAATTTTTTATTTATCTCTTTTTGTAATGTGTACCAAATTATATGCTCTTTATAGATCTATTTTTGTATAGATTTTTTCTTGATTTAATTAATTAAAAAGTCTCGAAATTAAGGATAGAGGGTACCTATTCTTGGTGGTGTTCTTATTGAGTCCTTAATAGTCTACATACATCTATAGAGATCTGTTTTTTTTCTTTACAAATAAGATAGAAGCCTTGATTGGAGATTTAGAGTAGTATATAAATTTTTTAGCCAAATTTTTATCAATGTATTCTTTGAGTGCAACCAACTCATTTTGTGATAGGCTATAGATTAGTTTGAATAGTTGTTGAGTTTTTTCTTGATAATTGATAGAATAATCATAAGAATAATACTTTAAAAGAATAACTCTATTTTTTTTAAAGATATCTTAATAATTTTGATATTGGCTTAGAATATCACTTAAAAAGTTTTTTCTATTAACAATAGATATGGCATATATAAAATAATTTGAATATTTTTTTGTAACATGCATAGAAGTTCTCTCACCTATCAATAATGATTTGGATGTATTGATCTTATGGATTTTTACTTACCTAAAAAAATCTTTGAGTAAAATATGGAAAAAATCAAGATTGCAAGAAATCTAGTCTATCTAAGGATTATACCTATTTAAGCACAATAATCCTAAAATAATTAGATTAAAAAAGATATAATTATATTAAATATTATTAAATTATTATAACTATTAATTGAAACTTCTATAAGAGGAGTTTTATAAATAATATATTTATAAGATAATAAACGACTAACTATTACTTTTACATGCATAGGTTTGATTTTTCTAATTAAAAATATATCTTTTTTTTGACAAAGTCTTTGTCTATAAAAAAAACTGAGGCTACTAAATCTAATAAGGTTAAGACTTTGTAATTTTTAGGTCCTAAAAAAACTTCTATTTTTTTAAAAAAAATGAATCTAAGAAGAAAATAGGATCTTTATTAGGAGTTGGATAAGATCTCAACTACACAATTCCTGTTATAGCTAAAAAGACTTATTTTTTGACACATTATTTTCTTTGGTAACCATACTCTTCATTTTTTGATTGCATTGCTTGTTTAGAAAATATTAATTAGTGTGCTTGGATTTTCCATAATATAGACAAAAATCTTCTTAATGATGATGAATCTTTTTTTTATTCAATAAGAGATTTAAAATGTAGTGTATCCATTTGCATTGGTTCTAGCCTTAATAAATAAGTTTTTAAAACTTAAAAGCTACCATCATTACTTGACTTATTCCTCTTCAATCAAATCTTTTTTCTTGACATCCTTTAAATAATGAATTATTGCATGCAATGGCTTGAGCAATAAATTATTTTAAAGATTTAACTTTTGGTATTTTCAATAACAAATTTTGATGTTATTCTTTGACTCATATCAAAATTAATTAATAAAGGCTCTATCATTCTAATTCAAATTACAAACAAGGTTTTGGAATTTGATAATATATATAGAAGTTGATTGTGATCTTTATTGCAAAAATAAGAACTTAGTCTTTACTACTCTTTCTTGATTATTTTTTCTAAATGTGACCATAAAAAATTCTAAGAATGAATTCAGATCATAAAAGAGTCATGAATCCTTTTCCATCAAAGATGCAAATAAAGAAAGAATACTTCTAAATAAAAGTACATCTACAAACCTAATTTAAGTAAATCCATTAAGATATTGGAAGAGATGCAACCTTAGATGGAACTTGGCTTATTATATAAATCTTTAAAATTTTGATCTTATTCCATCAAACTTCTTGGACATATTAACTTTTGTCCTTGTTGTACGTATAGAAGCAAAACTTTTTGGATTTGGTTGTGAGATCAATTTACTTATTTTTTTCAATTACTCAACTTTTTAATGCAGATTTTGAATTTCTTTGATAGAAATAGGATTAGTATTTCTTTGCTTGGCATTGATGATATATGAAATTTTCATCCTAAGAATATTAATAAATTTGTGAAGATCTATAATAGTTAAAAATTTATTTTTACTTCTATTAAGTATAGAATCCATAATTTTTCCTTTCATTTTAAACAATTTGACAAATCCTTAAATCAAATTGGAAGAAGATGATCCACAACTTGTAATGTCAAATGAAAATTTCTACAAAGAAAGATAATTTTCTCTCTTTAAGAAAAAAATCAGTATTAGAAAATCAAACCATTTATTTAAAGGTGGGTAATACATAACCTTCAAAATATAACAATAGAAGTGAGGTAATCTACTCACTTCTAAAATAAGCCAAAAAAATAAATTAGTGTTCTTATTAAACTATCAAAGATATGAATCTCAAAGAGTTAAAATATCAATATACTCTTCTATCACTCAAAAAGACTAAAAAATCACTCAAAGATAGTATAATATTAAATTAGAATAGATATTACTAAAGACAAGAAGTTTAAAAAGTTTTGAAATAAGACTAATGATTAGAAAGGCCTTGATAAGGATGAAGAAGGCTTCACTCTTACTTCCATATATACTTTTAACTAGGAGTTATGTAATGATATCCTATAGGACCTCCAAAATATATTGACTTTGTAAGATATGTATCTAAACTTTTAAAGCAATTTTTTAATATGTGTACTACATAGTTATCTTATTCCAAAAGCTACCAACATGTAGTTGATTTATTGACCAAGTTGCTAACCTATCAATCAATTATAAATACAAATAAAATCAAAAAAATATCTATAAAGCTTTTAGAAAGCTTTTCTATAAAATATTATGAAATAAATCTATTTTTATTTACTTCTATTTAATCATATAAATAAATATTAGAATAAATATGTATATTTGTGATAAGTGGTTCAAATGGCAGTTGAACTCTTTTTTGAAGATCAATCAAGTAGTTATAGAGACAATATTCTAAAAGGATATATATATGTTTTTTAAAAATATCTTAAAAACCTTGATATTAGATTGAAATATTATTTGAAGACTTTTTATTATTAAAGATATATGTGGCATAATTAACACAAGATAATCCTACTTTTGCAACTTACAAGAAAGCTTTTATATTTATAAATATGTATTTGATTGCATTAGACTTACAACTTTCTATTTTGATATTAATACTCTTCATTATACTCTTAGAAAAGTCAAGACTATAAGAAAACTAATCTATTTAAAGATTATACTTTTCAAGCTACAATAAACTTAAAATCATTGAATTAAAAAAAGATTTAATGATATTAAATATTATAAAGTTATTATGACCATTAATTTTTACTTTTATTAGAAGAATTTTATAAATAGCATGTCCAAAAGATAATGAAAAATTATCTATGACTTCTACATGAACATATTTAGTTTTCTTCATTGAAAATATGTTATATCTTTTAATAAATTCTTAATCTAAGAAATAAATTGAGGCACCTAAATCTAGCAAGATAGAGCCTTTGTGATCTTTAGGTTCTAAACTAATATCTATTGTAAAACAAGGAAGAGGTTTTGAGGAGAGAATAGGATCTTTACTAGGTGTTATATAAGATTTTAGCTTCCCAGTTCTTACTATAGCTGAATAAACTTATTTTTTAATATAATTTCTTCTTTAATAGCCATACTATTTATTTTATAGTTGTATTATTTTTTTTGATAGTATTGAAAAATGTGCTTAGATTCTCTATAATATAAAAAAAAAACTTATTTGACAATGATGAGTCTTTTCTTGTGCAATGAGAGATTTGAAATTTATTGTATCAATTTGCATATCTTCTACTTTTGATTATGTGTATTGAGAAGAAATTTATATTGCCATTGAATTGAAATAATATTAAAGCCCACTTATGCAACTCTTGGATTGAAATTCAAAAATTTTATTGTCACACTTCACAACAAAGTCAATTATTTGAATTAATGTTTGAGGGTCAAATAAATTGAGAATCAATTTCTTTACCTAATATTTTAATCTACAAAAAAATTTACTAATAAATGCAACATCATCTTACTTGGTATCAATTACAAATTGAGATTTTGAAGGATTTTTAAAGTTAATGATGTACTTGGTAGATTTAGATTTTAAGAAATAAAAATAATTTACAAATTTTAGGATTTTGTAAATTTTATAGAATGTTCACAAATAAAAATTTGATAGTTAAAATCAATCAAATGCTTAGATTGAAGAATATGAGACTTTTTGTAGATGATGGTTTTTATAGGATTTAAAGGATTGATAAAGATTTATAAGATATCTATCAATCTGCTAGTTGAAATGATGTATAATTTTGTTCAATAGTAGCTTGCTTAACTTTCAAAAATTATTCAAAGTTTGAGATCAAATAAATGATGAAATTAAAATATTGTAACCCTAGAATATCAAAATTAAATTTAAAAAAGGAGGAAGGCTAATACTGAAGGGAAATTTAGGAATTATTATCTATTTAATATATGTAATCTTCTTCAAATATTTTATACTTTTTTCTAACTTAAATTTTATAAAATTTGTAAATTTTAAATTAAAACCAATAATTTAATCATAAATTATTAAATTTTCAATCTACTATAGAATTATTAAGGATTTATTTAAGATTAAAGATTTAATTAGGATTTGATTAGGATTTAGGATTTTTTTGGGATTTCATTAGGATTGATCTAGGATTTAAGATTTGATAAATCTTTGATTAGGATTTTAGACTTGATAGGATTTCAATAGAGTTGATCGAGGATTTAAGATTTGATTAGCATTTGGTTGGAATTTAGGATTTTAATAGATTTGACCTAGGATTTGATTAAGATTCATTAAGATTTTAATTAGAAATTTAATTATAATTTAATTATGATTTGATATAAAATTTGATTAAAATTTATTAGAAATTTAATTAGAAATAAATCAAGATTGAGCTAGGATTTATTTAGGATTTTTATTTTTAATATTTTATTAAGTTATTATTAATTATTTAATTTTTATTTTTAATTTTTTAAAATATTTTTTTGTTATTTATTTTTAGATTCTTTTATGATTTTTTAATATTTTTTTGTTACTCTTTTTAATTATTTTGAATTAATTAAAGTTTGATTAAGATTATTAAAGATTAATTAAATTTTATTTAAGATTCTATTAGACTAAATAGGATTGTTGTTGCAATATTAATTATCTTTTACAACTAAGTGCTCAATTATATTTTTATGAAAGCATACATGTAATACAACAATATTATAGATTGATTACCTCATTGCAAAATAAGGATATTATTTGTTGTAATATAAATTATATCATATTTTCCATATATAGATCAAAATTCTATCAAAAAAATTTGGAATTATTTAATATTGAATCACATCATTCAAAAAAAGATAAAAAAAACATAATAATACAAAACTTGAAAAAAATGTACTAATAAACTTGACTTGTGATTCTAGAATTGGATAGCTTTAGAGTTGAAGTTGAATTGTCAATTATACTTGATTGATGAATCCTTAAAATTTTGATATTTTGCTATCATATTTCTTGAATAAGGTAATTTTCAGTTCTCTAATGCTTAAATGATGTTCTATTATAGAAAGAGTAGTATGATTTAGTATAGATGTTGAAGAAGCTCTAATTATTACTTTATCTTTACTACTTGCTAATCTTGTTATTCCTTATAATTATAAATTGAGTTGATATATAACAAACTTTAATTCCTTCAATTGCTCTTGTATTTGTGCCATTGCACTCTTCATTTTAGTAAGCTTTGCAATGATTGCACAATAAAAAAGAAGATGTCTAATATCTCTCAAGATAAATAGAAGAGAGGATTTGAGTAAAAAAGAAATTCTAAGAATAATATTAGTTTAGAAGTGAATAATCTGCAACCTCTAATATGCTTATGTCTTATCAAAAAAAAAAAATAATCCACTCTTAATCAAGAAGAGATAAAGCTTTGATGTTATAAATGCACTCTTATCAATATGTGAAAGATAAAAACTTTATGAAGGCAAATAAACAAGTAAGTCTTTTTTCAAAGAAAGATGACAAAATAAAATAAAAAAGTATGTATATTCAAAAGAAATTAAAATGGCTATTGCCAAAAGACAAGAAAATTAGAGGTACTTGAAACTTGACTAATAGTAAGAAAAGAATTGACAAGAGTGAAGAAGGCTTTACTCTTTCTTCTATATATACTATCTACCTAAGAGCTACATGGAAATATTCTATTGGACCTCTAATACTTGTCTAATTTGCAAGACATGTGTCTTAACTTAAAAGATAACTTTCCTATATATGTACTACATTGTTAGCTTGTACTACAAGCTACCAATATATGTGACAAGTGGCTAACTTATTTGCTAAGTTTTTAACCTATCAATCACTTACAAACATGTATAAAAGTGAAACTATATCTATAAAGTTTTTTTAATAAGATATTATGAAATTAATCTACTTTTATTTATTTCTATTTATTCATATTACCAAAAATGTTATTAATATATATATATATATATATATATATATATATTTATATTAATTTTAATTTTTTTTAATGTCAATTTCTTTCCAATTTCAAATTTATGTAATTTTATATTACTTTATTACTATAGTATCAAATTATATGAAGTTTTTTTGAAAATGCAATGGACATTTGGCTGTAGAAGATAGAGCAAAAACTGCAATAATAAGGTTCCAATATTTCTAATAGAATCCTAAATAAATTCCAATTAAATCTCAACAATCTTAATTAAACCTTAATCACATCAAATTTAAATCTTTAATAATTATAAAAAAAATGAAAAAATTCTAAAAAATATCAAAAATATCTTTAAAAATTATCCTAATAAAAATTCTAAATAAATATTAAAAATATAAATTCTAAGTATATCTTAAATAAATTCTAATATAATCTTAAATATAAATTAATTTTTTTAAAAAAATCTTAAATAAATTCTAAATAAATTCTAATTAAATCTAAATCAAATCCTAAATCTCAAATCAAAATTTAATAAAATTTTAATTAAACTTTAAATCTTAAATAAATTTTTAACAAATCTTATAATAAATTAAAAATTTAATAACTAATAATGAAACTGTAGATTATAATTCAATTTTTTTCACATTTAAACACTATCTTGACAATAAGCAAAAATAATTTAAATGAAATTAAAATTATCAAATAGAAGATAAAACCTAAAATCTACTAAGATGTTGACCAGCCTCCTTCAATAATCTTGATACCAATCTACTAGTGCCAATATCTCTTAATTGCATTGTCTAATGGCTTTCAAACTTTGTAACATTATTTAAAATCAATTCAACTAAAATTTTAGAAAATTTTAATTCAATTCAATCAATAAATTTCTATGAATTTTAGAAATCTTCACTAATATTCTTTATGATCTTCAAAATTTAAATTTGAGCTTCATCTAATAGTTTAAATAAATATTATTAAAATTCAAATATACAAGAGTATTAGAAATTAAATTTTTTAAGTTCTTTAAATATAATCTCTCTATAGTTTTCAAAATCCAAAGTAATCTTAAAACAACCCTAATTTTGTAAAGCTTTTATAAAATTAATACAAAATTAAATCATTCAAAATCAATATTCAAAGACCTTTTACAAGTTTTTTTCTCAAATCCCACTCTTCGATCAACTAAAGAATCCTAGAATTGCCTAAGGTGTGCAATTTTATTTCTTGGAATTTGATTTTGACCTTAGTTCAAAATTGATCCTGTTCAAGTATCAATTCAAAATTTCTTAAGATTATCATTCACAAATGATAGTTTATAGATATATTTATACACACACATATATACATATACATATATATATATATATATATATAAATATACATATATATATATATATACAAGAAAAAAAATTGATGAAAACAAATAAATAAGTGAGATTTATTTTTTAAAAAAATAATAATAAATAAATATATTTGAATATATATATATATATATATATATATATATATATATATATATATCTATATTATTCAAGAAATAAAATTGATTATATATATATATATATCTATATATATGTATATTAAATAAATATATTATAATATAAATAACTTGATTATATAATCAATATGTATAATATGAATAATATAAATAACTTGAATAATATAGATATATATATATATATATATATATATATATAATCAAAAAGAAACTATAATGTCTATTGCCAATATCTAATGTCTATAAATAAATTGATTATATATATATATCTAATATATCTAATGTCTATAATATGATATATATATTATATATATATATATATATATATATATATATATTTCTTACTTATAATCTAGTTTGAAGGATCTCTAATTTTTTTGTCTTTTGGCAATAGACATTATAGTTTCTTTTTGATTATATATATATATATATATATATATATATATATATATATATATATATATATATATCTATATTATTCAAGTTATTTATATTATTCATATTATACATATTGATTATATGTATATCTATATATATATAAATATATATATAATCAATTTATTTATATTATACATATTATTCATATTGATTATATATATATATATATATATATATATATATATATATATATATATATATATATATAATCAATTTATTTATATTATACATATTATTCATATTGATTATATATATATATATATATATATATATATATTATTCAAGTTATTTATACTTATTCATATTATTCAACTAGCTATTAGAATAAACATACATGTCTGCTATTATATGGTGTAATTTTTTATCTGAAAATATACAAGATATTTAGCTTTTAGAAGTAATAACTAAAGTTATTACTTTAGTTCTTTCACTAATTTATAAATAAAAATAAAATATAACTTATATAATTAAATATAAATATATCGTATTATATATAATAAGTAAAGAAATTTTTTAATTTTATAACTTCATGATTAATATTATTTATTTTAAAGTAAGTAAATAAATCTTTTTTATAATAAATATTTAATAATTTTAATTAATTTTAATTTTAATCCTTATAAGAAAAATATATATATATATATTATAAATTATCTTATATATAAATTTTAATTCAAATTATATATCTTATATTATATATTCTTACAAATTAATAATTGATTAATGTATTTACAAAGTTAATTCTTAAGATATTATTTAATATGGTTTTCTTAAAAGAATATTTATATATGTAATTTCTATTAAATATTATATAATTATCTATTTAGATGGTTGAAACTATATTTCCAATTGACAACTTATAGCTGCCATATTAGTTGATAGTTAATGTATAGTTATTCTCTCCTATCAAGCCATCATGCAACCAAATAACATAAGTGTTTATATGTCAATTGGAAATCTGTAGCTAAATTACTTGTTAGTGTATTTGCACTAGAAAGCCCATATCAATAGACTTTAGATTTGCATTATAAGAACTAAAATCCAAAATTCATTTTAAACAATAGTTCTCTTAAATCTTTGGTGGTTAGATAGTATGTTCATATGTATTTAACATCATTATACTTTTATTCTATATTAATATAAATTTTATATTTTTTGATAATTAAAGTTACTCTTTTGAGGATATTTGAACATCAAAGATTAGGATCATCAAGTTTAAGATTATAGATATAAGATTATAGTTTTGGTGAAGATTTTATATAATTTGGAATTTTCGTAAAAGAGATATGGGTGCTTAAAGTCAAGATATTGATTTTGTACCTATTGTTACTCTTTGGAGTATAACACATATATATGAAGGACTTTTGAAGATCAAATTTTATATATTATTTCCAAAAGTTCTTTCCTTCTTTCTTATTTTTTCCAAAATTTTCTTCTATCTACTTTTTTATCCAATTCTTCTTCTTGAAATTCTTCTTCTTCTCTTGTTGATGAAGAAATCCTTATAGGATCTTGTTAAGCTCTTTCTACACTATTCTTGTGAATAAAAGAGATATAAGGGGTAGAAGGAGTGATTAAATCTCATACTATTAGAAAAATGTCCATAACTGAAAATTCCCAAAGATGAAAAGAAATAATATGAAGAGTGGAGAGAGTGATTAAATCCTCCTACCAGTAGAAAAAAGCCCTAAATTGGAAAATTACAACAAAAAGAGTGATAAAACCTTGAAGATGAGCTTTCTTTTTTATGCTTTAGAAGTAAAAACCAACATAAAGAGAACCACCAAATAATGCTCACATTAACATTAAACTACTCAAATATTACTTAAGATGAGAAATAATAATATTGAAAAAAAATCAATATATATATATATATATATATATATATATATTACTTCAATACATATAATCTATCATACATGTATAATAAAAATTAATAAAATTAAGAATAAAAATTAAACAAAAAAAATCAACATAAAAAAAAATTAAAACTAAAAATTAAAACTGAAATTAAATAAAAATCAATTATTTTTAATTTTTATTAATTAAAATAATAATTTTTATGCTTTAATGTTATTATCTTTATTTATATTTTATTTTTAATTTATTATTTTTACTATTAATTAAATTTTAATTTTAATTCTTTTAATTTTATTTTATTTTATTTTATTTATTATAATTTTATGTAGTTGAAAAAATAAAACTTAAAAAAAAATTAGTATTATATAAAATTAAAAATATAAATTATTGAAGATATAGAAATCACTAACTTCAATTGTATTTTGCTTAAGGCAGCAACCTCTTTCCACTCCAAAAATTGCCACAAATTCAATTCAAATTCAATAGTAATAAATTTTATACCATTACAAACTCAAATTCAAGATACTTAAATCATAAAAAATTTACTATTAAATTATTACCAAATAATAAGAAATGACTTTCCAAACATAGAATATATAAAACTATCAAGGCAGTGAATCTTCTTCTAATATAAAACTCACTAAAAATTCAATTCAACTCCAATTTAAATGAGTGATAGCTTTTTGAAAAGTTAATGTTAAGATACAAAACCTTTAAAAATCTCAAATTAAAAGATGTAATACATAAAAACTGATTGATGAGACCTAAGAATAATTCAACATCCAAGTCAACAATGAAATTTTTTACTATCTTATAAATTAAAAAATAAAAATACTTTGCTAACACCAATAAGAAAGAAATATAGAGTACTAATCAATGATGAAGAGCTACTTGACTTGCTCACTCAACTAAAACAAGAAAGATCAATCATAGCAAGCAAACTTCACATTTATACATACTATTAGAAGCACCATCTTTTGACAAATACACCAAAATGTGAAGATAAATTTCACCCTTCAATCCAAATTATAAGATAATCTCAATTAAAAGCTGCTTATAATTGGTGGTAAGAAGTAGAAGTAGGAAGAATAAGAACAAAAGAAGTACAATACAAAACAAGTGGAATAAGTGCAATCAAGCAATTGTACACTATAAAATTAGTCACAATTTATTTATTAGATTTTTATCTAATAAAAAATAAAAATAAAATAGGTAATATTTTCATCTTTCTAATTATAAAAGATTCATATAAATCTAAGTTACTATGAATAAGTTATGGATGTTTAAAAATAATAAGCAAATAAATAAAAAGTTAAGTGAATAATTTTTACTTCAAGGATAACTTGCTTAAGAGATTAAGAGTTCGAGCCTCATCAAGGCTCACAAGTAGTGTATATAGGTGTCGAATAGATGCCACGAGGTTTTAATCTTATCCTTCCAACTACTTTCAAGGTGCTATAACCCATATGGGACTTGTGCACCTCTCTTCTGATAAAGACTACACTAGTTGTTGGTCCTCCTATTTCTTACTAGTAAAACCAATATATTTGAATTTTTAACTTCACCATCGTATTTAAAAACATCCAATTAGCTCAGAAATCTTACATGACCTTCAAATCTTACTCCATTTCTTCATAATGGCTTCCAAAGTAATAAAATTTATTTTTACCAAAGTCTTGAAAATTGGTCTAAAAATTCCTAAAAATTTCTAAATAAATTTAAAATAAATTATAAAAATTATTATAATATTTTTATAATATTAATATCAATTTAAAGCTATATTTTTATACCTTGACGATTTTTTATAATAATAAAATTAATTTAAATCTACTATAAATCTTACTTTCTATATAACTAACTAAAATGATATGAAATTCTTTTTCATGCTTCTTCTAATTACAATTAATATTTTTATTTTTTTTATAATTAACACATATAGATAGAAGGCAATTTTAAATATTGATGTTAATAAATAACCCTTAATATTCAATAATAAGTAAAAATATTATATCAACTAAGATAATTACTTCCAAGACTTATTAAGATTCTATTTTTATAATTAAAATTTTTATTTTTTATTTTTCTAAATATTTTTATATTATTTACTATACAATATAATTTTAAGAACTTTAAATGCATATTTTATCCTAAAACAATTAGTAAGTCAATTTGATGGTTCATAGTTTTATTATCTTTTTTATTATTATTATCTATATTTATAAGATAATTTTCTATAGTATTTTAAAATAAGATATTCTATAATTTTATGTTTTATCTTTCTTCTTTTATCAATTAGTTGTATTATAATATGATATCATATTCTTAAATCTTTGATATTATTAAATTTTTTTTTTTTTTTATAATTATAGGTTTTAAGCTTAAAGAATGATTATACTTTAATAGATAATATCTCTTCTATTAAAGATTATTCACTATCCTTGTTTGAAAGCCAATAAGCATAAATAATTAAAGAGAAACTTCAATCATTTGGATATGCCAAAATAAAATCTTTTATTTTTATAATTATTATTTTTTTCATTAACTCACTTATTATGGCTTTATCTTTCAATCACTTAGGTAGTTCTATCAAGTACTTGCATCTTATACTAAAAATATCATTTCTCAATTAGATCTTTTTTTCTTCATCTTATAAGTTTAAAGAAATTTATTAACAAAGTTTAATCAAAATATTTGATTTTTGTATGATTCCTTCTATTACAACTGATTGTCAATTACTTATCATATATCTCACCTAGCACATAGTTCTTCAAATTTCCAAATCCTCATTGTATTGCTCTTTAGTCAAGTTCTAAATCTCATATTCAACTTAGTTTGTTGTTAATCATTGTTTACTTGAGATTGAAAAGACTAGTATTTATGATTCAACTTAGTATAAATATATACATATCACGGACATACATATTTATTCTAATATTTATCTATATGATTAAATAGAAGTAGGTAAAAATAAATTTATTTTATAATATTTTCTAAAAAAGCTTTTTAGAAGCTTCATAGATGTTGCTTTGACTTTACATGTATTTGTAGTGGATTGATAGATTAGAAACTTGGTTAATAAGTTAATCACAAGTTGATAGCTTATGAAATAAGCTAATTATGTGGAACTATTGTATTATGTACTATTCTATTTGAAAATGCATTTGGCATCTATTTGTAGAAGGTGGGATTGTATTTTACAAATATCCAAAAATCCTAATATATTTCATCCTTATAAGAAGAATGTAATTTGAATTTTAATTCAAAGGTGCTTAAATTTAATAAAAAGTGCCCAAAAACACTCTTAGTAATCTCAACTATATATAAATTCCAATTACCTTATTACTACAATAATTAGGTAATTTCATACTTTTTTTAGAAACCTTAATTCTAATCAATAAGCTTTAGCAAAATTTACCTTGTGATCTAACCGTTCACTTAGAGAAAAAATTTGCACACAAATGCTGGTATAATTCTTCTATATGCTTAATAAGAATTCACTTTAATCCAACTTATAGATTGTGAGAAAATGTCCAAAAACCACATTGATGTTACTTGGCTACCAACTTGAAGTTGATGCAAATGTTTGAGCAATGTTTTCTCCTTCTCCAACTATTAACTTCACCTCAAAATTGATATATAGCTTGATCTTCAAGTCTTCTAATACTATGCCAAATTTTACTTTGATCCGACTAGTAGAACTTTGGATATCATAGAAATCCTATCCAATCCCAAACTGCCAATTTTTGATATATTCTTGTACCAAAATCCAGATATCTCTTAATTGCATTATTGGATTATGACAAAATTTCACATACACTTAGCACATCTAATTAATCAAGTATTATCAAAATTTGAACTAAAGATGTAATATCAATTATACAAACTAATCAAGTGTGTTAGCCCTAATTGCATTGCAAAAATCTCAAGTTGCTAATACAAACCGTGATTTTGAACAATAATTTCAAAGTCCAAAAAAATCCTATCAAAACCAGCCTTATATCTTTGGAACAAGCTCTAACCTAGATTTCAAATTCTAATCTCCGATCTTCAAATGAACTCCTATTTTGCCTTAGGTAGTCATTTTAGTGGCCAAAGGTCTGATTTCAACCTTGTCTCACAAATGGTCGATCTCCAAGTATCAATCTAATCTATCCTAAGGGTTTTTTTACTCCAATTCTATCCTCAACTTAATCTTAGTATCAACCATATTAATTATTTATCTCTTTTAACTTAATTTTATCAATTTATGGTCTTTTTAAGGTAGTAAAAGAATCTCTTCAGCCTAAAAGGTAAAAGTACTAACCAACCTTCAACCTACTAACTATTAAGATAAGAAAATAAACTAAGAGGCTTTTATAAAAGCCATGTTTAAATACCTTGAATTATTTTTGAATCAAGATAATTGGATATTAATTAGAAATTTAATTTTTTTTATAGTTTCATTATATAGTGGTATTACATCACAACAGTGCACATATAAAAAACTTACTTTGCAATTTAAGATACGTATCTTGCAAAGTCAATACATTTTAGAGGTTTATAATACTACTATGTAGCTCTTAGTTAAGAATATATATAGAGGCAAGAATGGAGCCTTCTTTATTCTTATCAATGCCTTTCTGGTCTTTAGTCTTATTTCAAGACTTTCTAATTTATTTGTCTTTGATAATAGTCATTCTAATTTAATTCTATACCATCTTTAAGTGATTTTTTAGTCTTTTTGAGTGAAATAAGAGTATATTGAGATTTTCTTTCTTCAAGATTCATATGCTTAATAATTTGATAAGAGATCTAATTCATTATTCTTATCTTATTTTAGAAGTGAGTGGATTATTCTACTTCTATTGTTATATTTTGAAAGTTATTAAATATCTATTTTTAAATAAAAAAATTAAATTTTTAATAATTATATCTTCCTTAAAGAAAGAAAATTATCCTTTTTTATAAAAAAAATTATTTGATATTATAGATTATTCATTATCCTCCTCTAATTTGACTTATAGATTTGTTAAGTTGTTTAAAAGGAAAGAAAATATCATTGATATTATACTTAGTAATAATAAGAATATATTTTTTACTATTATTAATCTTCAAGAATTTTTTAATATTTTTAGGATAGAAATTTCATGCATTACAAGCATCGACCATAAAAATATTAATCTTATGACTACGGAAGAAGTTCAAAGTCTATGTCAAGTCATTGTATAGTTGAAGGAAGAAAGTAAATCAATCTTACAACTAAATCTAAGAATTTTTGCTTCTATAAGTACAACAAGGACAAGAATTAGTATACTCAAGAAGTTTGATGGAATAGGATCTAAATTTTGAAGATTTTTGCAACAAATCAAGCTTTATTGAAGGTTGCATCTCTTCCAATACTCTGATGGATTTACTCAAATTGGATTCATAGATGCACTTCTATCTGGAAGTGTTTTCTCTTGATTTATATCTTTGATAAAAAAAAGATTCACAACTCTTTTATAATTTGAATTCATTCTTAGAAGTGTTTACAATCACATTTGAAAAAAGTGATTGAAAAAAAATAGAAAAAATTAAGCTCTTATTTTTGTGTCAAAGATCACAATCAGCTACCATATATACTACTAAATTCCAAAACCTTGCTTGCAATATGGATTGGAATGACAAACCATTCATCAATCAATTTCAATGTGGATTGAAGGATATATCAAAGATTTAGTATTGATAATGCTAAAAACAAAATTTTTAGAATAATTTATTGCTCAAGCCATTGCATGCAATAATTGATTTTTTAAAAGACATTAAGAATAAAGACTTGGTTGGAGAGGAACAAGCTAAATAATGATGGTAGCTCCCAAGTTTTAAAAAAAACTTATTTATCAAATTTGAAACTAATGCAAATTGATATAATCTATTTCAAAGTTGTCACTAAGTAAGAAAAGACTCGACCTTGTCAAAAGGGTTTATGCTTGTATTATAAAGAAGCTAAGCACATTACTCAATATTATCTAAAGAAGTAACAAAATCACAAAATGAGGAGCATGATTGCTAAAGTAGATAATGTATCTATTAAGTTTTTTCAACTACAATAGGAACTATGAGGTTGAAATCATGTGCAATATCTAGTAAAGATTCTATTCTCTCCTTAGATCCTTCACCTTGTTTTACTATAGATGTGTACTTAGATCTAATAATCACAAAGTCTTTGCATTATTAGATTCAAGAGCCTCAATTTATTTTATAGACAAAAATTTTGTCAAGAAATAAGAAATATCTTTAATTAAGAAAACTAAACTCGTACATTTAAAAGGCATAGATGGTCATTTGTTATCTTTTGGAGATGTTATTCATGAGATTGTTCTTTTAGATATAGCAATTAAAACTCATAATAGAATAGTAATATTTAATGTGATAAGATCTTTTTTCAATCTACTTATTTTAGGATTATCATGGTGAAAATAATATAATTTTTAAATAAATTAAATTACTTGTAATCTTAATTTTTTTTAATTTAATCCAAAATTTTGATAGTGAAGTAGAAATAAATAAGCCTAGTACATCCAAACCCTTATTGATAGGTACAAAAGCTTTCATATATGTAGCAAAAGAAGGACTATCTTTTATTAAATATGCCACAGCCATTTTTTATAGTAGAAAGATGCCAAGTGATATTTCTAACTAGTATTAAGATTTTTAAGACGTTTTTGAAAAGAAAAATATAGATGTTCTTCTAGAATATCAATCCTATGATTGTTTAATTGATCTACAAAAAAGAGTTCAACCACCATTTGGACCAATCTATAGCTTATTGCAAAATAAATTGGCTACATTAAAAGATTACATTAATGAGAAATTGGCTAAGAACTTCATATGCCACTCAAAATCTCAAGCATAAGCTCCTATCTTATTTGTGAAGAAAAAAGATGGATCTCTACAAGTGCGTATAGACTATTGATGACTTAACAAGATTACCATGAAGAATAGATATCTCCTATCTTTAATTTTAAGACTTCTTGATCAACTCAATCAAGTAAAGATCTATATAAAAATAGATCTATGATGAGCATACAACTTCGTCCACATTAAAGAAGAAAATGAATAGAAGTTTACTTTTCAAACCATGTATGGATATTTTAAATATAATATCATGCCTTTTGGACTCATAAATATACCAGCTACTTTTCAACATGTCATGAATGATGTCTTTTATAAATTTCTTGATGATTTTTTTTGTCTATGATTTAAATAACTTTCTAATCTATTCTAAAAACATAAAAGAACATAAACTTTATATTTGTCATGTATTATAAAAATTTAGAGATGCAAGATTATATACAAAGATAAAAAATTATCTATTCCATACTACTCTAGTTGATTTCTTAAGGTATATTATTTTTAATAAAGGATTAATAATGGATCCTAAGAATGTTTAGACTATTATGGATTCAAAGGTCTCAAAAACAGTTAGAATTGAAGAATGTTTTTTAAAATTTGCTAATTATTATCAAAACTTCATCAAAAACTTTTCTCAAGTTGAGGCTCTTCTTATTCATTTGATATGTAAAGATAAACTTACGTGGGATAAATAAATAAAAATATCTTTTGAAGCTTTGAGGACAACATTTATTTTTGCACCAATTTTGTATTGTGTCAATTTTTCTAATGTATTCTTCATAGAAACAAATGCATTGAACTTGATTATATATATTATTTTATTAAAAATAGAAGAAAATAATAAGCTCTACCTTGTTGCTTTTCATTTGAAGAAATTTTCAAGACTAGAGATTAACTACAAGATCTACAATAAAAAACTTCTTGTAATTATAGATTTATTTTTAAAGAATGGTATTATTATCTAAAAGCTAATTTTAATCTAGTTATTATATATATATATATATATATATATATATATATATATATATATGAATCACAAGAACCTCAAGTATTTTATATCGATACATGTTTTGAATCATTGCCAAGTTTTTTGGAGTATGTCTTTATTAAGACATACAACAAAATCACCTATAGATTTAAAAAAACAACAAGGTTTATCAGATGCTCTTTCTAAATATTCTTATCTTATACCAAAAGTAAGAAAGGTAGTTTTTGATCAACAAAAAATAATTTTTTTTAAGCTAGAGCATTTTCATCTTTGAGCAATAAAATCAATATTGATTGTTGATTCAACTTTTGTTAAGCAAATTAAAATAAGTATGCCTTCTAATCTTCTTATTTATAATATCAAGAATAATTCTTCTATGTCTTATGATACTTTTAAGTTTGACTTTAAAAATAATCTATTCTACTTTGAGGGATGATTATACATTCTAAAAGACAAAGTAAAATTATATATTTTTCAAGCTTGTTATGACTTTTCAAAAGTCAGACATTTTAGATACAACAAGACTTAAGAGCTAATATTTGAAGACTTTTGGTGGCTTCAAATATAAAAGGCAATCAAAGACTTTGTATAATCATGTCATATTTATTCAATATTTAAAACTCTTTTTCATTAATCTTATAGATTTTTTTTAGCCATTACCTATTTTGAAACAACCATGGTTTATTTTTCTATGGATTTTATTATAGATCTTTTAATCTCGAGTTTGTATAATTCTATATTTGTGATAGTCGATCGTTTTATCAAGATGGCATATTTTGTACCATTTACAAAATCTATCAAAGGTGAAGAAATGGCTAATCTTTTTCTTGACAACATATATTGCTATTATAGATTGCCTAAGGATATTATAACAAATAGAAAAATTCAATTTATATCAAGATTTTGGAAAATCTTTTTTAAGATATTAAAGGTGGATATAAAGCTTTCATTAGCTTTTCTCCTCAAATTGATGAGCAAACAGAATCGGTGAATTAAGTTTTGAAGTAGTATTTGAAATGTATCATCAATTATCATCAAAATGATTAGACAACTCTTTTTTTATTGGTAGAGTTTACATAAAATAATTTGATACATTCTTTTATTCAACAAACACCTTTCTTTGTCAATAATAATTATCATCTATAACATAATACTTTTGACTTTTTTAAAGTTGATAATTTTGTAATAAAAGATTTGGCAAGTTTTTTATTAAAAATACATGTAACAATAAAAATACAATTAAAGGGAATACAAAAATGAAAAAAGATCAATGCGGATGCCTATTACAAGAAACAACTACAATTCAATATAGGTGACAAAATATGGCTACTTCATTGCAATATCAAGACTACTTATTTTTGTCACAAGTTGGACTATTATAGGCTTCGATCTTTTTTTATTAGTAAATAAGTCAATCTTGTTGCTCATTGATTAAATCTATTAGAGTCTATAAAGATTCATCTTATATTTGATATATCTCTCTTTAAGCCATATAAGATAATGAATATTTCAATAAAAAGACAAATACCACATGCTTCTATAGAAGTGGATAATAATCAAGAGTTTGAAATAGAAGAAGTCTTAGATTCAAGGTAATGTTGAAATAAGTTAGAATAACTTGTTCATTGGCACAAATATGATATTAGTGAATACATATGGGAGCCAACAAAGAATCTTATAAATACAAAAAAAAAAAAAAAAAAAAAAAAAAAAGATTTTTCATCAATAATATCCATCAAAATCTAGATGAAGAATAGCAAATCTTTACTATAAAAGAAAAAAGATCTAGAAAAGATAGCATTATACCTTCTATTCTTATTTGGTACTTTTGTACATTTGTGATATTGAAGAGATGAAAAACAAACAATCAACAAATTCAACTCAAGAACTATCATTTATTGACTAACCAAATAAAATATTATAATTATTACAACCTTTAAGAAAATGTAATAGAGATGAAGATCCTCAAGAATGACACATTCTTCTTTGAATAAATGATAAGATACAACGTTGTCGTGTTGTAACACGAGTATACCGTGAAAATATAAAGAAAAAGGACTTTTATTAATGTTTAGTTACCTCGAATATTGGAAGCAACGACCAACTCCAGTGCAAATACTGAGTGGCCAGGTTCAGTCACCCCGTTACAGTCAGTCGGGGCATACTGAAATGCTCCATTTGATTCCAATAACGGGAGTTAGCAGGAAGAGAAAGGACCAATTCACACAACGGGTGAGCCTGGTTTGAAGAGCCAATTGGATCCAATTTCAAGAATCCAATCCGGGTCCTCTTACCCAATATGAGACCTGCATTGGTCGGGCAATCCAATGCAGTCTAATTACGGAAAAATCCAGGTCTTACTACGGGCCTCAGCCAATCTGACGCGAAGGACCAATTTGATCCAATTTCGGGAACATCCGGGTCTTACTACTGGACTCTTAGCCAATATGAGACCTGAATTGGTCGGGCGACTCAATGTGGTCCCGATTACGGGGTTTCGATTCTGTTTCAGGCTGTCCTGTTCTCTATGCCATTTCAGGGAACGTTGTTTTCGATAAATGGATCTCTTAAAGGTAAAAATGGAGGAGAAAGCTCTGACGACAAGAGTCAATTTCGGATCAAGCTCTGACGGTGGGAGTCAATTCCGGATCCAAGATGGAGGATTGAGGAAATTAGGAATTAAGGTTAAAAAATGAGAGGGGGAGATAATAAGTTTTTTGGGGAGTTTTTTGAAGAATTCTCAAAGCTAGCTTCATGCTTCGGGCAAAGAAAAAAGAAAGAGAATTGGATTTTTTTTTCTTCATAGGGTTTTGGGAAGATTGAGGCAATTGTTGCTGAAGTCAACGTTGTAATGGTGAATCGGGATTTTTAATGAAGTGGGTTTGATTACTCTTGACTGTTTTGTGAAATCGAGTTACGTCTGTGATTGAAGGATTAAAAAGATGTCTATAGGATTGAGTATGCGGAGTGAATGAAATTTATTGGGTTAATCTAACAAGACAGTCAGTGGATACAAGTTCATGAGTATAAAGCGGTATCGAAGATTAGCAATTTGGGTTGTTCGGGGTTCTCTGTAACGTCTAGAGACCTACCAGCTGGGGCTAAAAGGACTTTGACAAGCAGTCGAAGGGCATCCGTATAGATTTACGGTGTATTCTTGCAGTTGTTTGTATTCCTGCAGTCAAAAACTGATAGACTGCTTGAATATTAGTGAATCTCCATACTACCTTCTATAGCCAGACGCCCGGCGCGTTCTCGAGCAGGAAAGCATGTAATATGACAAAAGTGGTGAACCCGACGTGAAAGCTTGAGGTGGAAGGTATTGGATTTCGGTTGATTTTATCTTAGTTTTATGGAAAACGAAAATAAAAATTTTGAAGGATTTTTGGGAGGAGTTTCTGGTGGGGATTCTTTTAAAGGACAAGGTATGCACATGGATCCATCTATTGCTATTTTGTTTCAAGCCTTCTCATTATCAATGCAACAACAGCAAAGCAATGATTGAAAGGAAGCTTTGGCAACCAAAGCATTGCAAGCAGTGGTCAATAAAATTGATCAATTTGATGGGAGGAATATTTCAAGGTATTTAAGATGTTATGTTCGTGAAATGGAATTAAATCGGATTTCTGAGAAGAAAATGGTTAAATTATTTGGACTTGCCACGATACCGGAGATAAGAGACCACATTACATCGATTACAGATCATTATGGGAATTCATGGGAGGTTTTTTCACATGCATTGAAAGACGAATATTTCTTGGAAGATGCTGATCGCGTTACTAAGAAGCTGTTTCTGGAATGGATTGAACGGCCTAATAAGAATTTGTAAGCAACAGAGCTACTAAGGGAATTTGAGAGGCAGTACTCTCAATTATCGAAGGTAGAAAAATTGACATTGGAGCCGAACAAAGTTGATCTATTTCTTCAAGCTGCTGATGGAGAATTGCAAGGGAAATTAGAACTCCTTCTTGAAGACAAAGAAGAAGATGAAGGATTGACAACAAAGTGGAAGAACGTTGAAGATGCGGTGGGTTTGCTTACAAAAAGAGAAAGGAGGAAGGATAGGAGCGATATTCCGAAAACAGTACAAGCACCCAAAGCTCCAGTACGTACAACACCACCAACAATGCCTACAGTTCAACCTTCGACATCCTTGTCAAAGAAA
The DNA here is from genome assembly GCF_059467195.1 of Physcomitrium patens. Classification (NCBI taxonomy): domain Eukaryota; kingdom Viridiplantae; phylum Streptophyta; class Bryopsida; order Funariales; family Funariaceae; genus Physcomitrium; species Physcomitrium patens. Next base: position 14,949,834 of record NC_143419.1, on the reverse strand, counting down.
GCAGATATAGATATGGAAGAAATTATACGAGGAATGCGAGATCTTCAAATCAAATTGGCAAGACTTGAAGAGAATACTTCTACAAACAATTCGAAGAATGTTTCAAAATAAGGATATATACAAAGATGCATTTGGTGTGATGACGCTTCACACACTAGAAAAGATTGCAATGAATTTAATAATATGATACGGCAGGGAATTATTTGCTGGAAAGATGGGAAGATAGCATTGAAAGATAGGGAGGATCTTCTTCAAACCAATTTTGGCAAGGGAGGAATAAGAGCATTGGTTAAAGATTACCTAAAAGAGCATGAAACAGCAGCACGAGAAAGTGCAAGTTATGGTGCTAGAGTAGATGATGAAATTGGTGGAAGTACGGAAACTAGTGAGTTTTGGGCTTCTGCCGTTTCTACAATGCAAGAAGGAAAATTACCTTGAGAAGCGTTATTGAGGACTACAGCTACAATACGAGGTAGAACAGGTTGGGGAGATCCTGTTGAGTCACTTTCAGTTCATGCATATATTGCTAAGAGCCAACATGAAGCTTTGATGGAAGAAAAGAGACGAGGAAATTTTGATGATACTAGAGCAAGAAATTCTTCTAAGAGGCAAACTCGAGGAGACAAGGCTCGGGAGGCAGCTTCACAAGAATTGCCTGTAAAGGATACCTCAGCATCATTGGGAGAAAAAACAAAGGAAACAAAAGATAAAGGCAAATCAATTGCTTATAAGCTACTTTCTGACATTGAAGCGGCAACAAATTTGAAAGGGGTGTTGGAAGAACGTATATTAAATGCTAAGGTGGAATTCACATTGAAAGAAGTCTTAGAAATTACAAAGAAGGAGTTTCATGATGTTATCATTGACAACATTAAGCGAAAGAGGCAATTAATGGGCGAAACTAGAATGAATCATGCTATTGATGTAAGAATATATAGAGATGAAGAAAAGGTTGATATTGGTTACAAGCAACCAACAAATGAAAAGAATGGGTATAATCAACGAGTACGTTTCAAAGATTCTAGTGACAAGGAAATGGAAACTTTGAGCCATTATACTCGAAAGCATTGGGCAAGGGTAACTACTGAGGTATTGGTGAAGGTAGGAGATATAGAAGAACCAATTGTTGCTTTAGTCAACCATGGTTCTGAAATAAATCTCATGTCTAAAGATCTTTATAAGAAGCAAAAATGGCCAATTTATATGGAACATGGATGGGTAATTCGAGCAACTAATAACACACGGGGCGAATTATATGGAGCTTGTCCAGATGTCAAAATTCGGATTGGGGATGTTGCGACGGAGCAACATTTCTTTGTTCAAGATACAACGTCTTATCCGTTGATTTTAGGACAACCTTATATTACGGCAACACGGATGGAAACAAAGGTACTTGACGATGGTTCTGCTTATGCAAGGGTACGTAGCGAGGATGGGAGGAAAGCTGTACAATTTCTAACAATACCTCCTAACCATGAACGGAATCGAGATAGGTTGAGGGAGAAACCATTGCCAAAGATTGTTGAAGGATTTAAGGATTTTGGGGAGGTACCACTGTAAAGCGAGATTATGGAGGTACAAAAGAGGAGGTACTCTCGCGAGATGAAGGTGCCTTTGATGCGAGTTTTATTGGTATATTGGAGAATGGAAATATTATGTATAAGAAAGTTGATGATTTTAAAAGAAAAGAAAGAAAAAGATTATATGATATTGAAGGATAATTATGCAAGTTATGTACATTACAAGATGGTGAGAGGATTTTAGGTATTTATGAAGAAAATGGACTGGAAGATTCATTGGAATTGATTACATCTATTGGGTTAGGAGATAATGATAAGATTGTTGAGATTCATTCAAGAGAGGTTTATACCATACTTGAATCTTTTCAAGCACCAGAAGTCACTGTAGAGACGAGATATAAAACGGCAGATAAGAAGGTAAAGCCTGTTGCCGGACCATTACCAGAAGATTCTAAAGAACAAATGGGAGAAGCATCAAAAGAAGCAAGTTTAAGAGATCCAATGAGTATTGGACATCAGTTTATTAAAGAGACTTTTGAAGAATTGAAGATTGGTTCTGATGGTTCTTTATTGTCGGAGGAAATTACTTGCTTCAAAAAGATGTTGGCTAAATAAGATAGATCGTTTGCTTTCGAATCTCATGAAATTGGGTGTGTAGATCTAAATATTATAACACCTATGGTTATCTTCACTGTACCGCATGTACCTTGGAATCTAAGACCGATTCCAGTATCGAGGCACATTTATCTAAATTAATTGAACTATTAAAAGAAAAGATAAAGATGAAAATATTCGAACCCTCGTTTGTACCATATTCTAGTCGATGGTTTACGGTACCTAAGAAGAATGGGTCACTACGGTTTATTCAAGATATGCAACCGGTGAATGCAGTAACTGTCAGGAATGCAGGAATTGGACCTATTGTGGATGAATTTGCTGAGGCGTTTGCTGGAAGGGCGATCTATTCAATGGGTGACTTGTATTCAAGTTATGATCAATTTCAACTTGCCGAAGGAAGTAGAGATATGACAATAATGAGGACACCACTTGGATTGGTTAGAATGTGCATTCTTTCTCAAGGCGCGACTAACTCAGTTGCGCATATGATGAATGGGATGAATAAGGTATTGAGAGATTTTATTCTGGAAAAGACTATGCCTTTTATGGATGATGTTCCTATAAAAGGGTGCAGAGAATGAGACAAGGATGAAACTTTAGATACGAGGGGATGTCGTAAATATGTTGTTGATTATATACAAGATTATGAAAAGATTTTAACTCGGCTTGGAGAAGTTCATCTTACATTATCGGATATGAAGTCCGTATTTGGAGTACGAGAGGTTGTGATTGTTGGACATTTATGTGGATCTTACGGAAGAAAACCAGATTCGACTAAAGTTGATGCAATTGGAAGGATGAAAGAAGATTGTGATTCTTTAACAGAGGTTCGCAGGTTTTTAGGTGCATGTGTATTTTATCGAATCTGGATCCCTCATTATGCTCACATAGCGGATCCATTATATGAACTGTTACGCAAGGGCTACCGATTTAAATGGGAAGAAAGGCATATTCAAGAAATGCAAAGATTGAAGAAATTATTGATGTCACCTCCAATATTGAGGAAGGTTGATTATAAGTGCAATAGACCAGTGATTCTTACTGTGGACGCTAGTCCAATTGCCATTGGATGGACTGTGGGTCAAGATGATTCAAATGGGAATAGATTTGCAGTTCGATTTGGGGCTAAAGTTTTAAGTATTCGTCAGCGTGCATATTCGCAAGTCAAAAGAGAACTTTGGGGAGTTGTTTCGGCTATGAAAGCTGAAAAGGACTATTTCATTGGGGCAGTAGTAGTAATTGTAACAGATTGCTTGCCATTGCTTGGAATGATTATTAACTGTTCAACGCCAGATATTGCAATGTTGAGATGGATTGCTTATATTAAGTCACTAAATCCAAAATTTAAGCATGTTACTGAGAAGGACAATTTAATAGTAGACATGCTATCTCAAGCAAGATACGAGAGGGAAGACGAAATGGTTGAAGACATTGATGACGTCGGATCAAAATTCTATTCAATATCAAATCTCAACAGAGAAGACAAGCTATTTCTTGAAGAATCTTATGAAGGAGAATTATTGGATATTGGTCATTACTTGAATACCTTGACTAAGCAGGAGAATTGGTCTACAAAAAAATTCAAACAAATAAGAAAAAAAGCATATGGATTTTTACTTCGAGATGGATTCTTATGGAAGAGACCGAAGAAAGGAATTGGGGTGCCACTACGAGTTATAGGCAAAAAAGAAGAAAAACTAAAATTATTAAAGTAGTTTCATGATAATTTATGGGCAGGGCATAGAGGAATCTGGGCTACTTTTGCCAAACTCAAGGAACGATATTGGTAGAAAAATATGTATCGAGATGTGCTCTCATTTGTAGAGTCATGTGAAATCTGTCAATCGTATTCTGATATCCGACATCGAGATGGTCTTCATCCTACGTATCCTCTGACTATTCATTTTAAATGGGTTGTTGATTTGGTTATTATGCCAGTTGGGTTATGGCAGATGAGATATTTGGTTTTAGCTCGTGAAGATTTATCAAATCAAGTAGAAGGAAGAGCATTGAGGACAAAATCTACAGAGGAAATTTATAGGTTTTTGCTTGAAGATGTCATTTGCCACTACGGATGCGTAGGAAAAATCACTGCAGATCGTGGAGAATTAAATGCACAAGAAGCTCGTAAGTTCTTTGAAAGATGTGGAGTTAAACTATCACTGACTACTGCTTATAATCCAGAAGGGAATGCAAAAAGTGAACGCGATCACCTACCGATTGTGAAAGCATTAGTTAAAGCTTGTAATGGGAAAGTTAAAGAGTGGCCACGGCTTTTGTCATTTGCATTGTGGGCTGATCGAACAACACATAGTTTGGTGACAGGATATATGCCAGTAGAACTTATGACAGGTCGAAAATCAATTATGCCGATTGAAGAAAAGGTACTTACTTGGAGTATGCTACCATAGGAAGATGGATTGACAAGAGAAGAACTTCTGGCTATTAGGATTCGACAATTGGAGCAAAGATCTGAAGATGTGCAGATAGCATTGGAAAGGTTAAAAAGAGCAAGGTTACAAAACAAGGTGCGATTCGACAAGCAACATCGATTGAGACCTAAAGCAATCGAAGAAGGTGACTGAGTACTTGTTTATGACAATAGTCTGGATAATCAACATAGTACTTTGCGGAAATTTTTAAAACGTTGGTTTGGACCATATGTAGTAACAGAGATATGTGGAGATGAATATGGAAGATCTTAATGAAGGTATAGAGATTCTGCAGCAAGAAGATGAAAGTGATTTGGATAATGAAGGTGATGAAGACGAACTGGACAAAGACGTAGAAGATATATTCTGAATCAAATAATAATTGGGTAAATTGGTGCATACCGGAGGATGCACAAGTTCAGAGGGGGTGGATGTCGTGTTGTAACACGAGTATACTGTAAAAATATAAAGAAAGGGGACTTTTATTAATGTTCAGTTACCTCGAATATTGAAAGCAATGACCAACTCCAGTGCAAATACTGAGTGGCCAGGTTCAGTCACCCCGTTACAATCAGCCGGGGCATACTGAAATGCTCCGTTCGATTCCAATAACGGGAGTTAGCAAGAAGAGAAAGGACCAATTCACACAATGGGTGAGCCTGGTTCGAAGAGCCAATTGGATCCAATTTCAAGAATCCAATCCGGGTCTTCTTACCCAATATGAGACCTGCATTGGTCGGGCAATCCAATGCAGTTTAATTATGGAAAAATCCAGGTCTTACTACGAGCCTCAGCCAATCTGACGTGAAGGACCAATTTGATCCAATTTTGGGAACATCCGGATCTTGCTACTGGACTCTTAGCCAATATGAGACCTGAATTGGTCGGGCGACTCAATGTGGTCCCGATTACGGGGTTTCGATTCTGTTTCAGGCTGTCCTGTTCTCTGTGCCGTTTCAGGGAATATTATTTTTAGTAAAAAGATCTCTTAAAGATAAAAATGGAGGAGAAAGCTTTGACAATGAGAGCCAATTTTGGATCAAGCTCTGACGGTGGGAGCCAATTCCGGATCCAAGACGGAGGATTGAGAAAATTCAGAATTAAGGTTAAGAAATGAGAGGGGGGGAGAATAAGTTTTTTGGGGAGTTTTTTGAAGAATCACAAAGCTAGCTTCATGCTTCGGGCGAGGAAAAAAGACAGAGAATTGGGTTTTTTTTTCTTCATAGGGTTTTTGGAAGACTGAGGCAATCGTTGCTGAAGTCAACGTTGTAATGGTGAATCGGGATTTTTAATGAAGTGGGTTTGATTACTCTTGACTGTTTTGTGAAATCGAGTTACGTCTATGATGAAGAGTTAAAAGGGTGTCTATAGGATTGAGTATGCGGAGTGAATGAAATTTATTGGGTTAATCTAACAAGACAGTCAGTGGATATAAGATCGTGAGTATAAAGCGGTATCGTAGATTAGCAGTTTGGATTGTTCGGGGTTCTCTGTAACGTCTAGAGACCTATCGGCCGGGGCAAAAAGGACTTTGACAAGCAGTCAATGGACATCCGTATAGATTTACGATGTATTCTTGCAGTTGTTTGTATTTCAACAGTCAAAAACTGATAAACTGCTTGAATATTGGCGAATCTCCATACTACCTTCTACAGCCAGATGTCCAACGCGTTCTCAAGCAGAAAAGCACGTAATACGACAACGTATTCAATATCACGACCTTAGAAGAGACTCTCAATATTTGGTGATTTTATTAGAGGTTGGAACGACTCTTGGCAATGTTCCAAATATTTAATTTGAAGGAAGTTATAAAGGCTTCATCAACGATTAAATGATAGGGTGGTCTTCTTGCCTTGATATAGAATAGTATTAATAGTTGAGAGGACCTATCAACCATCTTCAAAGAAAATAAAGATCAAAGTATGTAGCAAACACAATTTGTTGTATCTTAGATTTTTTTAACAGATGATAACTCCTCTTTATGGAACTTGTCTCTAAAAGGAGAAGTAATATCACAGATATACATATTTATTCTAATATTTATCTATATGATTAAATAGAAGTAAATAAAAATAAATTTATTTTATAATATTTTCTAGAATAGCTTTTTAGAAGCTTCATAATTGTTGTTTTGATTTTATATGTGTTTGTAATTGATTGTTAGGTTAGAAACTTAATTAATAAGTTAATCAGGTGTTGATAGCTTACAAAACAAATTAATTACATGGCACACATATAAAAAACTTATCTTACAAGTTAAGACGTGTGTCTTACAAAGTCAACACATTTTAGAGGTCGTATATGACAGTGCCATATAGCTCCTAGTGTTAAGGACAAAAACTCGATGAAAAAACAATTCAGACAAGTGAGCCTTCACTCAAAGAAAGATAACAAAATATAAATAAACAAGTATGTATATTGAAAGAGAAACTGGAATGGCTTTTGCCAAAAGACAAGAAAACTAGAGATCCTTGAAACTAAATTGGAAGCAAGAAAGGAGTTGACAAGAGTGAAGAAGCCTTCACTCTTGTCTCTATATATACTATCTAACTAGGGGCTACATGGCGACGTTCTATAGGACCTTCAATATGTATTGACTTTGTAGAATACATGCCTTGACTTACAAGGCAAGTTTTTCTACATGTGGGCCACATAATAAGCTTGATCTTCAAGCTAACAACATGTGTGGCACATGGCCAACTTGTTGACCACGTTTCTAATCCAAAAAGTCAATTAAAGATACCTATGAAGTCAAAGCAGCGTCTATGAAGCTTCTAAGAAGCTTTCATATTAAATACTATAGAATTAACTTACTTTTACCTACTTTTACTTACTTCTACCTATTTGTATATGTAATTACTAGCTTACATGATTATGTCCGTGATATTACCCCCCCCTTCTAGGGACGAGTTCTAAGAAGAGCGGTCATCATATGTTGAAGAAATCTATGATGTGACGAATTGTATTCGCCACATACTCTGATCTTTGTTCTCTTCGAAGATGATTGATAGGGCCTCTCAACCATCGACAGTGTCCCATATCAAGGTGGAAAGACCACCCAGTTATTTGATCATTGTTGAGGCCTTCGTAACTTCTTTCAAATAGAATATTTGGAACACTATCAGGAATTGTTCCTACCTCTAGCACAATCACCAAACATCAGGAGTCCCTTTCCAAATCGTGATACCAAACGCGTTGTATCTCGCCATCTATTCGAGGAAGAATATGTCGTTCTTGAAGATCTTCATCTCGATTGCATCGTCTTGAAGGTTGTGACAATCGTAATATCTCATCCGGTAGATCAGCAAATGAAGGCTCTTGAGTCGAATCCACTGGTTGTTGGTTCTCCATCTCTTGAGCGTCACTACTACAAAGAAGCTACAAACAAGAATTGAAAGTAGAATGTTATCTTGCTTAGATGTTGTTTCTTTTATAAAGAAGGTTTTCATCTTGATTTTGATGGATGTCATCGATGAAAAGCCTCCACCGCCTTTTTTGCATTTGCAAGATTCTTTATTGGCTCCCATGTGCGTTCACTAATACCATATCCACGCCAATGGACAAGATATTCTAATTTATTTCGGCGCCTCCTTGAATCTAAGACTTCTTCTACTTCAAACTCTTTATTATTGTCTACTTCTATAGGAGGAGGTGGAGCTTGTCATCTTCTTGGTATGTCCACTGTCTTGTATGGTTCAAGAAGAGACACGTGGAATACTGGATGGATTTTCATTGACTCTGGTAGATGTAAACGATATGCAACTGGATTGATTTGTGTAGAAATAGAAAATGGACCCAGCCTTCGATAGTCCAACTTGTCACAAGGACGAGTGGTCTTGATATTGTGACGAAGTAGCCATACCTTATCACCCAAGATGAATGATGGTTGTTCCTTTCGATAGACATCCGCATTGACCTTTTGTTGTTCTTGGGCCTCTTTTAACTACGCCTTCATCGTTGCATGTAGCTCTGATAAATGAATTGTTAAATCTTTCGCAGCAGGATTATCAACTTTTGAAAAGTCAAAAGTATCAAGTCATGGATGATAACCATAATTAGCAAAGAAAGATGTTTGTTTTGTAGAAGAATGTACTGTGTTTTTGTAAGCAAACTCTGCCAATGGCAAAAGAGTTGTCCAATCATCTTGTTGGTAATTAATGGTACATATTAAATATTGCTCCAAAACTTGATTAACATGCTCCGTTCGCCCATCAGTTTGAGGATGGAATGCCGAAGATAGTTTTATATCCACTTTAAGAATCTTGAAAAGAGTCCGCTAAAACCTTGATACAAATTGAGTTTCCCTATCTGATATAATATCCTTGGATAATCCATGATAACGATAGATATTGTCAAGAAGGAGTTTAGCTGTTTCTTCACCTGTGATAGATTTTGTACATGGTACAAAATGTGCCATCTTGGTAAAACAATCTACTATCAAGAATATAGAGTCATAAGAACCTGAGATTGGAAGATCCGTGATGAAGTCCATAGAAACAGAAGACCATGGTTGTTCTAGAATGGATAATGGCTGAAGAAGTCCAAAAGGTCAATGACGAGGAGTTTTTGATCTTGAACAAACATCACATGATTGTACAAAGTCTTTAATTGCCTTCCACATTTGAGGCCACCAAAAATCCCTAGATATCAGCTCCAAAGTCTTATTATATCCAAAATGTCCTACTGCTGGGAAGTCGTGACGAGCTTGAAGAACACGTAAACGTGCTTCTCCTTCTGTAACATATAGGCATCCTTCGAAATAGAGTAGGTTGTTCTTGAATTCAAATTTAGAGGGATCATGAGATTTAGAAGAATTATTCTTGATATCATGAACAAGAGGGTCTAAAGACATACTTAACTAGACTTGCTTAAGAAAAGTTAAATCAACAGTCAATGTTGATTTTATTGCTCGAAGATGATATTGCTCAGGCTTCAAGAGAACCATTCTTTGTTGCTCAAAAGCTGCATCTCCTTCTTTTGGTACAAGATAAGAATATCTAGACAAGGCATCGGATAAACCTTGTTGTTTTTTTCGCCGATAAGTGATGATGAACTCGAATCTTGATAAAGACATGCTCCAACAAGCTTGACGACGATTTAATACGCGTGCTGACATAAAATATTTGAGGTTCTTGTGATCCGTATACACGGTGATTGGACTGGAAGTGCCTTCTAGATAATGATGCCATTCTTGAAAAGAATCCATAATTACAAGAAGTTCTTTGTCGTGGATCTCATAATTGATTTCTGCTGCTAAGAATTTTCTTGAATGAAAGGTTAATGGATGAAGTTTGTCATCTGTTCCCATTTGTGATAAAACCGCACCCAGAGCAAAGTCCGATGCATCTGTTTCCATAAAGAATGCTTAAGAAAAATTAACACGATACAAGATTGGTGTAGAAACAAATGCCGTCTTCAAAGATTCAAAAGCAACTTCCGCTTCTTGATTCCATTCGAGTTTGTCTTTACAAGTCAAACGTATAAGTGGAGCTGCAACTCGAGAGAAGTCTTTGATGAAGATCCGATAGTAGTTGGCAAATCCCAAAAAACATTGAGTATCTCTTACCGTTTTTGGGATCTTCCAGTCTATAATAGTTTGAACTTTCTTAGGATCCATCATAAGTCCATCATTTGAAATGATGTAACCTAAGAAATCGACTTGAATAGTGTGGAATACACACTTTTCTATCTTGGCATAGAGTCCTACATCTCTTAATTTTTGTAACACACAACAAACATGAAGTTCATGTTCTTCTAGATTCTTAGAATAGATCAAGATGCCGTCTACATAACAGACTACAGAATCGTCCAAAAACTCTCGAAAAACATCATTCATTAGATGTTGAAAAGCTGTTGGTGCATTTGTAATTCCAAAAGGCATGACGTTGTATTCAAAATATCCATACCTAGTTCGAAATGTAGTCTTCCATTCATCTCTTTCTTTGATGCGTACTAGATTGTATGCTCCTCGAAGATCTATTTTTGTATAGATCTTAGCTTGATTCAACTGATCAAGAAGTCCAGATATTAAAGGTAGTGGATACCTATTCTTGATGGTAATCTTGTTGAGTCCTTGATAATCAACATACATCCGCAATGATCCATCTTTTTTCTTCACAAATAGAATTGGAGCTCCTGTCGGAGATTTAGAATGGCGTATGAAATTCTTAGCTAGATTTTCTTCAATATACTCCTTGAATTCAGTCAACTCATTTTGTGATAAACTGTAGATTGGTCCGAATGGCGATTGTGCTCTTTCTTGAAGGTCAATTGAGCAATCATAGGGACGATGTTCCGGGAGTGTATCCGCATTCTTTTTTTCAAATACATCTTGAAATTCTTGATATTGGCTTGGAATGCCACTTGAAGTCTTTTCACTAGTAGAAACGGGTGTGGCATAAATAATATATGGTGATTCTTTCATAGCAGCATGCAAGAAAGCTTTTGCACCTATAAATATGGATTTAATTGAACTGGACTTATGACTCTCTACTTGATTAACTACACTGTTAGTTATACTTTTAGAGAAAGTAAGAGTTCGGGAAATCCAATCTATTTGAGGGTTGTATTTTTCTAACCACAATAAACCTAAAATGACTGGATTAGAGGGAGATCTAATGATATTAAATACTACAAAACTATTATGACTATTGATTATTACTTCTATATGAAGGGTTTTGTAAGTAATATCTCCAGAAGACAATGGACGACCATCTATGACTTCTACATGAACAGGTTTAGTTTTCTTTACTAAAAATATGCTATGTCTTTTAGTAAATTCTTCATCTAAAAAATACGCTGAGGCTCCTGAATCTAACAAGGTAGAAACTTTGTAATGTTTAGATCCTAAAATAACATTTAATGTAAAACAAGGAGAGGGCTCTGAGGAGAGAATAGGACCTTTATTAGATGTTGTGCAAGGTTCCAGCCGCACGGTCCCTATTGTAGCTGGACAAACTCGTTTTTTGACATATTGTCTTCTTTCACAGCCATACTCCTCATTTTGAGATTGCGTCGTTTCTTTGGACAATGCTGAGCAATGTACTTTGGTTCTCCACAATATAAACATAATCCTTCTTGACGATGACGAGTCTTTTCTTGCTCAGTAAGAGGTTTGAAACGTACTGCATCAATTTGCATATCCTCTACTTCCGAATGTATGTGTTGAAGAGGTGTTGGTGTTGCCATTGAATTATAGTAACGTTGAGGTCCACTTGTACGGTTCTCAGATCAGAATTCAAAAAGACGATTGTCACACTTCACAGCAAAGTCAATTGCTTGACTCAATGTTTGAGGATCAGGTAAGTTGAGCATTAATTTTTTTTACCCCATATTATAATCCGTAGAAAAATTGACTAATAAGTGCAGCATCATCCCACTTGATATCAGTTGCAAGTTGTTGAAATTGTGAAGCATATAACATTATTGATCGATTGCCTTGTCATAAAATATGGATCTTATTGGTTGCAACACGAATTGCATCATGTTCTCCATACATGGATCGAAACTTCACTAAAAAAGCCTCTAGATTATCCAATATTAGATCTCGTCATTCAAGAAAAGATGAAAACCACAATAGTGCTGAACCTGAAAGAAGCGTACCAATGAATCTAACTTGTGATCCTGGAATTGGATAGCTTTGGGGTTGAAGTTCAATCATAAGTTGCACTTAATTGATAAATCCTCGAAACTTGGATCTGGTACCATCAAACTTCTCGGGTAGGACAATTCTTGGTTCTCTAACATTTGAAGGGCGTTCTACCATAGGAGAAAAGACATGGTTTGGTGCAGATGGTGAAGCAGCTCCAACTATTTCTATATCTTCACTTCCTGCCAATCTTGTTGCTCCTTGTGGTAATAAATAGAGTTGATGCATCGCAAGCATTAACTCCCTCAATTGCTCTTGCATTTGTGCCATTGCACTCTTCATTTCAACAAGTTTTGCCATAATAATACTTAGAAGAGAGAAGATGTCTAATATCACTCAAGACAAATAGAAGAGAGGACTTGAGAACAAAGAAAATACTAAGGACAATATCAGTTTAGAAGAGGGTAATCTGTAACTTCTAATATGCTTATATCTTATCAAGAAAAAAGGGGTAAATCCACTCTTAATCAAGATTAGACAAAGCTCTGATATTGTAGGTGTACTCTTGTCAATCTGTCAAGGACAAGAACTCGATGAAAAAATAATTCAGACAAGTGAGCCTTCACTCAAAGAAAGGTAAAAAAATATAAATAAACAAGTATGTATATTGAAAGAGAAACTGGAATGGCTATTGCCAAAAGACAAGAAAACTAGAGACCCTTGAAACTAGACTGGAAGCAAGAAAGGAGTTGATAAGAGTGAAGAAGCCTTCAGTCTTGTCTCTATATATACTATCTAACTAGGGGCTACGTGGCGACGTTCTATAGGACCTCCAATATGTGTTGACTTTGTAGAACACATGCCTTGACTTACAAGGCAAGTTTTTCTACATGTGGACCACATAGTTAGCTTGATCTTCAAGCTAACAACATGTGTGGCACATGGCCAACTTGTTGACCACGTTTCTAATCCAAAAAGTCAATTAAAGACACCTATGAAGTCAAAGCAGCATCTATAAAGCTTCTAGAAAGCTTTCATATTAAATACTATAGAATTAACTTACTTTTACCTACTTTTACTTACTTCTACCTATTTGTATATGTAATTACTAGCTTACATGATTATGTCCGTGACACCTAGTTAAGAGTATATATGGAAGCAAGAGTGGAGCCTTCTTCACTCTTGTCAATGCCTTTGTAGTCCTTAATCTTGTTTTAAGTCTTTCTAATCATCTTTTCTTTAGCAATAGCTATTTTAGTTTAATACTATATCATCTTTAAGAAATTTTCTAGTCTTTTTGAATGACACAAGAGTGTATTGAGGTTTTTTTTCTTCAAGATTCATGTCCTTGACAACACCATATTTAAAAAAGTTTAATTTTAAGGTTGAACTTTATGGTCCCTCAATCTCTTCTCAAGTTATAATCATGCTTCGTAAAAGGTGAAATGTAAGTCACTTCTTCCACAAATATTAAGGAAGTAATTACTCATTCAAATTGAAATATGCTTTACAACAAGTCTATTGATATGTCTAGTTGTTTGTAGCATTGTACATTGATTCACCAACTTTATGCTTTAAAGTATTGGATTGGTCCATTTTAATCTTGTATCATTTGTCAATGCAACTATGTAATTTTAAGACCACAAGTTATTTGTCAATTATTTTTATTTAAATCAAATTTATACTTGATCTAATTTGAATATAAATATTATTCTCTAATTTTAATATATATATATTTAAAAAATACTTATAAAATATTTAATTTTATTTAAAAATATCTTTATTCTTATAATACTAAAATATAAAATACTTATATATATATATATATATATATATATATATATTATTTTCTATATATATTATTTTCTATATAAACTAACAACTAACAAAAAAAAACCATTAAATTAGTCTTCAACATATACAATTGGTATTTTCTTAAAATTTTGTGTTATGACATAAGTATATATTTACAACATAAATTTCAATATTTTGTGGATTGAGACTTGTAGTTTAAATATCCATTGGATTAATTCTACAACTTGAATATACTTCAAAAAAATTTATAATTTGATATAGTCATTAGTAGCTCAATCTTCATATGATGTTTATTCTAATTCCTACATATTGAATTGATACTCTTTATATCAATATGAATATTATATTTACTGGACAGTTTAATTACATAGATGTAATTATTATTAATGATTCTTAAAGAAGATGATTTAGTCTTTTTTTAATTTTTGATTTATAAGTTAATTTTTAACATTCTAAAGTGATTTTATAAAACATTCTACTAAATTAGATCTTATATAATTAGAACTTAGATTTAATTTCAATGGCTTAATCTTTGCATTTATTATAAAAATAAATTTTTTTCTTCTTTTAAGTACGAATGTGATATTAGTAATAATATAAATAAATCTATATATTAAATTTTCTTCAATTTCATCTATTTATTTTTTATTCTAAATTTTTTTTATATAAAATTTATGGTTTCCTTATGCTAATAGTTTTTATGATTTTAAAATTTTAATATAAAAAATTCTAATTTAGTTTGCTAATCCATTGCTAATTAGTTTAATATTTATTAAGAAATAAAAATTCTTAAATATCTCAATTTAGTTAATCAACCTCTTTTGATTCTTTTCTATTAATTTTTTATATTAATCTTTAATTTTAATTTTTTATGATTTGATATAATTTAATTAATAACAATAAAAATCACCATTCTTATTAAATATTAATTGTGGTAAATGATTTAATCACCTATTAGTAGAGAAATCTTCACCTTAAATTTTCAAAAACTACTAATTAATCTTTTACATAATGCTTTAATTTTAAGAAATTTTTTTAAAAATCTATAATTTTACAAAAAATAGAACATATCTAAAAGCACAAGTAATCTTTCTAAATTGCCTTTAAATTAGGTCTTATGGATCAATATTACTCATAGTTTACCATTCACAAGACAAATGAAGAACAAAAACTTCTTTGCCATCTTATTACCTACTTACTACAGCTATCCTCAAAAGTAGTATACAAACAAAGGTAAGTAATAAACATACAAACAAAACCTTTTTTTTGAATATATATATAAATTTCTTGGTGGAAAAATATTACTTACAAATGTCGTCCTACATACATGAGGTTGGATGTTGCTTTCAAAAATATTTGAATTTAAATCCCAATGGCCAACCTGCAAAACTTGATATTGCATTCCACTCTACAATCTTATTTTAAGACCCTTTGTTACTTTTGTTCTTTCTCTTGATCTGTTATTCCACAATTGACTAATTCAACTCCTTCTGTTGACTCCTTTCCTATGCCTACTATTGTCTATTATTCCAAATCAAGATAGATATTTTTCCTTTGCATTTCTTTAGGCTACCATTTTACAGCTAACACGTTAAAAAATTTCAAACCTACTTATTCTCTTTATTTGGATGAACTCCAATTTCGAATATTTATCTTCTCCTAGGTGGGAATAATCTTTAAAGACAGGGTGATAAGAGTTATGATATGTGACACAAACCCCATGCCAAGTCTACAGAAACCTTCTGACCTGGTGCTACTGTTCGAAAGTCACCTTCCACAGTTGGCGATTTCTTTATCAGTAACCTCCACGGATTAGGTATCACAGTGCTTGTTAGACAGAGTTAATCTGCTTACATGGGAACTCGTTCAAATTGAGTACGTTAGCAAAAGTTATTAGATCAAAAAACTTCAGACCTTGGAGAGACACAAAAGATACGTCATTGCTGGTCTGCATGAAATAACTGCAGGAGGTACTGTAGTCATCGTCAGGACAGTGGCATTCTAATGAGGCCTAAAAAAAAGCCACTGAACCGAGATTATAAAGGCCTAAATAATAGATAATATACACATGTTTCGAATAACGAGAAAGAAAAAGCACTAGCTTTCGACTGAACCGTCTTAAAAAGATCACCCTCTACTAAGCGAGAGAGAAAGACGCCTAAACCCAACTAGCAGAAGCACTCTTTACCTTCTGTCGACTTCTTTGTTTGTCAACTCTATATTTCACTTGATATCAGAAAGTAGTCAGAAAATATTATGAAAATGACATACCTGAGCTAAGGCCTGCACCCTAGACTGGATTGTCAATGCTATGTAGATTAACTGCCCAGTCATACGTAATTTTGAGTGCCATACACGTTCTTTGCAGCCAAAGCAGCCTGCAAACTCAAACTTGGACTGCCAATTATAAGAATTTTCAAATAAAACAAAGATAACAGGTTCTCATTGAAATAAAACTAAGCTAGATAACTGCCAATGGCTGGACATGCAGATAAATGGAAAACAAATTCAATGCCATACAAACTATTGAAATAATGACTCGTATATATCATATTCAGACTATAAAAGTTGAAAGGGTTTCATAGTCCTTATTAAGACACTTAAAAATTCTCATTGACAGGAAAGATTAACTTCATAATGCAACATACAGGAAGAGTCATGTAATTAAGTAGGAAAACCATAGTGTGAGTTCACATGCTAGCATAGAATATTCATCCTAGGTAGATTAAAGTGTGAATTTTCAAGTATATCTTTAAATTCCTACAAGTCTCACTATGCTATTCTCTGCATGGTTATGTACTAAAGTCCACAAATTTTACACTGAAACTGTTCTCATATATTGATCATTGTATAATCACCTGAAAGGGAAGCATGTGAGATGGAGCAGCTCAAACAAGCCAGTAAGAAACATACCTGCCATGAAATATCAACAGGCATGCATTTGCATTTAGTAAAAACAACACTCTTTCTCCCCTTAAGTGCCTCATATAAACCTACACATCAAGACTGTCATGATGTCTTGCACAAAGTGTCAGAAAGCTCTACAAAGAATTTACTGGCATTACATTTGTTTTCTTTCCTGCCTAAAAGCTACTCCTATGGTGGCAAAAACTGCAGCTTACTCATGGATTGGGGGATGAGTTCATATAGAAACTGGCCCCAGAATCTTCTTCTTGGAGCATCTACATACACACATTCACTACCACAAGTATAAATAACAGAAATTTACAGTTAAACTGACCTTCCAAGGCAATAAACCATCCTTGCAGTATTCAGTGGAGAATAAGTGACAGAAGCACTACACAAACATCCAATTAGATCATTGAATCTTAAAATTATTTCAACAGATGCATTTGGAGCACGGAAATAGGAAAAAAAAAAAAAAAAAAAAAAAAAAAAAAAAAAATCAACATACATGCCTCTGAGAACTGCTCCACACATACACAGAAGCATGCAAAGTTAAGAGCTTCTATGGGCAGTTAGCATACAGCTCTGGAGGCAAGCAAATGAGATGGATTACAATTCCTAGATAAAATAGAAGAGCAAGAGCTTGAGAGCAAGAAATGGTTCAGAACCTCCAAATTCTAAAGGAATCGTAATTGGATTATAGCACCGGCAACTCGCGGCGATACTGAGTAGGAACTCTTACACAGAAAATCGAGACATCGGAGAGTCTCGAAGTTATACTAGTGGTTACACTATAATCATCCTGACCTAATGGCACGTCAGCCCTAGTCGAACTACATCGGAGGCAGGTTAATTCTAACAAAGTCAGCACTAAAACATGTACCTTGAAGGTCACGATATAAGCTTGGCTTCCTAAGGTCCAGAACAGAGCTTAACGGTCACACAACATCCATAGCATGATTGGTCATTGCCTAAGATTACAGAAGCTATTTCCAACTGATTATTTGAGACTAACCAAGTATTCGAAATTGATGGAAGTCTTGCCTAAAAAACTATTACGCAGCAAGTGATTATTCTTGAACAATTAAGTGAATAATTATTCGTTGAGAGCTCCTACATCTATGTCTTGGCAAACCATCTGAATGTTTACCTGAAACCAAATACGGGCTTGTCTTAACACCAACCGATCAGTTCTCGAACCAGTGGACTTACCAGCCAGAATTCAAAAAGAATGGCAGATCAGAGGGGGATTTTCTGTAGCAAGAAAGCCAACCGATCGAAGCACCAAAGTGAAACAAGAACTCTACAGACTTCTCTGTAATTCAGAGATATGAAGAATAACAAGAAGTTACCCACCAGTAGCCATTTTAATTTCAGCCACCAAATAAGAACAAGGCATTAACATTACTATACACTTGGCCACCAATGACTGCATATGTTGAAGCATCTTTTCAAAACGACCAAGTCAAACTTGAAATGATACCTTAACGCATGATCAAATTTTGGCCATGTGTAAACCTGAGCAGCTGGAAAGCCAATAGGACGTGCTCACTGAGATTCACAAGGCGACTCTTGTCAAATTGTACTTTAAGTTTGTTTGTGCTGGTGCACTTTCTAGTACCATACCCCTCTCATCAAACGGTGGTGTATTTATGGATGTTAATGACCGCGTTTGATGTAAAAAACTGCAACAGGTAATACACGAGTCCATTTAGATCAGAACTGACCAATATTCCAATCATAGAGCACGAAAACCACAACCTGGTTGTCAAAGCCAACTGGCGAACCTATTGAATAGGAGTTAACTCCAACGTCAATCACCAGATGATGTTCTTCTTATCAAGCACATACAGAGCATCGATTCTATCTTCATTCTTTCCACCACAAAGCCCTGCGACCAACTATTTCATTCACTAATTGCAGTAGATGCAATCGGGGTTCTCGAACAGCTCAATTCTTTCCACCTTCGAAAGAAGAAGCAAATGTATAGTAGCCTTAATATAATCAGGCGATTGTATCGAGTCGCAAACGACCCTTTAATCTCCTTAGCTGAGAAGGTTGCAATACAGAACACTAGAATTCTCAGATCATTGACAAATGAATCAGGACTACGTGGTTGTATACTCAGTATCATTCCCATACATGTACATTGAACAGAATGATTCATGTACGCGAGCACCATTATGATGTACATTAGAAGTTGGATCAATTGCAGATTAACATGAAACTACGGCAATGGTTTAAGAAAAGAGTAAGGTAATTGTGAGGGTTTAATTTCAAAGAACCCGGTCCAATCGACCAATCCAGACATGAAACCATCCAACGTTGAATTTATGATCCCCATCCTCCAAGAGTAAACACGCGAAGAACGAAACAAACTTCCTGTTCATATCTGTCCAGGTTCTCATCTTACGGTATTTAACACCCAAACCTCTGTTTATTACAATCTAGGACAACCGCAATTCAGCATTTTAATCCATAGAAGTACATGAAACCATGAGCCTAAACAGCATTGTGGACAAGTTTCTGGAAAACTGTCTCTGAGTTTTACTCCAACTCACGTGTATTACTTCCAGCACATAAGTTTGTTCAAATTTGGATACCTCCACTCGTATTTATTGAATTAAAGCAGGAAAGTTACATTTCAATGCTGTTCAGGTGATGCGAATATAATTCAAATCCAGTCCACAAAGTGTCATGCACTTCATGATAGGCAACCCTAAGACCAGTTTGCCTACTAACAAAGTGATCTCATTCTGACCTCGGAATCAGAGAGAAGCAAGACCAGAACACTACTGGGAGAGGTTCAACAAGCTACGGTCCTTTAAAGCGAGCATTGACCATCGCAGGTAGACTTACAACCTGAGAATGACCTCTGAGACAAACCAAAACGCCGAGTGTGAGCTAAAGCATGGTTAAGAGCATATCCGGGTCAAATTCCCTCAGAATTAAAATTTGCACCAATCGATCTACTAAAACAAGAGCAATGACACAGCGGAATCAAATCGATCTGCTAGAACACCTCACAGCAAGCAAAGAAAACGCAATTTAAACCCCGCAATTCAAAAAAACTCATTTCGAAACTCGTACAGAACCTAAAATTACTACACGGAAACGCATCATACAATCGCGTGTACACGCCCATATCCTCGCAAAAAATCACTACGTTACTCACTCAGCATCACCAAATGCCAACCGGACAATTGGACACAATATGGTCGATATGACCTCCGAAATCCGGTGCAATGGACACCAACAACTAGATGCAGCGTCGCGAAGACAGACCGTCATGATGCCTTCGACTGTGATTTTGTCCACGGATACTCGACCACGGTGATGGGTGAAAACGGTGATGGGAGTGCACTTTTAAAATATCTGAAGTTGACATCCTATTACCGATGTCGACAAATATATTTACATCGTAAAAATTCAGCGTTTGTTTAAAGTTACTCGTGACTTTTACTTTTTGCAATGCTAATCTTCCTGAAAAGTTGCTTGCTTTTTTAAATAAGATTTTTAGGATGACTAATTATATCTTTCATTATTCTTTTCAATCCAGTTTCAACCATTTTACTATTTCACTGAAACCTTGAGTTGTTTTCAAATACTTCAAAATTAGTTACATGTTTAGGTAAAACAATGTTTTACGAGCACTAGTACTTCAAGGCACTGAGATACTATTTAAAAATAAAATATACCACAATGCAAACTTAACTTTAATTTAATTATTCTTTGATTAATTTGTGGGATCATAAATTCAAATCATCAAGTAGTGATTATTAGTTGATTTTACAATTTTAAAGTTGAATACTGTTTTTTTTCCTTTAATTTTGTTGAGATAGATTTTAAGTTTTATTTATGCAAATTTTATGTACTTACTACTTCCAAAATATTAAAGACGATTAATACTATATCTACTAAATAAATCTTTAAATTATTTTTTGAAACTTAAATACATACTTTCATCAAGGATTTCCATACTTTGGATTTCATCTAGTTGGTAATTTTTTTGGGCTAAACATTTATTTTTGGAAAAAAATAACAATCTCTCACTTTATTGAATTAAAACACATGTGTCTTAATTTTTTTTAAACTCATTTATATGTTTATTAAGTACAAATTTGAAAAATCATAAATTTATTAATACTTTTGAGATATTTAAGACATATTAAAAGATGATAATATAATCTAAAATTACAAGTTATATTAACCGTGTGTCACAAATTCTAAGAAAATAATTGCATTTAACAATGTTTTATAGTAGGATTTATTCTATGCTTGATGACTGTGTATGTCATGCATTTTCTTGAAGATTTAATAATCACAAGTATAAATAGGATTTGTTACCTCTTTATAAAAATAAAAAAGTTATAAAACTATTTTTGATTTGTTACCATCAAATAGTTAAATATCTTAATTCAAAATTTAATTGTATGAAGCATAATTTATAGTCTTATTCTCTAATATTTTTCATAAATAACTATACATAGTTTCCTCATATTTAAAAGACAATGTTATGTTATTAAAAAATAGAATATAAGTTATTAAAATGCATAATTTTATTACTACAATAATTATATTAAATAGTTCTGCACATTAAATTTTATAAAAAATTATGGTTATTGGAATTACAATAAAAATTTCACTTTGAGATCATTTGGTTTAAACATGAATAATTATTCTATAAATTAAAAAATTCAACACAAATATATTATTGAAATGAAATTATCTGCAACAAAAAATACTGATCAAAATATTCTTCATAAAGATGACTTTGACAACTTTATATATTCATAGATAAGTAATATTCTAGATCTTGAATTTTTTTTCAAAAAACTAAAAAAACACTAATCAAATCTATTCAACAACATTAAATAGAAATTATGATATTAGTATTGTGCGTAAAAAACTGCAATGACCATGATAATTTCTATGCAAAAAAAAAAAAAAAAAAAAAAAAAAGAAAGAAAGAAAGAAAGAAAGAGTTAGATACAAATCAGCATTAGAAATTTAGTTTTTAAAATTAAATTTATATTCTTCAATTCCACAATGAGGAGAATCTTTATACTTGATAGTTTTGTTTTCAAACTGAAACGTAGTTAAATACAAAAGAATTAGCATCTTCAACATTTCTGCAACAACATTGCAATGCGTAACCAGGAGGCTTCAGAAACATATTGTTTGCATTAGTTTTGAGTCCACTTTGGTGGTTAAATAAGATAAAATAAAACCAATCTACGACCGTAGTTGACATATTAATGTGGTGCATGTGTGTGAATGTATGTGCGTATATATCACACCGACTGATAAGTTAGAAGGATTGTGGGCGTCGATGTCTGGTTCCCGAATCCTCGCTTTCGACATACATTTGAACCGTGTTGCCCCCGATTGTCGGTTCCAGCAACGATTACTTCATGTGCTGGTGACCCGCCTGACAGATTAGCGACTTTTGGCAGCAGCTTTGTGGGGTCCCAGATTGAAAAAGAGCATGGTGACAGTCTCAAGGTTCAACAGCGGCACTGAAGGGACTCATCATTTCCTCTCCGCGCTGAACTAGCTGTTGCTGAATCTGCAGTCACGGCCTGTCAATTAACTGGGTTCAATCAAGGACATCTCTCGTCTTGGCTGCATTGCCATTGCAGGTGATTACTGCACTGGTGTGCTCGCTGCGACACCTCCTAAACCCCATGCGATGAGCCTCATGTCTGAGCTTGTGTTAGATGGAGTGAAGAAAGTCTCGGCGTGCAGGCAGTTCTAGTGTGGTGGAACAAGCCGCAACGGGAGACAATGGGCCACCTGCAGGAGTCGATTGTGAGCCGACCT
This sequence comes from Physcomitrium patens, assembly GCF_059467195.1. Taxonomy (NCBI): domain Eukaryota; kingdom Viridiplantae; phylum Streptophyta; class Bryopsida; order Funariales; family Funariaceae; genus Physcomitrium; species Physcomitrium patens. The sequence continues at coordinate 14,927,131 of NC_143419.1, read as the reverse complement.
CGCGCGGTCTGTAATAGAAGCACTGCATTCACAGGGACTCCCAGTACATTGTCAGAAGCGATATGGATCTACTTCACAACTTGGTACACGCCTGCTGCGTTGTGGACCATCACGGCGACGGTGGTGCGTGACCAGCGCAACGTGATTCTTGTCTATGATCAGACACAGCGATATGGATCCTAATCGCAAGGATTGCTCACATGCATCTTTACATCCGGTGGGTTCCAGAGCACGGTCTCTGTTCAGATGTAGAAGGGTAAGCCTAAGATGGGCCTGCTAAAGAACACACATGCTCACAAGAAAATCGGTTTGAGTTAGAAATATCCACCGCAAATTGAATGGTTCTGATGATGTTAGCAACATGACGTGTTGATTCATTCTGATCCTTCATATAAGTGGTATTGAAGGAGTAAAACGGGTTTTAAAATAGACTTTCAAATCCTACCATAAATGGAAATGTAAAATTCTCTCGAAGATTCGACTTTTTACAAAGTGAAGAATAAGATAGTTTTGTGGAGGATCCTCGGGAATTGTCCTTGGATGGAACTAGCGCCAAAACCACATTTCAGAGTAAAATATACTTTACAGGTTTGCATGTAACCATCAACTTTGAAACCTTGGACAGTTTTGGTATAAAAGTATCGGGAGAACACAAATCCATTGGAGAGCATCAAATTACATAAGAAAATTTCAAAAACTATTTTTCAAGCCATCCCTTGCACAATAAATGTTGTCAAGGAATACTCAAAAAAGGTCTCGAAAAGTCCTTACCATGATGGTGTGTACTTCCGTTCCAAAATATTTCAGATTTTTGTGATTACAAAAAAAAAATTATTTTAAGAATTTAGTTCTTAATATAAATTCTCATATTTTGTGTAAGAAAAAGGATTTAATTATGTTCACTATAGAACATCTATGTATATATGAGAATATATATATGTCTTTTTCTGTTCAGTGGAATTAGAAACAGCTTATACTTGTAGCAGTGCTACGTTTTTTCTGAAACACCTCGAGCAAATAAAATGTCATTTACCATTATACTACTACTTTATGCAATCCACATAATAAGATTAATCATGTCTATTATCTCATGTTTGTGGGTTATTACAATATTTCTGGTTTTTTCTCTATTCTTCAAGTACTTATTTCAGTTATCCAATTTGTCCCTTTTATTCTACACAATATAAATTTTCTTGCCTTAATTCTTTTAGAAGCTTATTTCTTAAGAATTCAAATGAATTTCACACAATTGTTACAGCAAGGATTCCCACAGCCTTGTTTTTGTATTGATAATTGCTAAATTTTGACCCAACTCAACAGAAGATTCAAGGGGTACCAAATAAAATAAATGGTAATTCCTTATTCTTTTGAAAGATGTATTTGAAAACAAGATCTACACAAGTGGAACCAAACTTCTATTGCTTCAAAACTATTATAATTACAATTGCTTGAGCAATACTTTAGTATGAGAAACCCAATGGGGATCTTCTGTAACAAGCTGCATGTTTAAAACACATATCAAGCATTTAATTTTCTACTTTAAAAAGAATGAAACAGGTAGAAGTGCCCCAACTTTGGTGAAGCATGTGAAGTCATATTGCTTGACATGTAGCTCAATATGGGATTGCCATCTAATTCAACTGAAGGATCAACATCCTCATGAGTACACAATTGCCAATTTTATCATTCACAAATAGGAGAAAAATTCCTTTTTATTCGAATACAACACCATGATTTGACTATAAAGAAGGGGCCTATGTCATCTAACTTGTTGGGCATTGCACCACCACATGGGCAGCCTATGCTGCACAAGGGAAGATACGTAGGAAATAACTCAGTAAAGCATGTTGAAAGGGCTACAGAGAAATCAGAGGATCAAATTTGTTGTAAATAAAAGTTTCTGCTTGAAAATTGTGTGAATAAATGTTTTAAAAACTTATTTGATCAACAATTTTGCTTAATATTCATGTGTTTACAACCAATGAATGAAATAAACAAGAATAAGAACAAGAAGAAAAATAACAAACCATGAAACATGGTCAAGAAAATCATCAATTTTTATTTTTTTGAGATGTCAATATGAGTTTCAAAATTTGCTTTCCATACAAAATGTTAAATCACAAATAACAGATGTTTACAGTTAAAGTGAGTACCCAAAATTACAAAGATTTTTCATTGAATCTTGTGATGTTTGATAAAAATCAAAATCAAACCTTTCTTGAAGAATCACATGTTGATTAATATGCTCATTTCATGTGTGCCATACATACATACATACATACATACATACATATGTATACATGTACATATAAATATAGTATATATTTGTTTTTGAAAGCTTCTAGAGTTCATTTACAATAAAGAGGGTCAATCATGCAACTTGTAATCATTGCAACACTATTGAGGTGGGTTTTGGTCATCATAGGTGGGAGCACCAAGAATAAACTGCAAACCCAATACAACCATACATGTAAATAAGATCTACAGTTTTTAGTTTATTTTATTTTTTACAAATCCAAAAATAGTTGCATCTTTGAACTGGTGGTTTCCTTTGTGCAGGTATTCAATGGTGTGGACCCAAAACACCACCACTAGGAGTACTAGAAGGAGACTCAATTGCAAGCTATTTTGGAGAAAACCTTCATCATACATAGCACAATGCAAAACAATGATGGAATTGTCACCTGGCACAGCATTTCATTGAAGTAGCTGACTGGTGCAGGCCAGAATAGAAAGACTATTGGAAAAAGGACAAAATGGACCCAGCTGGAGAAAGAGCTGGTACTAATACACAAGCATTTCAGTGGCACTTCATCAACAACAAACCACCACTTTTCAATACTAAAATAATAACGGTTTATCGCAACAGTGTGAACTCGTGAAGTGATGAGGAACATCTTTTTAATCAGATGTCAGATCTCATATCAGATGCACAACCTTCACCAATCTCAAGAAGGATATTGATACAATCTAGTTGGCTCAGATCACCTAAATCACGAAAAATGTTCTGAGTTGGCAGGATCCAGAGGCGTACCATAATGGAGAAGCGAATGAAGACAAACTGACATCTTACCTCTCGCGAGGAGTAAATGAAGGGTGTGAACTTGAATGAGGTGTTGGAACTAGCAAGTTTTTATGGCGTAGAGAAGCGGGAGTCTTTCTTAATTGCAAGGCAGGCGGGTCATGTGGAGGCAGAGGAACAAATCACAGGTGTACTCCACCATTGAGGAATGGTCCTCAAAGAGTGGAGAGCTGTCATTATGTAACATTCTCTATTTGTACTTGCTTATGATTCAATTCATCCCGTTATCTAGCCAAATCAGATTGACTAGCCAATTAGAATGCGCAAGCCCTGAAGTCCTACCTGTTTACACTGCAGAATTTCGACCCCGAGATTGGAGCTAAGGCTTCCACAGAACACACCACTCAGGATTCGTTTGGGTGTCCAACACCAATACGGTTTGGAGCAGGTTTGGAACGACAGGTACACCACAGCAGCTTGAAATTGGACTTCCAATCAAACTTCCAGACTACGTCCACAGCAAATTCTTAGTTTCTTGGCTCTTCAGGAGCTTCAAAAAGCGAAAGTCTTCGTCAACGAAATGTTGTCGGCTGTCAAGGAAGAAAGGCTAAGACAAGTGGGAGTTTGGAGAGGGCGTCACAAGGTTTACTTACCAACCGTGACATCGATGAAGACCTTCGCGTACCTCGGCTAGCACACGTAGGACTCTGGCTGCTGAGCTGACACTATTGGTTATGCAGTTCGACTTCAAGGCGACATCTAAGCCCAAATACTAAAGAACTTTTACTACTTAGTTGATACCGTGAGTCTTGAATTCCTGCCCTAACAAACGACCAAAAGATTGATAATTGATGAGTGGTACTTGTGATAATACCAATCGCGTTGGGTCCAGCTGAAAACAGGCTGTGACAAAGGTTGTGACAAGGTTACTTGGCTGCTCACATGCAAGTATCCAAGGCTGCGAAGCAATACACATGAAAGTTCTTGTCTGAAAGAATACGGCAGCATAATTATTACACACTACATCGAACAGGGAGGCTTAAACGTGTAGCAACATGTTCAGAAACACAACAGAGTCCTGATATATAGAAGCAATATTCTCAGGAACTTAAAGACACAACAGTTGGTGCATTTGCACCTCATCTAGTCCAAAAGTTTGATTTTCACGAACATAATTATTTTTCCAATCAACGAGAATACAGAACAATTTATTTCACAGAAGAATGGAAAAAACATTGGCCTTTAGATCACACTCCGTACTGTTTTAGACCCGCAAATTTCTGTTCAGAAAATTACAGGAACAGCTGGTACAGTGAGGGTAGTTGGGAGTGAGTATTACTATGAAAAGCGAAGGACACAGTTATCATCGCAGTCCAAAAATACAACTGCATGTAAGAAAATGCTTAGCTATACTATTGAAAAAACATACATATCTCCATAGTTGCAAACATCTAATAAAAAACCAGCAGTAATCGACAGTCTTCAAGTTCTCTTACAGTAAGCCACGGCAGCATACAAAATTGTCAAGTGAGGGTGTATTTGGTACGTCAGGATCAAACCTCAATTCTGAGACACGTCAGAAAGCTGCTCCTCACACAAACCCTATCGACAAGAATGTCAATCAGGCATTCCAACTCACCAAGAAAACAAGGTATTGTGCTGGACAGCACTGCAACAACAGAATCAGTGTAACTCTTGAGGACAGTAGCAAATTGGCAAGGCTTGCGTATAGGTTTCTGCAATCAAGAAAGCACAACTACCATGAACAACTATCGACAAAAACCACCTCCCATCTGCTATGAATATCTCCTATCACACCAAACTCATAGTCTCTTGATGTAGTAACTTGAGATGCAATTTTTAAAAATTGTTACCAGAAAATTCCTAATGTTTTGCTGGAAGTGTTACACTAGTAATGTTCTGCATTGGTCAATGTCAGAAGTTCACATCATAGCAACCTCTAAAGACGTGTTTCATTGAACTTGTAAAAACAAGCAAATGTAACACACATGCTACAAATTTACTTCTCGTGGATAAGTATGCCCTTCAATACGTTCATATCTAGCATCATTTAGCCGACTGGACTGAATGTAAAGGCTTCAAACCCGAATGCTGGTTTAAAACTATTACGCAACGGACTTCGGAGCTACGCGGTACCGAATTGCATTCCAGGCAATTGCAACCAAGAATACCGTGTAATTCAAATAAGTACGCAAACTGATTATTCCAACGGCTCTACAGTCGATCATAAGAGAAAAACAGAGCTCCTACAGAAAGCCAGTATTCACGGTACACTTAGAGAGGACCAGACCAACGAGGTTAATGATATTGTGCGATGTCGCACTTGGTTGTCGGGTACATTCAACACAGTAGAAACTCTTGAAGGAATTCCGTCAGAGTTACCCGTGAGTTATCCAATGAAACTTTAAAAATCTTGAACTTTCTGAGCATTAACTCAGTCCAAAAACATCGGCTCAGAGCTTAAAAAAGCAGGGAATGCAATGAATACAAACCAAGAGCATGTTTAGAATCACAGTTTGTAAGATTGATTACCTGATAAAGCTCGAATGCAGAGAAACTTGTGGATATTCAGCTTCATCAGGAGTAGAATGTATGCCAAAGCACGACAAAAAGTTATATTAGTACGAGCAACAACCCACGGCAACAAATGTAAGCTGCGCTTCGTTACACAGGATATCGTTAAAGAGTTTGGATATTTATTCACCAGAGCCAGACGAATCGTAAGATGCACGAGCTCTGGTAAAATACTGCTGCACTTGCTAAGCATTCACTACTGTAAGCACGTTTGTCTGTATTAGCATTCTTGCTTTTGTATCAAACAACAAAACCTGATTCTTATCGTAAGATGCATTGCATTCTTACTACGAAACGCTACCCTGCAAACAATTTGATTCACTTAATAAAAGTGGTAGAACTGGTTCTTGATTGTACCGATTTCATGTAGCTCTCTGTAGGCTACATGTGAAGAGCTTGAAACTCACCAAGGGTACAATGGAACCACAAAGCACTTTATGAACTAGCATTAAACGATGAAGAGAGAAACCGTCAAACACAATACCCCTAGCTAACACCATACCACAATACAATCTAAAAAAAATTCATAGCTCATTCTTGTGAAGGGTCGAACTTCTAGCACACATATCGTCTTGCTACATCCTCCATTAAATTTCTGGCTCCAAAGTTGTCAGGAAATTTCAACAAATCGCCATGAACACCTTATTTAATTTCCGTAAAATCCTAGTGTCATCGAGCACAGTACCATATGTCAATCTTACAGTTAGGAACTTCTTAAACCGAATGGGTTCTGCATGAGTTATTGTTTTAGAGGATCAGTGCAGACTGGTCTCTCCCTCTCTCTCTCTCTCTCGAAAACGTAAAAGATGCTGTGTAGGATCCAAATGCAGAATGCTCCACTGATTCCAACTTTGTTCCGACACCACATCATCTGCTAAGATCACAGCAGCGCGTAACCCTGGTTAGTTCACACCGATCACATGCGCATATTACCGTTTAATTCTAGTCGATGCTATCACTAAATGGATACAATTTCCACACATGTTAGGGGTAGAGTGAGTACACCCTACAAGTTGAGGACAAGCAAGATTGTGCGTCTGCATAAGGAAATTATCTGGTTACTGAAACTCGCTACCAGTTCACTGACAAGTTTTCTTGCCAATATTTTTGCACACCTAGCACCACACAGCTCAAAGAATCAAAACACAAAAGAAGATATATCTGCAGCCGAACTTGCAAGATCTGCACGTACATTACAAATGGTTGCTCAAGTCAAATATGCGCAATGGAATCAGCATCGAACCTTAGGGCTACAAAAAAAAAGGGGGGGGTTGGACTACAGTATAAAAGAGAATTCAAATACATATCTGTGAAGTGCTCTCTCAGCATTGCATGACAGGTTTGGTTTGAAAAGATGATCCACACCTGCACATTTCCACACCGCTAAGTAGTTGTACCTACTCATCATGAAAACTTCGATATCACATGAGGCGGTCCTATACGGCTCCATCAAACATCAGCACAAGAAGCTGAATGGTGCACCAAACTGGTATGGGCGGTAATTTACAAGATTTTTCGCATCTCACGCAAATTCGACTGGACTATCAACCGTCCACTCAGCGAGCATTGTCTAAGCAGTCGTTCTCCAGCCATGTACGCGAGAAAGTGTGATTGAACAAGTCGCCAGTTATCGAATCAGGTGCACCAAAGCCAACTTCAGCGGCGGCGGCTTCAGAAGTAGCTGAGAGAAATCCAGCGATGCTCCACAGCAGCGAACGTGGTTACCACATCAGCCCAACGATTATTGTATGGTTGATTGTGTGAGTTAGTATTTAGAGTGTAATAACGATCATTTCACCGGATTTTCCACCTCAAGTGAAAGGAACTAACATCAAGTGCAGTTTAAGTACGTGTACAGATGTGCCCTAGTGCAAGAACCTCCTCACACGGCTGCACCAAAATGCTTTATCTTTTCATTTGTTTCCAATGATTCTTAACAAAAACCTACTTAACAGTGTTCTAAGAGCTTCGCAGAACAGACTGTAGGCAAGAAGTTGGACTGAAAGAAATGAAGCCCATGTGCGTAATGTTTGTGTGTTTGAAAGGCCGTCTTCACGAACACCATCGAAATGAATCTGATTTTGACGATCTCGACACGCTCCTAGAGGACCTTTGAACTCAAACTTGAGTTATTAAATCGAAGTTGGAATCGTTTATAATCTGAGTCACGGCACTTTCCATCGAAATGCAAAGCATTAAAACCTAATACTTTGAGGACCGGACAACATCCTGAAGAGGATGGTAAATGACTGTTAACATGAAAATAAGTGCTGAGAGTCAACGACACGGATGAACGACGTCTAAATACCAGAGCGCCTGTTGTAACCTCTGCATCGCTGAAGTCGTAGAGAATGTGGACAACTGACGAAGTCACTGCATTCGTAAACCGAAGCGGTGGGGTTACGATACAACATCTACTTGAAGATGCTTGGCTTAAAGAGTATGGGGGCTCGCCAAACTTCAGCGCTAAGTTGAGATGAGGTTCAGTAATCAGTCGCCTGTGACTAATGCAATACTTCATCATCCGCAATGGCAGCACATCCAGGTAGGGACTGGAAAAGAGAGAGCACAGCCCAACATCAAATTCCCAATGGATCACAGGAAGTATTCTTTCAGCAAAAGTAACGGGGCTGTGCTCTCTCTCTTCGAATCCTGGCTTGGATGTAGTAAAGCTGAAATGATGTACTAAGCCGGATCATGATGTGACTGAGGCAACACAGTTCTTGCATCACCGTCCGAGGCTTGAATTAAGCCAGCGGTCTTCTGGGTGCCCTTGATGCTTCCAACGCCCAGGTTGAAACAAGAAGAGGAAGATTACAGCCGATTCCAAATGAACAGTAGCTGCCGGGCTGTGCACTCTCTCTCTCTCTCTCTCTCTCTCTTCTGATCCCAACTTAAGTGAGAAATTCTCAAGAGGCTAGCCAAGATGAGCTGACCGAGCAGGTCACATGAGATGGCTTGAAAACTGCTTCAAATGTACTTGACTCGATGTAGCGATACTCGAACTACAGACAAGATCGCGAGAATAATAGTAAACGGAGTACACTGAGTACACTATGTTCAACAGTCAACAGAAATAGGTAGTGCATAAAAGGATCAATTTATTTTCCAACTTCTACTGTGGTATTCGTTGGGGGATTGATGGTAGAGAAGGACATACAACAGACTGAAGCGATTCTTGACACCGCACACTTGCAAAAAGTATTTCCGATGCTCAGCAGCAACTCCGTTTGTAAAGAACTCAGTCGCCTGCTTCAAAAGTCAAAGGAAAGAAGTAAAAGAGTCTTGCGTCTCCCTACTTAAATGCAATTCATGAGACTTCAGAGTGCAGCAGGGAGAGACATCCACAAAAGGAGCAACAGCACTAGCAACTCCGCGTTCGACAAAAACGTTCGACTAACGATTTTTTCAAAATTCTTGGCCACGGGTTCTCTAACCAGACTGCAGATTGTTCAGCCTTGAGACAAAGCTGAGAAATGTAAGGTAAGGTGGGAAGCACAAGAATTCTAGATTGCGGGTAATTTTCCGTCCAGCCCTGTGCACATTGCCGTCCACCTTGACGCTGTAAAAAAATTAAGATTCGTCTGCCTGCCAGCATCCAACGCATGTGCTTCGGACGCTAGCTAGCCTGACGCTCCGCATCTGCCCCGAACCGCAGAATGACATTGACCATCCGGGGACCAGCCTCATCACCACATACTAAAAGATCAGCTCCAGATCTCCTCCTCAACCCGACCGCACCCCAATACCGACCGATCGCAACAAGAATCGCACCGCGGGAGAAGGGAAAAAAAAAGTGCCAGTCTCATGTCAGACGGGAAGGCAAGCGATGCAGCAGGCAGGGCTAAGCACTCTGGAGGTGGGAGGAAAACTGCAAGATAAGTTGGGATAAAGGAGCTAGTGTCGCGGGTCAGAGTGCCGTTCCCGGCGTGTCAGAGAAGGACTGAGCAGAGGGAGGGCAGACCAAACAATACGATGGTGCGGGCTGAAGAAAGACAATTCCACCTCCTACTTGCATGTGCACACACGGGGAAGGGAAGAGCTCGAAAAAACCAAGGTGAAGTGGGGGAGGTGGGGAGGGATTTCTTTTCTTCTGAGCTCCAGGTTATATAGCAACGGGTCTTGGTGTCCGCTGCCGGCAGTACCCGGTGAGTGCCAGTGGATCGAGCTGTGCCTTCGGACGTCGTCATGGGTAAGGGCGAGTTTCCAGGCTTCGCTTTCGACGTCAGCGTTGCCGTGCGATCTCGCTCTTCAGTCTCCCACCACAGCTAAAAAGAAGGCAGGCGAAAAGGTGGGTAAATCCCGAGGCTCCATTCCGCACGATCCATCCTCCCGCCTACCACCCCTGATCCGTCCCTTATTATCTGGGGCCATGACTTACCCAAATTCGATAAAAACCAATTCTACCTTTCCAGACATTCCTTGAATCAATAAATCAGCGGTTCATTCAGCTCTGCACTCCAGCTCTCTCACTCTCTCCTCTTCCGTTCTACTCCCCGTCTCCCACCCAGTTTCTTCCCAACCCCTCCCCCATCCTTTCTTATTCTTCCTCTTGTCATTCTTCAATGTTCAGCAATTATTTTAATCATTAGCCCAGGCTTCAACTAACTCAGCGCTTCTAATTTTGACATTCCCTAGCTTAATGAGGAGCTTATTCCCGGCGTTGCCTTCCACTGATGAGCTTTCTGTACTTCCACCCCACGCCACCCCAAGTTCGACCCATGACTCCCACTGGAAGCCTATAATTACAACCCCTCCAGTCAATCAATTTGGTGATGAGATAAGGTACCGCCCCTCTCATTACAAAATATTTAATATTCCGGAGAATGAACATCTCTGATCCCAATTTCGTCAGCAGGAGCCCCGATCTCTTTGCGTAGCTGGCATCCACGCTACTGGTGCTGGGTAGTCTAGGTGGATAACGAATTCGTGAGCTTAGATGAGACATCTCCAGTTCGCCCTCTTCGTATCCTCACTTGCACACACATAGCTTAAAATAGGGATTCTCTCGGTGCAGCCAGCTTAAAACGGTGCTCCCCTATGCCGAGGGGACTCTCAATAATCAGATTCTCTCGGTTTTTCTAACGCAGATGTACAGCTCCAGAGTACTGATACCCTAATGAAATCCACCCACCCACCCCTGCTCTGCGTTACTCCCACCAAGTAGTTGGGAAAACAATGCATTTCTTCGGCGAGAAGGATCACCTTGATCACTGGGACTACCTGAAGTCTTGAAAACCTTGAGTTGTAAGTGTGCTTTTGGGTGAATTTTGGTAAACACGGTACAAAAGGAGAAACATCCAAAGTGTCTGTGGTGTAAGCAACTCAGGGTTATCTTATGCCATCCATCGTGGAGGAGGAGGAGGAAGAAGAAGCAGCTTCAGCACACGAAATGTACTAGAACCAAAAGCAGCCGGACATGCTATCCATGCCTTTCTTGTAAGCTTGTTGAGATACTGGCTTTGGTGTGGACCCATTTCTTTCCAAATCAGATAGACCCACACTGCACATTTCTTTTGTCTTCGACAGAGCCATTCATAAAAATATGAATAAATAAACAAAAAAAAAAAAGGGTGGGGGGGGGTGCATACCCTTTTAAATGGGGCAATGAATACCTTGTGACCAAATGAAAGTAGCCCATGAATTTTGAATAAGAAGTCATGTAAAGTCACTGTTATTTTTTTATCTATAGAATAACAACACTTTTTGGTTGTGATTTTGGTTTTGATTTAATAAAATTTATTTATCTGACTTAATGTGATGACCAGATGCAAATCATCACTAGACAAAAATTTCCCCTCCCATTTCTATTTGAAGGAGGGGGCTGCGACGGGCAGAGTCCCCTGACCCATCATTCCAAAAAGCTGACGAAAGGGATTGCGGTCAGGACGGTCAGGGGCTGAGGGGCAGTTCGGTCAGGCCTAGAGTAAAGGAAGACACATGGGTGGATGCCCTTGCGCCAATCCGCAACTCACGTTGCGCCTGAGGCCCTTATTCTCTTGTCCCCTGCTTGGCCACCTGTACTTGCATCCACATCCCGGGCAGCCCCGCCCATTTATTTCATGATTTTGAAATTGTTATGTCAGCCTGGGAAGAATGTTCGGGTGAGTTCTGCTGAAGTTGACGGGCTCTCTCTCTCTCTATCTCGATATTCAGTTCCAGTAGCCACCCCAGCCGGGCCCTGTAGGCACACTCTGTGTATGCCCATATTGATACCCTGGCAGATATCCTGGGTTCAACACTGTCTTGTCCCGGGGGAATATTTTGCCCTGCCCTGCTTGGCCCCAGTATTTTCACCCGGGATCATGCCCAGGCGGATGTTTCCATCAACCACCCCCCCCCCCTTTTTTTTTTTTTTGCAGTGCCGTGCTGAGGATTACAAAGCTCCAGTAAGATTCCTAAGAATTATTTTAGAGCTCCCAGTCACAAATATTATGCTGTTGGATGTGGATTCCATTCCGGAGTCTACAAATCTTGGTTGGAATATGAAGTAGAGGTAAAAGGTTTCAGGAAGGCTCAGTTTCGCTTGATTTAGTTTTTCTCTGGTGACGTGATATTGTGCTGCAATGTACGTTGTCGTGGGATGAACTCCAGGAATTGTGGTGATACTTGTGCTTGCAACATTGTCACAATATATATAATTGTTGGTTGTTTGGTTTATAGATGTAAATCTTTGAGTAGCATGGTTAGCCAAGTGGCTTCTCGAGATGCATCTGCCAATGCACAATTTTATTGTTGTTTATTCTATTTGCAAGGGAATATACTTGGGGCCATCATTGCCAAACATAATACCGTAATGAGTCTGCCTCAGAAAGATTTTTATATTTTATGTGTTTGATATTGTTTTAAACAAATTCACACCCAGTACCATTTTCATTGTGCCCCTATCAGTGCATCTAAGTCAGGAGCTGGAGCCCATTCTTGTCCACTTTCAATGATGCTAACGTGGCTGGATGAGTGGATGGACAGATTCTTGAGCTGGAATTGTTCAGGCAGAGCTGCTGCCCTGAAGTTCTTACAAAATGTTAATAAAAAAAAATTTGCTTGATTTGAATGAACATTTAAACTGTTTCGCACACTTGTAATGTAAAACTTTATGCATGCATCTAGTTTTTGTATTTAGTTATTTTATATTCACATTTTCATTCGTATCTTTGTACTTTCTATTTACCGTTCTGAATGTGTTGTGTATTAAATTTTTATATTGAGCTTCAATTATGAGACTATAAAAATAAATAATAAAAAAATTTAAAATTTTAAAAATAAAAAAACCAAAAAATTTAAGAACTTGAATAATATGTAATATTGTGTGTATATATATATATATATATATATATATCCCAAAGATAAGTTGTTTTATCAAAAAGTTGGAAATCATAATCATTAGTTTATTAAGTCTAACAAATAATTTATATCAACATCAGAGGCAGTTAACTTGACTTCAACAATAAAATAAAGTTCTAGGAGAATTTTGATCTATTAGATTGTTTGACCACCTAATTTAGGCTTATTAAATATGTATTTGAAATCATTTTAAACAGTGTAAAGAATAAAATCTATTATAAAATAGATCCTTAAAAGATTTCTATGTTCTAAACATCATATCCAATAGTTTATGTTTTGTTGTATCATGGTTTCTTTCAATATTCTATTTAATTTTCAATTTTCATATTAAAAAAATTCATATCTTTGCATGTTGTATTTTTGGTATAGATAATACCCACATAATATTGTGTATGTCGTATTTGGTGGACGTTTATGATATCTCATAGGCAATTTATAGGAAGTTTAATGACTCTAATGCTAAGCTTGATAGAATTGCAATTATGACTATCTTTGATTAGACCAAATTTAAACTAATTTTTTAAAATACTTCTTTGAACATATATAATTTTGTATTTCATTTACTTATAAGTGATGTTAAACGTGGTTTAGATGATGTAATGGCAACAAAGATCTCAAATGCAAAATTTAAGCATAAGTTCTTAGAAATGAACATGCAAAGAATGAAAAAATATTAGTATAATAATAATAAGCACAATTCAATTAAGTCTTTCAAATGATATATTGTATAATATAATAAAGATCAAAGCTATGAACAAAACTGAAGAGTTTATTTGATATAGTCATTAACAAAGCATCTATAAGTGAAGGATTAAATTTGTGTATTATGTATAAAGGATGATACTAATGTATTAGATCAATACAATACCTTCAAGAAGATCTTTTGTGAGTTGACAAGTAATAATGTCAAACCAAATGATAAAGATAAAACTTTGCTGCTAATGACATTATTGCTTATTTTATTAAGTTATTCAACTACACAATGGAGTTATAAGAAGCCATTGATGTTCTCTTTTTTTAAAAAAATAAAAAACTAAAAAAAATAAATAATAAGACTTTGGATTCTAAAATATTATTCATGAGAAGCAATGCAATGGATATATTGTACAATAATAAAAAATTTAGAGTTCAATTTTTCAAATAAAAAATTAAGTAAAATGAATATAAAAACTAATATTTTTTAATAAAAAAAATGAAACAAAGATAGAAATTAAACATTTAAATAAGCTAGTTATGTGGACTTAGATAAGAAGATTACAAATGTCTTTTTAGTGACCACTGAAAGTAGATTATTTTGGAATGTAAAAATTATTGATTTTAGTAGATCATATCACATATGATCTTAAAAATATTAGATTTATACTTTTATTCTATATAAAAATAGAATTACATTGATAAGAAATACTATTTTATATAATGAGATTGTAGAAATTAGTACAATCAATATTAAAGTGTTTGATCAAATTGTAAGATCATTGATTGATGTTTTATATGTATTAAGACAATAAAAGAATTTTAAATTTTAAAATGAATTAGAATCACTTAAGTGTAAATAGACATTAGAACTTACAATTTTAAAATTTTCTAAAAGAGCTTGTATAGTAATGAAGAGAAAAAAGATTTGAAGTCTATATTAGCTTATATGAGACACTATAATAAGTGAAATTTTACTATATCCGCTTAAGAAGATATTTTAGTGGTTCAATCATAATATTTGTAATAAAAATACATGAGTTAGTAAGGGCCTAAATGATTTTAAAAGAGAGTATATTCTTATAAAGTAAGATTTTATCAATGTGATATATTTGTAAAGTACTATATAGTAAGGATTAATACTAACAATTATTAAAATACACCTATATATGTGGAAGTGTATATAAGTTATTTTAAAAGCTATAATACTACATTCTATTTTTTTCATAGATGGTTATTCAAAAAAGATGTGGACGTATATGAGAATAAAAAATCTAAACTATTTTATTTCTTTAAGCAATGGAATGCAATGATAGAGAAGCAAAATTGAAGAGAGATCAAAGATTTAAAATCAAAAAATATAATAAAATATAATAAAAATAGATTTAATAATTTTTAAAGATTTTTTAATATAATTATTTTACAAATTTAAAATTTTATGAATAGAATGCAAAAACAAAAATGTGAATCGAGTATTTTTAGATTAAGCACAAACCATATTAATGATGTTGGGCTGAGAAGGAGTTTCAGAACTAAGATTTTCATTACTTATTGTGTTTTGGTAAGTCTTTAATCAACTTTTATTGAGTGCAAAAACCAAATGAGATGTGTAGTACCTATTTTTTCTTCATAGATTACATAATTTTTGCCAAAAGATACAAATTAAAAAATCAAGTAAAAATCAAATTATAATGAGTAGGAATGTGAAGTTTGAAGAAGTTTTTATACTAAAAGATAGTCATTTGTATATTGAAAAAAAAAAAAATGAAAGAAAGAAAAGAAAAGAAAAGAAAAACTATCAAATTGGATTCAATATGATTGAAGTAAAAGTTGATGTTTCTAAATCTTTATATAATTTGAAGAAACCTAAGATTCTACTACACATGAAATATTCTATGACAAAGATAAACCAAACTCATGAGTACAACAATGTATAAAAAAAAAAAAAAAATTAAATAGATTTGACTATTCAAGAAAAACGGACAAAGAAATAGAGTCTCTTTAATTTAGTCATTTGAAATTAAAAATTGGTGACAAGTGCATATGCAAAAAAAGAAAAGAAAAAAAGAGGAGATTATTGAAACACATAGAATAAGATACAAAAAAAAAATTGATAGAAAATAGCATGCTAAAGAAGAAAGTATTAATTCCAACAAAATCTTCTCTCATATGATAAAGATTACTTCAATTTGTATATTGTTGGTAACAATTATACAACATAATTTGGAATTGAAGTAGTTAAAATTTACGATATATATATATATATATATATATATATATATGTATATATATATATATATATATATATATGTATATATATATATATATGTAGTGAAGAATAAGATAAATAAATCTACACATAATAAGCCAAAATAAAAGACTTAAAGATATTTTTCTCTACATAGATTAAAAAAAATATTTTATAGAATGATGTAGAATCTTAGGCATGGGTATAAATAGTTCAATGTCTTAATAATATACCAAAGATATACTTAAAGCAATTTTGACTATATATATATTTTAAAATCTTAAAAAAAATAATTATATAATTATACTATACTTACATTATATACTAAAAATATATTGATTGTAATAAAAAAATATCAATATATTAAATATAAAATAATAAAATAATTTAAAATAAAACATATAAGAATTGCCAAAATCATTTTGAGTATCAATATATATATATATATATACACATATAAAGATAGAGAGACATAAAGAGGAAGAAAATAAATAATTCAATTTCAGATTGTTTCTATTTTAGTATCTTAATACTGAAGATAGAATAAAAAATACAAGTAAGTGTATTGGGTAATCTCATGTATATGCTAGTATGTATTAAATTAGATATTATTATATTAGATGTATTATATGTGTTATATTAGATATGTATTATATTAGATATTAAATTAGATATAAGAAGTTTATGCTACCTAAAAAATACTTTAATTCTTTTGTATTATTTTAAATGCAATCCATAAATAATAGAAGACATCATAAGATATATTGATGAAAAATTTGCTAAAAGTTTAGATAAAATATTTAATTAATATTATATAAAAAAATACTAATGGATAAAGAAATCAAAAGTCTACTTTGTACTCTGCTACAAAAATTTCAACCACAAAAGAAAAATATTTTGGTGAATTAGAAATAACTAAAAAATCAATAAGGTTGAGAATATTTGGCAATAAATTTAGTTTGGTCCATGATTAGACTCTATTATATTATGTTAATTAAAGCACCATATATATATATATATATATATATATATATCATTCTAAAATAAAACATATAGATATCATTACATTCAAAATTCCATTATTGGTATTGAAATCTATTAGAAGAAGATATACACAATATTTTATATAGTAGTAGATTAAGAACACGGTAACAATTCAAAATTTAAACTTGTTTTCGAATTTGTTAGATGTAAAAATTATTTCATTCAAGAACATAAATTAAGATAATGTAAAAAAATAAATAATAATTAGTTCTATCTATTTAGGAACAATTTGTATTCAGTAAGACATAGTTGTATTTATATCTTATATTTTGTGTATGTAATATAGGTAAAGAATGATAAATTTTTCTACCATTCATAGTTGGCTTTAAAAAGGTTTTCAAAAGATATAATAAGTGTTATAAATAGTTTCTTTTTAGTGAAAGAAATAGAAAAAAAATCCTCTTGACTCAAAATAAGTTCTATGTGGTATACTTTTAGGATATTTTACAGAAACATCTTAAAAACAATTGGTAGCTCTACAATTAAACTTGGGTAGGTTGTGATTGTTTGTATTTGATTGAATCGTAGATTTAATATTGTTATTATTATTTTTGTTATTGTTTTTATTTAAACACTTTCTTATATATGTGTGATATTATATTTGATTTTTTAAAATACTAAAAATAAATTTAAATATCTAATAAATATAAATATATCTATATATATATATATATATATATATATATATATATATATATATATATATAAAACTATTTTATTGTAATAAAAATAGATTATTTTAATTTATTTGAGCTATCAAATAGATAAATAAATTTATCATAAGACACAAAAAAATATATATACACAAATTTACTCTATTTTTTTTTACTTTATGGAAAAATAAATATATCTATGTAATTTAAATTATCAAGACACAAATAAGTTTATAGTAAAAATTTAAAAATAAAACTATAGAGATTAAAAAATATTTTTTAGATTTATATAATATAATTTTAATAATAAAATATAAAAAAAATTATTCATATTTTTTTTCTATAAACTCAATCAAAGTACAATAGCAATAAATATTATAGTATGGATAATGATAACAATACATTATATGGATTTGAAAAACCTTTAGTTATTGTAATAAAATAGACTATAACCTAATTCAAATATCAAATAGTTTAACAAAAAATCAAAAATGTATTTCATATAAACAATCAGAATTGAGTATTTTTTATAGATTTTTTATTATAAAATTTAAATAATTTTATCTTACATATATATATATATATATATATATATATATATTTTTTTTAATACATACTATTTTTGATAATATATTCTATATTATTAAGATGTTATTAAACATATCAGATAAATAAGCATCATAAATATAATACAAGTAAATTTTGGTTCATATTAATTAAAAGATAATTCTACTTAAATTTATAAAATTTTATATCAATTAAGAGAAGTATAATACTAATGAACTAATAATCTTTAGATATTGAATTGATTTGACTTTATTATGTTGTATATTAAGGCATTATTATATGTAACATCTTAATAAACAATAATGTAACTTTATTTGTTGCATTTGTACTTAAATTGTATTATTGTTGAATTATATTGTAAACAGATATTTCCACATTAGATAAAGAGATCTTTTGAATGTTTTTAGAATAATATATATATATATATATATATATATACATACACACACACATAAACAGGTTGAAATTGTCTAATTTGAATAATTTATATTAAGTTTTATCTTTATCCAATAATAATGTACTAAAGCTTATTGCAATATAAAGTGTGGAGACTTTTAGTACATTATTAAGACATGTTCTACAATCAGTTTATAAAATATCATTAAAATTGTTTCTTCTTCTTAGGATTCATGAACTTTTTAATTTAAATTTAAAATAATTCTAATATAATATAGAAATGCATCTATATTCTATCTTTTAAATATGATTTGGCTTAAATGTTCTACAAAAATCTCATATTACCTTTTCTTTCTATTTTTTTAGTATAAAGTAATATTCTCAGCATTTTTTGAAAAAAAATA
This sequence comes from Physcomitrium patens, assembly GCF_059467195.1. Lineage (NCBI taxonomy): Eukaryota > Viridiplantae > Streptophyta > Bryopsida > Funariales > Funariaceae > Physcomitrium > Physcomitrium patens. The sequence continues at coordinate 14,908,165 of NC_143419.1, read as the reverse complement.
TTAATATCCACATAATGTGGATATTATAAACAATACATACACACACAAACACACACTTATATATATATATATATATATATATATATCTGTTTTTGCTTCTTTATATTTTTTGTTTAAATTTTACTGTTATTTTTCTTCTTAATTTTACTAATAATTTTACTAATATTTTTATTGTTATATAAACCAATTGTAATTCTATCCTTAAATTGATTTTCATGACTTTTAATATTAATAATAATAATAATTCAAGAGTAAAATTTTCTCTCAATTTACTTAACTAATTTACTTCAATAATTATTTTCTTAGTTTTCTAATAAAAAAATATAAAGATTAAATAATAATATTGTGATTTGTATATTAACATTGGTTTGCTAAGGGAAAAATTGGATATATAAAAATAATTAATGATAAAATTAAATGGTATGTTACATTCATCATTTAAGTCATTATTACTTGATTTAAATATAAAAATAAATATTATAATTAAAGAATAACCCAATCAATCCTGATGCATCATAGTGTGGTGGTGCAATTTATACATTTCAATTGATAAATAAAAATTTCAAAATAATTATGTTTATACCATCAAACATAATGAAGTATAAAAATGGGTCATTTTAAATTTATTTTTAGAAGCATGTAAATAAGATTTTATTTAACCGTAAAAGTAAGTAAATGTAAAAATAAAATATAAAGTATATTAAGTAAATAGAATATAAATAAATCATAATATTTTGTCTAATTATACATATATCTATGTTTTATCAGAACCAATTATAATTTGAACACAGAAGATTTAATGCTCTGCATTAGAATATTCTTTTTATAATTTCTAATTGAACGATGTTTATTATCTTAAAAAATATTACTATATAAGTCAAAGATAAGATCTTCTTTTTTAAAAAGAAAATTATTAAAAAATTATAACCAAAAAAAATTAAAATATTTTTATTTACACTTTAAAATTTTAAATTAAAAAATGATATTTTAATCAAAAAACCAATACATCACTAAATTTGTTGATAAACTTAGAAATTTTGAATCATTTTTAAATCTTCAAAAAAAAAATTTAATGAATAATTGATTATTAATTATGAAGAATAAAATAGACATCTGTAAATATATGAAAATTTGAAATTCATTTTAATTGCAATTAAATTGAATAATTTTTTTTTGATGAAATCAGTATTGACTATCAAATTTTTTCTAAAGATTCTGAGAATATGTAATAATAGTTTTTCTTTTTCTTCTAAATAAAAATTTAATGTTTGTGCAAATTTTTAAAATTAAAAATATTAAATTATTTAAAATTACATATGTGTATATATATATATATATATATATGTCTTAAATGTTTTTTATTAGAAGGTTGAACATGCTAATCATTAAATTTTCAAATAGTATTTAGTTTAATTGATTTGGTTAAAAATAAAAAATAAGATTGGTTTGAATTCAATAAAAAAATATTACAAAAGAGATTTTTAAGTTTCTGATTAATATAGAATACATATCACTTAATTTTTAAAAGGTTAGAAGATATTTTGGATTTTGATTGTAATTTTTGAAATATATTTGTTGGATTTTAAGAGCTTATATTATCTTTTAATTTCATTTTTATGAAATAAATTCATCTTCTAAATCTTTCTATAATCTTTGATTATAGATTTGAAAAACCTGAATCTAAATATGAAGTAAGTGTATAGTTTTAAATGACTATTACAATTTGGAGAAAATTTTATGATATATTTTCATTATTGTTAGTACTATTTTACGGTATATATTTACAAATATGAGTATTATTATATGATTAATAAAAATTTAAAAATTAATGTTAATCTGATACTATTGATTCTAAATTCTTGTATATTTTGTAAATTTTTAGAACTATTTTTATTTTATTTAAAATTATAATTAAAAAAGAAAATTAATTTATTTATCTTTTTTAGTATATCATAAAATCTTAAAATTAAAATTCAATAAATTAAAAATATCTAATATTATATTATTTTTTAAAAAAGACTTTTATATTAGTTTTCTTATTCTTTATTAATAATTTACCATTTAAGAAGAAAAGAAAGTAAATTTAAATGAACATGAAACAATTAAAATTTTAAAAGCTATAAATTAATTTTTTATAAATCTTTAAAAAAATCTTATATCTTAGCATTTTTAGAATCTATAGAAAATACTAAAATAAATTTAAGTAGAATATAATATCAAAAACCAAAATGCTTAAAAAAATGAACATGATATCTTGGAAATTTTGTACCAAGTTCACAAATCCAGATAATAACTTAAATACAAGAGATTTATGTATTATTAAAGAAAATAAAAAGTAAATAAAGGAAAAATAGTTATAAGACAAAAAAATGACTAAAATTGATATTATTAAAAATTTAGAAATTAGAGAGTCTTAATCTAAGACTACATTGTAAGGAAGATGTTAATAAGACTAAATATGGCTTTAGTCTTGCCTCCATATATACTAAGTATAAAGAACGTCTTGTAAAAGCTTCCTAAAAACCGCAAGGCTAGTGATCCAAGCATTAAATTGTACATTGCTTCTAATGAATTTTTTTTAAATAAAAAGTTTGTAGGATAAGTTTCAATAGCCATGTAGAAAATCTATAAAAGCCAAAGTATCTATTATTTGTCTAGAAAACTTCTTCAAAGCCTCTTAATAAAAAATATCATCTTCCTCACATATTTCTGATAACTTTTATGTACTTTTAATTATTCAAATAATATGAGCATCTATTAAATTATCTTCTTTCTAAGCAACAAATTTTCCTTGCTTCATTTGTCAATAAAGACCAAGATTCATTGAATAGTATAAACAAAAAAACTCTAATCTAAATTCCATACAAAGATGGTTATAGGTCCCTTTAATCATTGATAGTCTTCTATATCAAAGTAAAAAGACAATCATGTTATTAGATTACTACTAAGGCCTTCATGACTACATTCAAATAATACATTTTTCATTCTATTTATTCCATCTATTCATAAAAGAACAGACTTCTCTTAGGGATCTTTATTCTAGTTTTGACATTATCCAAGTTAAAACAATATAAGTGATTTATCTTGCAATTTTGCAAATAAGAACTTTTAAGACAAATCTATTGCTTGTTAGTTCTTCTTGTTGCTAAGAGGTTCTACAAATTGATCTCTGAAATAGTTTTTCATTGATAAATACCATTGTATTGTTAATAGTAGGTCTTTCATTTAAGAATTATTACTTATAAAAATAATTAGTAAATATTGACGTATTTTTAAGATAATTGAATGGTTCTAATATGAATTTTTTGATATTATATATGTACCAATATACAAGATATTTCAATTTATTAAAGCACCTTCTTTAATCCAAAACTTCTTTTACTTCATATTATTGATTTTTTTCGACTTCAATAAGAAGTGGTAATAATTTATTTCTTTTTAGTATATTAATTGCAATATACATTCAATAAGAGACATATAGAATACATGATGAATATTTATTAAGAGTATCAATTGCAATTAACTTGTAATTAAATTATGATTTTTATATTCCATTTTTTAACATGTCCAATATATCTTAATATAATGCTTAAATATTCATACTATATTATCAACTTTAAAAAAAAAATCTCTTTTTTAAAAATACTAATATATTTGTTCTTAAGATTTTTGAAGCTTAATCTTTATTTTTATATAAAGCTCTTTTATTTATTTTGATAAGTCTTCTATTTATGGTTTTTTAATTATTAAAATTTTTACTTATCAAATTATAGATTATTACCATAATTAGAAAAAATATATTTTTAAATAGATGGATGTATTATATTATCATATAAAATATTTATAGTAATAAAAGAGTTGTCTATTTTTTTTGGTGACACGTAATAGTACATTGAAATTATTTATTTCATACTTGATTCAAGTTCTAATCATCTATTTATTTAAAGATAAAATTTAAAGATATTTTTATATTAAAATTTGATAAATTAAAGAATATACTTCAAAATCTTAATATGAATTGAGGCCTTTGATAAAATGTAATACTACTTTTAAGTCCATGATATTCATAGATATTTTAATTTTTTTGCCTGTAATACATTTTTCTCAAGATATACAATGTTCCATTTTAGTTAAATGATCTATCATTATAAAAGTACATTATTAAGAATTAGAAATTAAAAGATTTGTATTATAGTCTACTAAAACAAATTACTATGGTTACTTTGAAATAAGTAGAGGTTGCAAAAGCCCATAAAGTTGATGATATGAGTATTTAATCTAAAACAAATTTCACAAGATTAAAGCAGTGTTTTGACATCTTTTTAAATTTGAAGCCACGAAAGAATTCTTACATTGATTTTTTTTTATTTTTTTTTATCTAAAATATCATATTATTAGAAAGTAATGTAGTGCTTGTAGTGTATGTACTTATGTATGACCTTTTAGAATATAAAAACGTCTTTTATTAAAAAGAAGCTTGTTTTAAAAGCTATATGTTTTAATTACTATAAATTTTATTTTAAACATCAAGAACAAGAGGATTTTAAACTTATTTAAACAAATTTTATAAAAAAATAGTATCAATTAAAATTATTGATTTAATGGCTTAAAAGTGTAATTTCTTTAATTTTAAAAGTATGGTCTATTATTGATCATAAGCCACATCTTATTCTTTTGGTACAAAATAAAATTATCTAAAAAAAGAATTTATAAATCGTTGTTTTTTTTTAAGATGATACATGATATTAAATACAAAGTATAATAAAGACATACTCATATTGACTTAAAAAAAATTGAAGATACATACTAACATGACTTATTAAAGACTCTTATAATTAGTATAAAATATGGTTAAAAAAAAAAGCACCTTCTAGATAGTAAAGCCATTTAAAAAAAGAATCCAAAATTATATATATATATATATATATATATATATATATATATATATATATTTTGTGAACCTCATTATTAATCTTAAATTTTAAGAAATTTCTTGAATAAGAAACAATAGAATGAAGTCTATTATTTGCATCTATTGGTAATATAACCACACAGAATACAAATCTTGATGCATCTATTTCTATAAAACATATCTTTAAAAAATCTAGGAAATATAAAATAGGAGCTCAAATAAAAGTTATTTTGAAACCTTCAAATGTTGCTTTTGCATTGTTATATTTTTTAAGTATGTATTAGATATTAATCGTCTAAGCAAAGCAATAATTTTAGAAAAATTCTCAATAAATATTGTATAATAGTTTGTAAATTTTAAATAAACACTAGACATATTGTATAATTTTTGATATTTTTTAATACATTATAATATATTTTTTCTTAGAATCTATTTCTAAGTTTCTATTAAAAATAATATATTCCAAAATCTCTACTTAAATTTTGTGAATGGTATATTTTTTTATCTTGACATATATCATACATCTTTAAGTGTTTTTTAATGTAAAATAAGTATATTATTTGAGTTCATTTATATTCTTAGAATAGATAAAATATATCAAAATAACATACAATAAGGTTATTTAAAGACTTACAAAATATATTATTTATTATATACTAAAAAAATCAAAGCATTTTGAAGTCCAAAAAGCATGAAATTATATTCAAAATGGCCATTTCTAATTTAGAATATAAATATTTATTTCTTTCTTTCTTTTATACATACTATATTATGGATTCTTTATAGATTTATTTAAAAATAGATCTTAGCTTAATTTAATTGATTAAAAAGCTCTAATATTGATTCTTGATGGTCAATTTTTTGAATCCATCTTTATCTATACACATTTGTAAGGATCCATCTTTTTCTCTATAGAGGAGATTAATGCACATGTATGAAAATTTGAATGTTCTATTAACTGTGTTACAAATTGTTTACCAGTATATTTTTCAAAGAAAGAAATTTATTCTACAAAAAAATATAAATTTCTCCAAATGGTAGTTGAATTCTTTTTTGATGATTAATTACATAATCATAAGATTGGTGTTTAAGCAAAATATATAATTTTTTATTCTCAAAGATATCTCAATATTTCTTATACTACTTTATAATTCCATTCCAATCTTCATTTAAATGAAGACTTGGTTTTTATTGAATAAAAAATGAATCTCCTTCTTTTGTGACTTATATAATGTTTTAGCTCCAAAAAATAAAAACTGAAATGATTTATTAATATTTAGACTGAATATTGAAGTAATTATTTGTAATTTTCAAAGAATATCAGGATTGTATAATTCAAACTATGGAAGACTAAGTACCACTAAATATAAAGAACATTGCATGATGTTGAAGATAAAATAAAATATATTATAGCTTGATACTACATTCGTTGGCTTAGTCTCTTCTATAAAATCTCTAATTGTCAAAGATATAAATTACAAAGAGCCAAAGGATCAATAAATTCTTATATCAAAAGAAAAGAGTACTCAATCATTTAAAGATGGTATAATATTAAGACTAAAATGGCTATTGCCAAAGATAAGATTACTAGAGATATTTAAAATAAGACTAAAAATAAGAAAGACATTAACAAGAGTGAGGAAGGCCTTATTGTTGCATCTATATACACTATCTAAATAGTATCTATGTAGCAACGTTCTTAAGACACTTAGACATGTGTCCAACTTGCAAGACATGTTTTTAACTTGCAAGTCAAGTTTCTTACATGTGTGCTATATATCCAATTTGTACCACAAGTCACTAACATGTATGACATATAGCCAACTTGTTGGCTAAGTTTTTAATCTATCAATGACCTATAAATATATGTAAAGTCAAATCTATATTTATAATGCTTCTAAGAAACTTTTCCACAAGATATCATCAAATTTATTTGCTTCTATTTACTTTTGTCTAATTTCTTAATCAAAATAAATATATATGCTTTTGACATTAAATAGAAGTGATTGTCCATTAATAACTTCTAATAGAATTAGTTGGATTTTCTTTGAAAACATCAATTGTTGTTGTATTATAAATTTTTTAATTGCACTTTGTTAAAGTCAATTGTTTTCAAAGAGTCAATTATAATATATAATTATTTGAATAATAAATTATTTTAGTGAATATACTTTTGAAATTATCAAAAATAGATTTATCATTATCTTTTAAGTTATATTGAAATTAATTGATATGAGCTTCATTGTTTTAATCCATGTTACAAATAAGTTGTTTAAACCTTGCAACACAAATAGCAACTAAACACAACCTTTGTTGGAAAGATTATAATTTTATTTCTAATACATTTTAAAAAAAAACTTCAAATGTAATTGTAAATAACTTCTAAAATTGAATTTGTATTATTTAAAATTTATAAACTCTTATCCATTAAAAAAATAAAAAATTCTAAATAGAATTATGTCTATAAATCTTACTTCAGTGATTTTGTTAGAATATCAAGAAGGATGTAATCTTATAAAGAATTTGACTTATTATACAATTATTTAAAATTTTAATCTTTTTCTGTTAAACCTCTTTGAATTATATCGATCTTTAACTCTTTTATACTTGTAGTAGCAAGATTTTCAGAATTCATTTGTAAACTTGATATATATATATATATATATATATATATAATTGCTCAAATTTTTAGAAAAAATATTAGATCTTATTATTGACTTCTTCTATAAGCATAAAAATAATGGTTCTATGGTAGAATTTCTAATATATGAGATTTCTTTGCAAATTATCTTAACTTTTTTGTAAAAAACTATAATAGTTACAAATTTTTTTTCACTACTACTAAGTGAAGCATCTATAATTTGTTTTCTTCTTCTATCTAAATAATATTTAATATCAAAAAATATAAAATTAAATTAAAAGAGGATAATTAGTAATTTCTTATAATTAATAAAAAAATTACAAAAAAATAGTCAATTTTTTTAAAATCAATATTAGAAAGCATAAATATTAGTTTGAAGATGGATACATTGCAACTTTCAAATATATAAAAATAATTTTTAATAAGTATAATAATTTACTTATATCATAAAAAATAAAATTAAAACCATAATAAGTTAATAGTGTTATCAAATTGTTAATGATATAAAGCTAGCTAGAAATCAAAAGACAATATACTTACTTGTCATTAAAAAAGAAAGAAACTAAGTAAAGAAGAGATAGGATATAGAATAGAAAAGAACCAAAATGACTATTGTCAAATACAAAGAGATTAGGAAGTCTCAAACTAAGACTAAAAATACAAAAAAGATATTGACAAGACAAAAGATTGCCTCACTCTTACTTCCATATGCATATTAGCTAAAAAAAGATCTTTTAAAATCTTCCTAGAGATTGTAAGGCTTTAAGCCTATAAATTAAGTTATTAGTTATTTTTTATATAACTTTTTAAAGTAAAAGATTTATGGGGTAAATTTTGATAACTATGTGACATATCTATAAAAGTCAAAGTATATAATCTACAAAACTTCTTTTAAGCTTCTTAAGAAAGATATTATCTCTCTAGTATGTTTCTTTTACTTACTCTTATTTACTCAAATAATATAGGTACTATTACATTTTTTGGCTATATGTAATAAAATTTTTAAAATATTTTTTTAGAAATCTTATTTATTATAAAATATTATTATATTGATTTTATAAAAATATATGTGCAAATTATTATTATAAGAAAAATAATTTTATTTAATTTATTTCATTTAGTTGCTCTTACAACTACATTAAAAATTAATCACATCTAAAATCTTTTTTTCTCTTTTTCTTTCATTATATATATATATATATATATATATATATAAAATAAAAAAATTAAATAATAATAATATATCATTATATTTCAAGTTATAATTACATCTTATTCTTGTATTCTTGAATTCAAATTTAAGGATAAAATTAATAAGTACTTTGTGAAATTTGTCCAAGATTCTATGGCAATGGTGGTTTGTTATTTGTTAATAGTGACATGTTTTAATCTATGTATTCATTTAATTGTAAATAATTATCAATTAAGCATTTTCTTTTTATTAGGTCATCTTGTTGCATTTTTTTTTTTTTTTTTTTGAAAACTGATCAATAAAAAAAAAAGTGTATACAACAGTTTTATGTAAAATTTGATATACAAAAACACTAAAAGTTTGTTATTATAAGATGCAAAAAGAAACCTAAAGCTTGTGTGAATGGCCAGAAAAAAAGGGTTTGAGGGAACCAGGACTGCTTGTTTTGAGGGGCCTGCTGCTCAGGTGGTCCCCAAAAGTGGGCAACAACATTACTAGTTGGGTGGGTTGCCTCATTTGCCTTGCCCTTTTCTTTTCCTCTACTCCACCTCCACCAATACCATGCTTTACAGCACAAAGGCTAGTGTATTACCATCACCCACATTTTCCCTACTTGTAGCCTTTTGCCTATTCCCTCATACGTGTTTTATTTTTATTTTTAAAACATGTATATTCATATCCTCATTCCCAATATTGACCAGTGTGATCAACAATTCAGGTATGTCTGTAGATAGGCTCATTTCTTCCTCCATAACTCCAAAACAGTGACCTAAAAGTGGCAGATTTAATACTTAAAAAACAAATGAAACACAGAGAGAGAGAGAGGCTCAATTATCATAAACTTGACCTCACGTTGGTTGCAAACTAGTGGTCCCAAACCTCCTAACCACTTGATTTGCCCAAAGGGGGCTGCTGGGTTTGAACACTTTAGTGCTGGTTTTCAGAGTGTGAGAGGTGGAGTCAAAGAGCTCCACCTTATATGGAAGAAGCTCCACATGTTGAAGCGCATCACCATCTCCACCGTTTGCCTGCCTCAGTGTGCAACAATGCTTCTTCTTTTGTCTTCATCATTGGTGTTGTTGTTGTTAGTGTTATGACCCCCTTAAAGGGTTGTTTGGCAAAAGCCTATTGAAGCTCCCACAGCAGAGTGTCCAAGTCATGCTGTGGCTGGTGGGTAACACAGAGTGGGGGCCATAGGGGCAGCAAGTTGTCATTATCTTTAGAGTTCTCACAAGTTTGATTGCCAAGTGTTCTGTGCCCCCATTCAATCCACTTCATAAGTCCAGGTGGATTTTTTTGATTTTGGAAATACAAGTTTGGATTAATCATTCAGTGGGCCATAATTCTATTTTCCCACATTATGATTGGCGCCATATAGATGGCTATCTAGCTTGCCTTCAACGGTTTACTTCGTGGGAGGGTGCGTGTAGCTTTGTGGCTGAGCTTTGTAAACTCAGAAGCTGGAACTTGGGCTTTGCATTACTGGAGACATGAATGCTGTGTCTGCTCCTGTGATGAGATGAGACAGGAAAACTCATGAATACTCACATCCAATGGAAGGAAGATGAGAGAGGGAGAAAGAAAAAGTAGGGGAACTCCAACACTCTTCCACTTCATTTTTCAGGTCAACCACACCGCAGAAAAAGCTACCAAGTCTATGATTTCAGAAAAGACAAATAGTAGCAGTTAGAAAAAGAAAGCAGAAAAAGAAGATAATCAAATTTCTGTGCAAGTTCCGCAATTTTGGGTTCAACTTTGTTTTAGGGGAGACCATATTGTGGTTTTAATCATGCTTTAAATCCATTAAAGCCCTGTTTTGAAGTGATGGATATCTTTATTTTTAGGACAAATTCATTAAATGTTTGTAACTTACTTGAGAGAGTTCTAGAGAATGGATCTTCAAATTTGGAAATCTGTGAACCTTCGTCATCAAACACTTGGGGACCCTTTCGAAGATGACCCATCCGTGATATGCTAGAATCCGAACCAGAATGAAACGATCCTTTGACTTGCATTCAAAAGTGTGCTTCTCTGTTAACATGAAATAGTTATAATTATTCGGTCGCCGGAACTGAAGAGTTTTTGGCAGTGGAGTCTCACTCTGTATTTCAGTGTTGGTGAAATGTATAGCATGATAGAAACTATGGATACATCTTGAAACGAAGAGAAAGAAAAAAAAATTGAGCTAGACTACCTGTATGAATGTGCTGCTGCTGCTTCTTCTTCGTCTTCTTCTGCTGAGGATAGGGACCCAGTAGATGTGGTATTTGGCACTGAATCGAGTCCGTCCGAATCTGCTCCTGGAGAATGAGAATTCCAGGTTGTAATAAACAAAATGCCATGGTGAAGGAGTGGCCACACATGCTGGTCTGCCGTCAGGGATAGAATGCGACACTGGTATTTTCCCTTGCCCCATGATGCGGGAAGTAATAGAAAGCGATAACTGCGAGAATAGGTCCTGCAGCGAGTTGAAGTGTCCCATGCCGTGAACAGAAGCGCGAGCTAGATGACGGCTCAACAATGGAGGTTGCTGGATCTAAATTTAGCAAGAAACGAACACCGTGCGACAGCCTGCAATCCTGTCATGTAGCGTTATTTTCCGTGTTCCGGCATCGTGCTCTGTAGCAGCGGCCAGGATGAGGAAAATGAGGCTCATTTAGGCGGCTGGTGACGACGCGGGAGAAGGGGGCCGAGACTAGAAGGTCCACAGAAGCATCAGCCTCCCTTCGCCTCGTTCGCTATCGTAGAGTTATCTGGGCTCTGCAGCTGTCCATCACCACAAGCTTTGTTGGAAAAGGAAGCGGCGGGATCACCTCCATCATCGGCAGCAGGCTGCAGCTCCATGCAGAGATAGGATCGTAGGACCAGAGCGATCCAAAAGCAGAGCAAATGAATGATTAAAGAATGGAAAAGATGGGAAACAGTAGTACCGGTTTCCTATCCATGACAGGGGCAGGCCGGCAATGTAGCTTCTCCCTAGGAGCCGGAGGATAAGGAATAGGACAAAACAGAGTGAGAGGGAGATAAAAAGCTCTGGAGCTTCATCATGACTCCAATCAGATCCCAAGTCTTCCTACAAGTCTACGACTCAAGCCCTCAGAACTCGACTCAAATTATTCTGTGGATAACAGTTGCGATTCATTCTCCCTGTGTTCTTCGGTGGCTCATCTGGAACGCCCAATTATATCTTCCAAAGTCATCCTGGAGGGCTTCCCTCCAGCGCCCAATTCAGCTCGACCACATGGTGATCTCCAAATGGCTCCCGCGGCTCATTCCTCCCACACCGTGCACAACAAAACCTCCACTAAAAGCGTGCCTATCATTCTGGCTTTCGCAGCAGTAACAGTCACAACATCTGGGCCCAGAGCCGTTCGCAGTGGAAAACGACGATCTCGACTCATGAACGTTCCGTGGCCGATTTTTCAGAAGCTGCTGGCCTCATTCCCTGTCTCCTCTCTCCTGGGCAATAAATACGCCTCCCTACGGAAAAATAATAAACTGGCAGGAGCGATATAGAGAAACTCCGAGGGTGGGTGATCGAATAGGCCAGTGTAGCCCAGCCGGCACTCCGTCCCTGCACTACATCTAGTACTGGAGGCGTCTAGTGGCCCATTCCTTGGGAACGCAGCGAAATGCCCCGGAAACCAGGCTTTTCATGAGTTTATTCGCGTTAGGGGCAAGTCATGCTTTCCTCTCCTCCTCCGTGAGGGCCTATAGCGAAGGCTCTCCCCTGCCCAGCTAGTCTACGCTGCACCCATCTCTATGACTCCCTCTCCCTCGCTGTGTCTGTATGTCTATCTTTCTCTTTGTCTCTCTATCAGTCTCTCTCTCGAGACAAACATTTAAGTATGTGTGTATGTATACACACATACATACATACATACGCTGCTGGTGCATCATCCTTGCGTGGAAGCCCTCTCCGAAGCATCTCCTTCCACTCTGCCATGGTTATAATTTTAAGCCATAATACCAACACCCTCTCTTCCACATGTGCTTGGTTGTGCAACATATCTCATTTTAATGTGACACCAGTAGAGGTAATTGAGTTTCTCGAATTGACAACAAAGGATATGATGCTCGTAAGTATTAATTTTAGGCTAATTTGTATATAATTTTAGAAGCTAAAGTACTAACTACAGTATATCATGTTCAATGTGTATTTTTAGCTTTTTCTTTTGGCTGTGTGGACAACACCAATTGTTTGTCATGGATTGTGCAAGGAGTTGTTGTAAATCTTGTTATTGTGGCTGGTGTCAGTGTTGTCTCGCATTGGGGTTCTAAGGGGGCTCAATGTATGTCATGTGGAATGGTCAGGGGCAAAGAGGACAGTGGATTTACAGGAGAACTCCTTAGGATTTGATCTCTTCGACAAGATTGTCCGTCGGTCATGCCAATACTTTTATGCAGTACAAAGAGGATATTGAGTAGGTGTTTACCTTTCCTGGTTTTGAGTATTAAGCTCAAGTGAAGGAATTTTGAGGAGCATTATATAAGAAACTTGGCTCTAGAACAGATGCAAGAATTTCATAAGTTAGTAGTTTAGCCAACGCTCCGACGCTTGTCATTGTAGACTTGAGAAGTCCAGTCTTTCAAAATCTTATATTTCAGTTGGAATTTTCTTGAGTCCAGCTGCTTTCCTATCTTGAATAAAGGTTGGTTCTTTCAAGGATTTCATGAAAATATTAGCTTGTTGTGCTTGAAATGAGATGTATCCAATTTCAACACTTCCGTTCTGATGTTTCTTTAGTATGTAGAAATGGTCTAATTTAATGTGCTTAGTGCGGTGATGCATGACTGGGTTCCTCACGAGTTTGATGCTGCTCATACTGTCACAAAATAGTAGAGCGGATTTATCTTATTTCACTTGTAATTCCTTCATTAGCCTCCAGTAGTATGTGATATTTTGGGCCCCCTTTGATAGTATACAGTACTCAACTTCAGTGGATGAGAGAGCAATTGTTGATTGTAATTTGCTTGACCACTCTATAGGGGAAGAGCCAAGCTTGTAGAGTATCCCAGATGTGGATTTGTGGAAATCATCTCTTGCCCAGTCCGCATCCATAAAGGCAATTAATCCTCTTTTACCCTAGGCAGGATAAAATATACCAAATTCCTTTACTTTTTTAAGATATTTGAGAATCTTCTTTTTTGCTATCATATGTGTCAATTGCAAGCTATGCATGCATCTTAAGATGCACACAACTACATATTGTATATTCCATCAATTGATGGTTGCAAATAGAAGGCCTTCTACCAAGCTTTGGTATAGTATAGGATCTATTGGAGTTGTCCCCATTTTCTTTTGAGGCTTTGTTTTTGGATTCATGGAAATTTTCAAAGATTTGCAGTGAATAAGATTGAATTTTCCTAACAATTGGTTTATATATTGTCTTTGATGAAAGTAGATATCTAACTTGTCATAGTAGAATTTGACTTTGAAATAAACTTGAGTATTTTTAAGATCAATCATTTGGAAGGTGCTCATCATGTTGTACTTTAGTTTTGTGAGATTATCAAAATCATCACTAGTGACTATGATATTGTCAATATATAGAAGAAAAATAATATAGAGGCCAAATTTGATAGTAAAGTATAGCTTTGGATCTTCTTTTGTTCTATTGGAGGACTTGGTTTTTGAGAAGAATAATAATATAGAGGCCAAATTTGATAGTAAAGTATAGCTTTGGATCTTCTTTTGTTCTATTGGAAGGCTTGGTTTTTGAGATAGTTATCTATTCTTTCGTACTATGCTTGAGGTGTTTAGTGCAACCTATAAAAAGCTCACTACAATTTGTGTACTTTTTTTGAACTCTAATTTTTTTTAAATTAAAAAAATATACATATATACATCTTTTACTAGTTTTCTATTTATAAAAATAATTTTTAAGTAAAAAGGTATGAATTGCCATTTTTTTCATGTGGCAATAATTATAACAATTTGAATGATTGACCATGAAACAATAGGAGCAAAGGTTTCAAAGTAGTTGATACCTTCTTCTTATTCAAAGCTTGTAGCTATTATGCAAGCTTTGAACTTGTTAAGTTTTTTGTTGGATTCCAATTTAATTTCAAAAATATATTTATCCAAGATTGGAATTTTGTGTACAAGTAGATCAACAAGAAACTAAATTTCATTTTCACAAATGGATTCTATTTTTTGACAAATAACATTTATCCATTCCAACTACTAAATAGTTTTTGAGTATAATTGTAGTTTGAGGGTATATTTTGTGTTGAGCATTAAACTATTATAATACTTTGTATTAGATTATTTTGTATAAGTAGGTATTCTATTTTGTTCATTGAATATACAAATCTACTTATATATATTGTTGTTGTTATTTGCACTCAATAGAGTTGGAATAAAATTGTTGAAATTTATTGAGAACTATATATGTTGTATTTGATGTACAAGTGATTCTTGCAAAAGTGGTGGTGGCGATATAAGTAATTATGTTCTATCACTTGATAAGTGTATTATGACAAAGATTTTTGCATTATTGAATATAACAATGTGTGGTTGGATTAATTCAAATTCTATTTGTTATTCTTTAAAGATGATGTTGCAGCTAATATGGACTTTGTTGGTAGTTGGATTGAATATATGCCAAGCCTTGCTTTCATTGTCATAGCCTAGGAAGTATTAACAATTGATTTTATTCTTAAGTTTGGTATATTTTTCTTTTAGTGTATATAGATAGGCTAAAAATCCTAATATGCAAAGATGTTCCACTGTTGGTTTAATATTCAAATATTGATACTTTGGTGTGATTTCAATAATTGTTCTTGTAGAACTAATATCAACAAGGTAATTAATAACATTGACTAATTTAATCTAGAAGAATTCAAGACATTTGTCATTAATTATCATACATCATATTCTTTTGATTACTATGTAGTTTCTTCTTTTGCTAGCTCCATTTTGGTGGAAGAATGTAAACCATTATGACTTATTGACATATCCTATAGTTGAGTAAGTAGTCAATAAATGTAGTGGAGAGATACTTTCTATCTCAATTTTTTTTAAAGCAACAAATTTATTTCTTAGTTTTATTTTCTACTTGATTTGGAATTTTTGAAATTTTTGTAAAATAATACTCTTATATCAAATAAAATATACTCAATTTTTTAAAGTAATAATCTATGATGGCTATTTAATATCTAGAGCCATTAAGAGACAAATATTTTATTGGACTAATTAAATCAGAGTAAATTAGTTGAAATATCTTATGTACTTTTTTTTGTGATACATTTGAAAAATTACATCTATATTGTCTTCTAGCCAAGTAGTTCCCCCATGTATATTCCATAAGTAGGAATTGTAATAGTTTTGTAATTCCATATATTTATGAGAGGTTGTAGAATAGATAAATAAATTTTTTAATAAGTTACTGGTTGGTTATTGACAACCTTGAGAATTAGACTTATAGTTAGGTAATTTAATTGATAACAATAGGTTTTTAGTGGAACAAATGGTTAAGAATTCAAAGGGTCATAACCTTTGGAATCTGCTGGCCGACAGTCCATCTTTTAGGTAGGATAAAGAGGTTGAGGAAAGAGAGATTGGAGCCAGACTGTGAGAGTCGTAAGCCGAAGTAAGCTTGGTGCTACCTCTTTATTTTTTTTGCTTTTATTATTTTCTTATGAAGAATTGTGATTGAGAGAAGTATTGTTGAAACTGTGATTAGAATATTGTGGAATATAACTTTGAACTGAACGATTTGGAGAAAATTTGTGACCTTGAGAATTGAGATTATCGAATAGTGTTGTGTTAAGTGAAGATATTGAATTCTGTATGATGAATTGAAAAACTGAATATAATAAGTAAGCTAGAGATCAGTAATTGAATATATATAAACCGCAAAGAAGGTAAGTGGGAGATGAACTGATAAGAATATGGAAGTATTGTTGAATTGATAGTCGTAGAATGGATTATGTGTTGAATTAAGATGGAAGTAGTAAGCCTTAGTGTTTTATAGTTTGATAATTGATTTTAGATAGCTAGAGTACAGTCAATTGTAACACTAAGAGACCCAATTCATATAACCAGTCTTTCCTCGTATTTGAACTCACCTCTATTAGTTCAATTGCTTTGGTATATTGAAGCTTGAACACAACGAGAATAGTAGAAGTATTATAGTCTAGTATAATAGAGGTGGCCAAATCATTTGTACCATATATATAAGTCTTCGTTAGTGTAGATAGTATTGATTGAATCTACAAGATTCTTGTGGTTATCAATTTTCTATAAATCTAAGCTAATTTTTCTATCTTCCATTATCAAAAAAAATCTATCATATAGATTGTTGAGGATTAGATATTGTTTCATCTATATACATATTTATTCCAATAATTATATATATAATTAAATAGAAATAAGTAAAAGTAGATTACTTTCATAGTATTTTTTATAGAAACTTCATAGATATGATGTAATACAGATAATTGGTGAAATAACAAAAAAATATAATATTTTAGAAGGTCTTATTTCAAAACATTATAGCAAATTATCTTAGAAATATAGATAATAGTCAAAGGGTAGTAAATTAAAAGTGCAAATGCTACTTTTTTACAAAGTGGGCTTCTACTTACTTTATAGAGCCATAAATAAGACAAAAAAAAATAGATTAGAAAAATAAAGAATAAAGACATATGTAAGAGAGAATTGAGAATTGATTTTAGTAAAAGTTGCTTCAAGACGACAAAAATTGATATCCAAAAAAGACCAATTGTCAATTTAGATCAAAATCAAATTATGAGGGATAAAATAAATATCTATGGCAATTTTAAGGTTCTTTTGAAGTTCAAAGAATAAGATTTGAAAGCACACTTAAGAAAAGATTTTTGGACATTGGTTTTATGTCATTTAAATCAATATTGAAATTTTGGATTATTTTCAAAGTTAGTGATGTTCTTGAAGGATTTAGGTTTTGAAAAATAAAATATGTTTATAACTTTGAGGGTTTCTTGAGATATATATTATTTATACAAATAAAATTTGGATAATTTGTTAGTGTGCTTGTTAAAAATGTATATAAAAAATTTGAGGTCAATTGAACAATTGGATTGAAGCATATAAGGATTTTTGTAAATTGAGGTCTCAAAAATTGGAGTTTAAGGATTAATGAGTATTTCTAAGATCTTTAGTAATTTGCTAATTGGATTGGAGTGAAAATTATTTATATAAATGATAGACTTAATTTTTAATATTTATATAAATTTTAAGAGCAATTCAACAATTTATAAAGGAAATATTGGTGCTGAAAGTTCAATATTAAAGTTGGAATAGAAGGCCACCGAACATCCCATTGGATTACCTTATATTTCTCTCAATTGGTAAATACAATTAATTTCATCTTTTTGTGCTTATTTCTAACTAATTTATTAAAAATTTTATAAAATTTAGATTGATATTAATAGTTTGATCATTAGATGTCAATCTTTTACAGGGTTTGTTAAGAGTTTGTTTAAGATTTAGAATTTGATTAGGATTTGTTTAAGATTTGATTTAGGATTTGTGTAGGATTTAGGATTTTTTTAGGATTTCATTAGGATTTGATTTAAGGTTTGATTAAGGTTTAATTAGGATTTTAATTAAGATTTGATCTAAGGTTTGATTAAAGTTTATTAAGATTTTAATTAGAATTAAATTAGGATTTTATTAAGATTTTATTAAGATTTTATTAGGATTTATTTAGATTTTTTATTTTTTATTTTTTTATTTTTTTAAAATCTATTTTTAGTATTTTAAAAGATTATTTTTATTTCTTTAAAATTTTATTTTTATATTTTTTTAAAGATTTCTTGTTATTTATTTTTGAGATTAATTTAAGACTTTTTGAGTTTCTTTTATAACTTCTTTTAAATTTATTTTAGATTGATCTTGTCTTTGGCAATAGCTATTCTAGTTTAACATCATACCATCTTTGAGTGATTCTTTAGTTTTTTTAAGTGATAATAAGAATATATTGATCTTTTAGTTCTTTGAGATTCATGCTCTTGATGCATTATTTGTGTGTCAATACAATAATATGTCCATCATCACTTAATAAATCTATTGAAATTAAATTTTTTACAATGCAAATATGTAAAGAATATTATATTATTTTATTAATCTTGAATTGGTTTGCAGATTAGAAGATCCCATGGCATTAATATTGTAGATCTTTCCATCTTTTGTTTTCACATTCCTATCAAAGTATTCTATGTCTACTAGCTTTAATCAAGCTCTTACTTTAGTGAAGTAGTTTGATGCTTCTAAGTCTACATATCAACCAAGATTCTTATAGTCTATAAAATTTGTTTCAATTGAGGTATATGCATGTTCTACAAAATTAAATTCATTGACGTAATAAGTTGAGGTATTATCTTGAGTATTGGCATTGCAATCTTTAACAAAGTAACTTAAGCAATTACAACTATAACAATAGATGGAGTACATGCTTTTGAATTGATTTGAATTTGAGTACATATTTGAAATAGAAATCTATTGCCATCTCAAGTTGGTGATTTGAAGATTGGAACATTATAGTTTTGTAATATTCCTTCATAATATAATGGTGTTCCTTCTCAATTATACTGATTATAGCTTTGCAGTGTAGATTTTTGCCTCCTTGTTGGATCAAGTGTTGCCCTTTGAAGTTAAAAGAAGATTGCAATTGAACAACTAATGTTTCTTTGTGAATAAACTTTTAGTTCCAAATTTATATCTTATGTATTTTTATAAGATTTTTTTTTATAAATCCCTCAAAAGATAGACATGAGATATATGTAATATTTTGTACAGTTATTTTATAACTAGAAAGAAGGCATTGAGGACCAAATTGTTAAGTATTTTGTTTGAGATGGTTTTTTTGAAGGCCTTGAGATGGCTTTTTATATCCATTGTTTTGATGAAAAAGGTGTTGAGATTGCCATCGTTGTGTATAGCCATAGAATTGAACTTATTGATAAAAGGCATGACCTATTATTAATCACTTAATTGAAATATTATCTATAGTATTTTCCATGAGTCAATTTGATCATTGTATTAAAAGATAATTTCAAGAAGATTATTTTTAATTGATAGGATGATTCTAAATTAAGCATGTTACTTAACCTCTTATAGTTGAGCTTTTGTATAAATTTGAATCTTCTTCTATGGTCAAAATGACCTTAGATTCATATTTTTTTGCTACTAATAGTGATAAGTGTTTTCTTTAAAAATAGACGTCATTCTAAACCTCCAAACATTGAAATTTTGAGGCCCTATTAGGTCTTAATATTGTGATCCTCAAATCCATGGATTTGATTTGAGAGTAGAAAGTTTTGATATTTATTGATTTTTATTGATTTTTTTAATTCAAAGAATAAATGATATAGATAAAAATCAATACATGTGGATAAACATGATATATTTTGAATATGTTTTGTCAAAATTATTTGAATACATATTTGTATTGATGTTGAAAGTATCCTATTTTGAAAAAAACTTAATATCTAATTAACCATTGTTATACTACACATAGTACTATTGTCAATTTTTCTTATTAATTCAAAGCAAAACCAATCCAAATATAATTCTACAAATAAAATTAAAAATAATATTATAGAAAAAATATTTTATGTTAATAAAATTTATAATTTCGATTTTTTTATAAAAGTGAATTGTAGAAAATCTTTTTTTACTTAATTTCGTATCTTTATTGATAATTTTTTATTTAAAGAAGTCATTTTATTGATAATAAACTAATTTTATTTATTTAATAATATATAATTTTATTTTTATAAAATAAAAAATATTTATATCAATGTAGCTTTTTTAAAAAAAAAAACTATCAATAAATTGAATAATATTATCAAATTAATATTAAATTATAAATAATATCAAATTATCAAATTAATACTGTAAATATAGATAGATAGATAGATAGATAGATAGATAGATAGATATTTGAAATAAAGTTTAAATTTGATATAATATAACTATTAAATATTCATAAAATTATTATATAATTAAAAACTAAAAAATATCAAAAAAGAAAAAATTGATTTTAAATTTAAATAATTTTTTAAGATTAAATTCCATAGAATTTATTTTTCTTATTTCTTATTGAAATTTTAAATTATTTTTATTTTAGGATAAAAATATTTTAATTATTTATAAATATAAATATAATATAAATAGAATAAAATAAAAATTATTAATATATATGTATATTATTTATGAAAATTTAATTTAAATATAAAATAATCTAAGTTTTAACAAATAAAATTCTATTTCAAATAAAAAATTAATTAGATATATATCAAAATTATTTTACAAAAATATAATATTTTTAAGATAATACTTTAATTTTCCAAAATATTTATATGTATATATGTATATATGTATAAATTTAAATATCTTTTATATCAAAAAATAGAATCTATTTGTATGTAAAATAGTTATACCTCATAATTTTATTACACAAAATAACATAATAAATAATTCTTCTATTTCTTTTTATTTTTTGTATAAATTATTCAATATCTCGTACTAAGCATAAAATAAATAAAATTAAATAATTATTATCCAAAAATCCTTTGTCCAACATCTCTTCTTAAGTATGAAAGATAGAATATTTTTATCAACATAAAAGCTTTGTAAAGATGCTAATTAAAAAATAAAAACATAAAAATTTGAGAATATAATATATTTATATACTATCTAATTAAGAAATTATATAGCAATTATATCTAGATAATCCTACATGTTTCTAACTTGCAAGATACATGTTTAACTTATAAGGCAAGTTTCTAACATGTAAATCATATAGCCAACTAATATTATTAGTGTCAAATATATACGACATGTGGCCAACTAATAAAATATTGGACAAGATATGCAACATGTGGTCAACTTGTTGGCCAAGGATTTAAGCTATCACTTATCTATAAATCCTTGAAAAGTCAAATTTATATCTATTGAGCTTCTAAGCTATTTTTTTACAAGATATTATGAAATTATCAAGGATATGAATCTCAAAGAACTAAAATATCAATATACTCTTGAATCATTTGAAAAGACTAAAAGATGATATAATAATAAATTAAAATGGCTCTCAATTTTTTTATTATTATCTATTTTTATAACAAGAGGTGATATTTTTCATCTTTTTAAGATATTTATTGTCTTATATGGCTCAAAAAGAGATACATAAAATGTGGAATAGATCTTTATGGACTTTGGTAGATGTAATCAATAAGCAATATGATTAACTTATTCACAAATAGAAAAATGTCCAAGCTTGTGATAGTCCGATTTGCCACAAGGGTGAATAGTCTTAATATTCCAACAAAGTAGCCATACCTTGTTACCTATGGTAAATTATGGTTGTTCTTTGCGATAATCATTTACATTGATCTTTTGTCATTCTTAAGTTTTTTTTTAACTATGCCTTCATTGTTGCATGTAATTTTGACAAATAATTTGCCAAATCTTTTGCCACGAGATTATCAACTTTTGAAAAGTCAAAAGTATCAAATTACTTAAAAGATAATTGACCAATTAACTTCATGATAATTGATAATATACCTCAAATACTACTCCAAAACTTAATCTATCTATTCCACTTGTCTATTGATTTAAAGATGAAAAATCAAAAAGAACTTTATATCCCTTTTTAGAATCTTAAAAAGAATTTTTTAAAATCTTGATCTAAATTAAGCCCCTCTATTTAATATAATATCTTTGGATAATCTATGATAATAATAGATGTTGAAAAAAAGCTTAACCATTTTTTTACTTATGATAGATTTTTTATATAGTACAAAATGTGCCATCTTAGCAAAACAATCTACTATTACAAATATAAAATTATATAAATCTAAGATTGAAAGATCTATGATAAAATCCATAAAAATAGAAGACTATAGTTGTTTCAAAAAAGATAATGGCTAGAGAAGTCTATAATTTTAAAGACAAGTTTTTAATCTTGAACAAATATCACATAATTATACAAATTTTTTAACTCCCTTTTACATTTGATACCACTAAAAATCTCTTGATATTAGCTTCAAAGACTTATTATATCCAAAATATCTAATTGCTGAAAAGTCATAATGAACTTGAAGAACACATAATTATGCTTTGTCTTTTAGAATATATAATTATCCATTGAAAAAGATTAGATCATTCTAAAAATTAAACTTAGAAGTATCATAAGACTTAAAAGAATTATTTTTGGTATCATGAATAAAAAGATTAAAAGACATATTTAATTGAATTTGCTTGACAAAGATTGAATCAATAATTAATGCTCATTTTATTACTAAAATATTAAAATACTCTATTCTCAAGAAAATTGTTCTTTGTTGATCAAAAACTATGTTTCTTTCTTTCAATAAAAGATAAGAATGTCTAAAAAAGATATTTAATAAATCTTGTTGTTTTACAGGTTAATAAGTAATGTTAATAAAGACATATTCTAATGGGCTTCATGACAATTCAAAACATGTGCTAATATGAAATACTTAAGATTCTTGTGATCCGTATACATTATGATTAGACTAGAAGCACCTTTTAGATAATAACCTAATTCTTGAAATGAATCTATAATTATAAAAAGCTCTTTATTGTGGATCTCATAGATAATTTTGACTATTAAAAACTTTTTAGAATGAAAATCTACTAGGTAGAGCTTATTATCTATTTTCATTTGTGGCAAAACAATAATTATAGCAAAGTCTAATGTGTTTGTTTCCATAAAGAATGCCTTTAAAAAGTTAAAATAATATAAGATTAGTGCAAAAATAAATTTTGTCTTTAAGGCTTCAAAAGATATTTTAACTTCATTACTCTAGTTAAGTTTGTCTTTATATGTCAAGCATGTAAGATGAGTTTCAATTTGAAAAAAAAAATACTTGATGAAGATACAATAATAATTAGAAAATTTCAAAAAATATTGCATATCTATGATTATTTTTGGAATCTCCTAATCTACGATAGTTTGGATCTTCTTAGGATCCATCATAAGACCATCATTTAAAATAATGTATCCTAAGAAGTCAACTTGAATAATATAAAATATATACTTTTTCATCTTGCAATATAATCTTTCATCTCTTAATTTTTGTAACACACCAAGAACATGAACTTTATACTTTTCTATATTTTTAGAATAAATGAAGATGTTATCTAAATAACAAATCACAAAATTATCAAAAAATTCACAAAAATATCATTCATTAGATATTGAAAAGTATCTAGTATATTTGTGAATTTAAAAAGTATAAAATTATATTCAAAATACCCATACCTAGTTCAAAATATAATTTTCTATTTGTCTCCTTCTTTAATGCTTATCAGATTATATATTCCTTGTAGATCTATTTTTTTATAGATCTTTATTTGATTCAGTTGATTAAGAAGTCCTGAAATTAAATAAAGAGGGTATCTATTCTTAATGGTGATCTTCTTGAGTCCTTGATAGTCTACATACATCTGCAAAGATTCATCTTTTTTCTTTATAAATATGATAGGAGCACCAATTGGAGGTTTAAAATGGCATATGAAGTTCTTAACCAAATTTTTATCAATGTATTTCTTAAGTGCAACCAACTCATTTTATAATAGGCTATAGATTGGTCCAAATGGTAGTTGAATTGCTTTTTGAAGGTAAATGGAATAATCATAGAGATGATGCTTTAGAAGAATATTTGTATTCTTTTTTTCAATAATGTCTTGATAATCTTAGTATTGGCTTAGAATGCGATTTGAAATATTTTTTTTATGAACAATAAATATATCATATATAACAAAAGTTGATCTTTCTTTTATAGTATACATAAAAGTTATTGTACCTATCAATAATAGTTTAGATGTATTGGTCTTATAAATTTTTACTTATCTAGTAGAATCTTAACCTAAACTATGGAAAAAATTAAGATTGTGAAAAATCTAATCTATCTAAAGATTATACATATTTAACCATAATAATCTTAAAATAATTGATTTAAATGGAGATCTAATCATATTAAATATTACTAAACTATTATAACCACTAGTTGCTACTTTTACAAGAATAATTTTATGTATAATATTCTCAAAAGATAATAAATAACTATCTATTATTTCTACATACATAGATTTGATTTTTTTTATTAAAAATATATCTTATTTTTTAACAAAATCTATATCTACAAAATAGACCAAGGCTCTTGAATCCAATAAGGCTAAGATTTTATGATTTTTTGGTCCTAAATAAACTTCTATTGTAAAATAAGGTGAGGGATCTCAGAAAAAAAATAAGACCTTTATTTGAAATTGTATAAGATTGTAGCCACATAGTCTTTATTATAGATTAAAAAAACTTGTTTTTTGACACATTGTCTTCTTTGGCAATCATGCTCCTTATTTTGTGATTGCATTGCTTCTTTCGACAATGTTGAGTACTATGCTTAGATTCTTGATAATATAGGTACAAACCTTCTTGACAAGAAAAAAGTCTTTTCTTATTCAATTAGAGGTTTAAAACATACCATATCAATTTGCATTGGTTTTAATCTTGATGAATAAGTTTTTGAAAACTTAGGAGCTATTTTTATTATTTGATATATTCTTTTTTAGCCAAATTTTTATTCTTGATGCCTTTTAAATAATTGATTATTGTATTCAATGGCTTGAACAATAAATTATTTCAAAGATTCTACTTTTAATATTGTCAGTATCAAATCTTTGACATTGTCTTTCAATCAATATTAAAATTTATTGATAAGGGCTTTATCATTCTACTCCACATTGCAAATAAGGTTTTGGAATTTAGCACCATATATGATGGTTGACTATAATCCTTATTGCAAAGCTAAGAACTTTGTCTCTACTACTCTTTCTCTATTACTTTTCTCAAATTTGGCCATAAACACTTCTAGAAATGAATTTAAACATTAAAGAATTGTAAATCATTTTCCATCAAAAGTAAAAATCAAAAGAGAGTACTTCCAAATAGAAGTGAATCTATGAATTTAACTTGAATAAATCCATCAAAGTATCGAAAGAGATGCAACCTTCAATAAAACTTGAGTTGTTGCAAAAATCCTTGAAACTTTGATCTTCTTCCATCAAACTTCTTAGACATACTAATCCTTATCTCCATTATACTTGTAAAAGCAAAATTTCTTAGATTTGGTTGTGGATTCAATCTACTTGTTTCTTTCAATTGTACAATTTTTTTACATAGATTTTGAACTTCTTCTATAGGCATAAGATTAATGTTTCTTTAGTTGGCACTCATGATGTGTAAAATTTACATCCTAATAATATTAAAAAATTCATGAAGATTTATAATAGTTGTAAATCTATTTTCACTTCAACTAAGTATAACATTCATAATTTTTTTCTTCCATTTCAAACAACTTAACAAATCTACATGTCAAATTAAAAGAAAGTAATCTGCAACTTCTAATATCAAATGAAAATTTCTACAAAGAAGGATAATTTACTCGCTTTAAGGAAAAAATCAGCATTAGAAAATTAAATAATTTTTTTAAAGGTGGATAATTTTTAATCTTCAAAATACAATAATAAAAGTAGGATAATTCATTTACTTTCAAAATAAGATAAGAACAATGAATTAGGACTCTTATCAAATTAAGAAGGACATGAACCTTAAAGAATTAAAATGTCAATATATTCTTGTATCACTCAAAAAGATTAAAAAATCACTTAAAGATAAGATAGTATTAAACTAGAATGACTTTTGCCAAAAATAAGAAGACTAAAAATTCTTGAAATAAGTCTAAAAATTAAAAAGGCATTGACAAGAGTGAAGAAAGCTTTACTCTTGCCTCCATATTTATTATTTAATTAGAAGCTACATGGTGATATCCTATAGGACCTCCAAAAAATGTTGACTTTGCAAGATACATATCTTGACTCACAAGGCAAGTTTTTTATATGTGCACCACATAGTTAGCTTGTTCCACAATCTATCAATAGGTGATTAACTTGTTGATCAAGTTTATAACCTATCAATCAACTATAAATACATGTAAAATCAATGTAGTGTCTAAAAAGCTTTTGAAAAGCTTTTCTAAAAAATATTATGAGATATATATATATATATTACTTTTTTCTACTTATGTTTAATCATATTGATAAATATTAGAGTCAATATATATGTTTGTGATATAAATCTATTTTTTTATTTTTATTTCTATCTAATTCTTCTTATCTTTATTACTATTGATATATCTATGACAAGTGTCCTATAATTCTTATATATTTAATTGAGAATTAAGTATCAAGGACATGAATCTTAAGAAAATAAAATCTTAATATATTCTTATGTCATTTGAAAAGAGTAGATATTTATTTAAATATATTATAGTATTGAAATTAAAATGACTATATTCAAAGACAAGAAGATTAGAAAGTCTTAAAATAAGATTAAGAACTAAAAAAGCATTGACAAGAATAAAGAAGGCTTTACTCTTGCCTCTATATATACTATCTAACTAAGAATTATATAGCGACATTCTTTAGGATCTTCAACATGTGTCTAATTTGTTAGATATGTGTCTTTACTTGTAAAGCAAGTATTCTTTATGTGAACTATATAATTACTTTGTACCTTAAGCTACCAATATGTGCAATATGTGGCTAACTTTTTGACCAAGCATTCAACCTACTAATAATCTTTAAATATGTATAAAGATAAAATTGCATCTATGAAGCTTTTATGAAGTTTATCTATAAGATATTATCAAATTAATTTATTTTTATCTACTTCTACTTATTCATATTATCAAAATAATTATTAAAGTAAATGTTTATGCTTATGATATTATTTCCTACAAAAGAATCATAATGAAGAATAATTTAATATTAGTGTTACTTTGAATTAATTCTAATTTAAA
Organism: Physcomitrium patens; assembly: GCF_059467195.1. Lineage (NCBI taxonomy): Eukaryota > Viridiplantae > Streptophyta > Bryopsida > Funariales > Funariaceae > Physcomitrium > Physcomitrium patens. The sequence goes on along the minus strand of NC_143419.1, from coordinate 14,880,544 downwards.
TTAGTGTTACTTTGAATCTAACACATCTTCTATCTTAAATTCTTGATTATTATCTATTTTTATAGGAGGCAATGTATTTGTCTTCTTTTCAAGATATTTATTATCTTATATGGCTTAAGAAGAAACACGTAAAATATAAGATGGATCTTCATAAGCTCGTGATGTATAATTATAAATATAATCAATAAAAAATTATGAAATATTAAATACAATTAAAAGTCAATTAGGTTGATTTATTCACATAAAAGAAAAGATCAAAGTCTATGGTAATCTAGCTTCTTATAAGAGCAAATAAATTTGATATTATGACAAAATAACTATATCTTATTGCCAACAAAGAATTGAGGTTGTTCCTTACAATAGGCATTTGCATTGATTTTTTGTCGTTTTTGAGCTTCTTTTAGTTGTACCTTTATTGTTGTATATAGCTTAAATAAAAAAATTATCAAATCTTTTACCATAAGATTACTAATTTATGAGAATTTAAAAGCATTAAATTATAGATGATAACCATAATTATTAAAGAAAAGTATTTGTTCAATACAAGTATATATTATGTTATTATGAGCAAATTTTACCAATGACAAAAGAATTGTCCAATAATCTTATTGATAATTGATGGTACATCTCAAATACTACTCTATAACTTGATTTACATATTTTATTTGTCCGATATTTTGAAGATGAAAAGCCAAAGATAGTTTTATATCTATCTTTAGAATCTTTAAAAAAACAAAAAACAAAAAAAAAAAAAAATCTTAATATAAATTGAGTTCTTTTATTTGATATAATATTCCTTGATAATCCATGATAGTGATAGATATTATCAAGAAAAAATTTAGTTGTTTCTTTACATGTGATAAAATTTATATATAATACAAAATGAGCCATTTTGATAAAATAATTTACTATCATAAATATAAAATCATCAAAACGTGAGACTAGAAGAATTATAATAAAATTTATAGAAATAAAAGACTATGGTTGTTTTGAAATAAGTAATGGCTGAATAAGTCCATAAGTCCAATGACAATGAGTTTTTGATCTTAAAAAAATGTCACATGATTATCCAAAATCTTTAATTACCCTCTATATTAGAAGCCACCAAGAAATAAAAAATATTTTTCTTTTTTATTAATTAAAAGCTATATCTTTTTTTTTTGTGCAAGATAAAAATATTTTAAAATAATATTTGATAAACTTATTATTTTTTATAATTGATAAGTGATCTTAAAATCAAATCTTAATAAAGATTGGACATATATATAATGATTGGATTGGAAGCATCTTTTAGATAATGACGCCATTCTTAAAATGAATCTACAATTGCAAGAAGCTCTTTATTGTGGATCTTATAGTTGATCTCAATTCCTAAAACTTTTTTAAAATAAAAAGCTATTGGATAGAATTTGTAAGTCCAAAAGGCATGACATTGTATTCAAAATATCCAAGACAAAGTTTAATGCCTTTATTTTCATACATAATACTTTAAAAAATTTGAAAAGATAGAAGATTGGTATAAAAATAGATATTATCTTCAAATCATTAAAAATTACTTTGGCTTCTTTGTTCTACTTAAGTTTATCTTTACATATTAAAAATTTAATTAAAAATATATTTTAAGGAAAAAATCTTAATGAAGATTTAATAATAAATAACAAATTTAAAAAAAATATTTAACATCTTTTAGTATTTTTAAAACCTTTCAATCTATGATTTTTTTAGCTTTTTTAAGATCCATTATAAAATCATCATTTGAAATGATATATTATAAGAAGTCAACTTAAATAGTATAAAATATTAAATATTTTTTATCTTGATTTATAAGCTTATATCTTTAAATTTTTTTAATATATAAAAAATATAAAATTCATAATTTTTTGTATTTTTAGAATAAATTAAGATATTTTTAAATAACAAACAAAAAAATCATTTAAAAAAATTTAAAAGATATCATTCATAAGATGTTGGAAAGCAGCTATGAAATTTGTAAGTCCAAAAATCATGAAATTATATTCAAAATATTCATATTTGATTTAAAAAAAATTCTTTCATTTATCTCTTTCTTTGATGCATAGTAGGTTGTATGTTCAATATAGATCTATTTTAATATAGATCTTAATTCAACTCAATTGATCAAAAAGTCTTGATATCAAAGATAGAAGATATCTATTCTTTATGGTGATCTTATTGAGTCCTTGATAATCTATATATCTATAGAGATCCATCATTTTTCTTCATAAATAAGATAGAAATTCCAATTGGAGATTTTAAAGGATATATGAAGTTTTTGGCTTAACTCTCGTCAATGTACTCTTTGAATGCAAAGAACTCATTTTACAATATGCTATAGATTAGTCCAAATGGTGGTTGAGCTCACTCTTAAAGATCAATTGAATAATTATATAGATAATAATTTGAAAGAATAGCTTTATTTTTGTTTTCAAAAACATCTCAATAATCTTAGTATTGGGTTGGAATATTATTGAAGTATTTTTGCCATCAAAAATGAATATTTTGTATATAGCAAAAAATGATCATACTTTTACAACATATATGAAAGCACTTGCACCTATCAATAAGGATTTGATTGTTTTAGATTTATGGACTTCTACTTGATTAAAAATATTTTGAATTAAATTATGGAAATAATTAAGGTTCTAAAGAATATAATCTATTTAAAGATTATACTTCTCTAGCCACAATAATCTTAAAATAATTAGATTAAATGGAATTTTAATCACCTTAAATATTACTAAAATATCATGATCTTTAATTGCTATATCTAAATAAATAATTTCATAGATAATACTTCTAAAGGATAAAAAATAACTATTTATGATATCTATATGCATGGATTTATTTTTCTTAACTAATAATATTTCTTATATTTTAACAAAGTCTTTGTTTATAAAAAAAATTAAGGCTCTTAAATCTAATAAGGCAAAGACTTTGTAATTTTTTGGTCCTATACAAACTTCTATTATAAAATAAGATGAAGGATTTGAGGAGAGAATATGACCTTTACTAGGTATTGTATAAGATTTCAACTGCATGGTTCCTATTGTAGCTAAAAAACTTATTTTTTGATACATTATCTTCTTTGGCAACCATGCTCCTCATTTTGTAATTATGTTACTTCTTTACACAATGTTGAATAGTGTGCTTAGATTTTCTTCAATATAAGCACAAATCTACTTGATAATATGAAGTCTTTTTTTGCTTGATAAGAAGTTTGAAATATACTATATTAATTTGTATGGATTTTGGCATTGATGAATAAACTTCTAAAAAATTAAAAATTGTTGCCATAACTTGACTTGTACTTCTTCATCTATATCTTTATTCTTGGCAGTTTTCAAAGAATTAATTATTGCATATAATGTCTTTAGAAATAAATTTCTCTAATAAGTCTATTTTTAGTATTATTAATAATAAATCATTGGTATTATCTTTCAATTCTTATCAAAATTGATTGATAATGATTTTATCATTTTAATCCTTATTGCAAGCAAGGTTTTGGAATTTAGCAATATATATGGTAGCTAAATGTGATCCTTCTTGTATAGATAAAGAGTTTGGTTTCTACTACCTTTTATCAATCATTTTTTCTAAAAACAGTTATAAACACTTTTAGGAATGAATTCAAATCATAGAAAAATCATGAATCTCTTTTCTATCAAAGATAAAAATCAAGAAAGAAGATTCTTAGATAGAAGTGCATATATAAATCCAATTTGAGTAAATTTGTCTAGATATTAGGAATGATACAATCTTAGATAGGACTTTACTTATTGTAGAAATCTTTAAAATTTTGATCTTGCTCTATCAAACTTTTTCATCATACTTATATTTTTCTCCCTCATACTTATAGTAACAAATCTTCTTAGATATTCTAGTGAATTTAATCTACTTGTTTTTCTTAATTGCATAACTTTTTGGCATAGACTTTGAACTTCATTGTTGATTTATTCCATAGACATAAGAATAGTACATGTATTGTTGACATTAAAAATATGTGAGATTTCTACTTTAAGAATATTGACGAGATTGTGAAGATCTTAAATAATTACAAATCTATTTGTACTTTTGTCAAGAGTGGCATCCATAATTCTTTTTTCTACAAATAATTCAAAACAAACCATCAAATCAAATTAAAAGAGGATAATCCTCAACCACTAATATCAAATGAAAATTTCTACAAAGAGAGATAGTCCACTCTTTGTATGAAAAAAATTTAGTGTTAGAAAACTAAAATATTTGTTTTAAAGGTGGATAGTATATAACCATCAAAATACAATAATAGAAATGGGATAATCCATTCACTTCCAAATAAAATAAAAATAATGTGTAAGCACTCTTATCAAACTATCAAAGACATGAATTCCAAACAAATAAAAGCATAATACACTCATGTATTAATTAGAAAGAAAAGATATTTTCTTAAAATTATTATAGTATTGAAATTAGAATGGCTATTGCCAAAGATAAGAAGATTAGAAAGTCTTGAAACAAGACTAAAAATTAAAAAGACGTTGACAAGAGCAAAAAAGACTTTACTCTTGCCTCTATATATACCATCTAACTAAGAGCTATATAGCTATATTTTATAGGATCTTCAACATGTATTCAATTTGCAAGACATGTATCTTTATTTGTAAAATAAGTTTTCTATATGTATGCCATATAGTTAGTTTATATCTTAAGCTACCAACATGTGCAATATATGGCTAACTTTTTGGCCAAATATTCAACCTATCAATCATCTATAGAGTCATATAAAGATGAAACCACATCTATAAAGCTTCTAAGAAGTTTCTTTATAAGATATTATTAAATTAATCTACTTTTATTTATTACTATCTATTCATATTATTTAGATAATTATTAGAATAAATATATATATTTGTGAGAATAAGTTAAAATATTTTAAATTATAAAAGTAATGATTTCTAAAAACTTTAATAATATTCTATATATAAATATGTACAAATATTTAAAATTATATGTATATATATATATATATATATTTATAATTTAGTAAATATAAATAATATTTATTTAAATTTTTATTTTATTTTATTTTCTAAAATATTATTATATGCAATTATAAAGTACAATTCACTTGTATAAATTATTAAATTGGCATAGGATAAGTAAAAAATTTAATCAAATAAACTATATAAATTTATAATATAATTTTATGAATTTATAAGTTAATATTTCATGAATTTTTGTTTTGTTATTTTGCATTTTTATTTAAAAAAAAAAAAAAAAAAAAAAAAAAAAAAAAAAAAAACACTGTTGAAGAAACTTTGAAGTAGAATATATTAAAATTGAGTAACTTTAGCATACAAAAGATTTGTAGAGTAATTTTAAAAAACATACATTGATTCAAGCACAAAGTCATGGTTTAATTAAATGCATTCTAGCATAGAATTTTGGACAAAGTTTATTTCAACTGCTTGCTACTTCAAAGTTGAATATTTCATTTGATTTTAAATTGTAATAGTGTCTCATTACACATATTTTTGAAATTATTTGATCTTAAGCCCACTTAATTTGGTGGAGAAATAATAAAATTCTTCTATCAACATTGAAATGTCAATTTTTCCAATAGTATTTTGTCAATGTTTGTCAATATGACAAACAAATAATAATTCAAAGCAAAATAAAAAATGATGAGGATTCAAAACTAGGCCTTCTTTGTCTTTGAATTTGTTGTATTTTTTGTATTGTTGTAATCCATAATCTAGAACCACCACCACAAAAATTTCGCGCCCATATAACAACCTTGTCTCATTGCTCTGTCTTAGAGATTTTATGTCATGGCACATCTAAAACTATATAAATTATGTATATAGCTATTTCAGAATGCAGTATTGGGCACTGATTTTATTGCCAAGTCAAAAAAAAAATTATATCTAAAAAATAATAATAAAGATACTTGAATCAATTAAATTTGTAATAGTGGGCTAACATTAATTTTGGTTAGAATACAAATCAACAAAAATAATAGATTTGTTTAATCAATCATGAAAATTATTATAAAAATAAAAATAAAAATAAAAACTTAAATTCTCAAAGGAGTACTATATAAATAAAGAACTGACGTAGTTTTTTACTTACATCCGAAGCATGTTGCATAGTCCTTTTATTTTAAAAAGCTCTACATTCAATAAGAATAATAATAATAATAATAATAATAAATTTTTAAAAAAATTAATAGAAGAATGAATTTTAATTTTTCTGACACTAATAATTAGATAGAAATTATTGATGAAATACAATCTTAAATAGAGATTTAATTAATATGTCAATATATTGTATATAGTTGTATCATTTTACACAGTTTGAGTTACATAACATAATCACAATTGCTGCTCCTATTTCATGTTGGCATTTAATGCCTTTGGTTTTGATGTAGAATTTGATGCAAATTTTCACATTTACATCCTTCAATTCTTAAATATTTACCTAAATATTCAAAAAAAAAACTAATGTTATAGTACATGCATAAATTACATTACTAGTTAATAAAGACCTCTCACTTAAAACAAACTTAAAACCAACTAATCAATATGTATAGAAAGGTCATTTAAATCTTATAATCTTTAATATTTGCATAAAATATTATGGAAAAAATTACAAAAAATTGCATAGGATTGAAGTTTGTTGAATTGAAACTAGCTTTATTATTGAAAACAACCAATATTTTAAAATCAAATTTGTATTTTTTAAATTAAAATATATTATTTTTAATTTTTAATTATATATATATATATATGTGTGTGTGTGTGTGTGTGTGTGTATGTGTTATATCACTATTACTACTATTGTGGTTTTTGGTGAAATTAGAAATCAATACGCTTGTATCATGCTTGGCTACATTTTTTATGTTGATTTTTTTTCATATAAATTAATTATGCATCAAAAATTATGATATCACATGTAATACAAAGCAAGGGCCCTAATGCTAGAATGTGTGTGTATATGTATTATTTATATATATATATATATATATATATATATACACAATATAAATAATATATACATTGCATCACATAATTTTGACATTAGAAATGTTCTTCAAAATGATATTTTACAAATGTATGTTAATAATTATCTAAATCTATTTACTAATATATAACAAACAATGATTTTGTCCAAAATAATTGAGTGAAGACATCAACCTGTATCAATCTCCTAATCAGTAAAGCAATATAAAATGATTCCAGCATAAATTGATATATAGCACTATGCCCATAATAATCAACATCTAACAAGTTTCAATGTAACAGTGTTTAAGTTTATGTTAGATATCAAATACTGATGAGGTAAAACTAGATTCTTACTTCATATTGAATTTAATATTAAGAAATATGTCTCATGTGTATTTATATAGTTTCGCAACCCATAAAGAATTGCAACAAAAGCCTGATATAGGGAAAATAAAAACATTGAGAATACAATAGACCTAAAATTTGAAACTTAATGTATTATTTTAGGGCTTAACAATATTCAATCAAGGTTATTTCAATATTTAATCTTCTTTCTTTAAAAAATCAAGAATAAAAGGTACAAATGTACAATTCTAGGAAAAATAAAATTGTGCTCTTCACTTCACACCATTGTCTTTTAAGATTTTAATTTTTTCTACATATCTTGGCATTTTATTCAAGGTTGACATTGGGTATTCATTTTTTTGTAACATACAATTTGTGTGATTGATTTTTTTTCACATTAATTTTATTTTAAGTACATGTGTTCTTACCTAGAAAAGCATTCCTACGAATGGAATCAATAACAACAGTAACCATAACAAGAAGAATCTGGTAAAACCGTCTTTATAATTGAAATTTTTCATCTTAAAAACTGTATCATTTTCATTTCAATGTGAGTTTTTTTAAGCTTACAATGATTACTAACTCGCTTTAATTTATTTATGATACGTAATAGAAAAAACGAAACCCCATAAATTCACGAATAAATCAACAACTCAATTTTATGATTTTTACTTAGTGAAATATCCAGTAAAAACACATGAACACATACATTATTATTCTGATTACTTTTGTGAATCACATACATCCACTGATAAAAGATCTTGCATGATAATCAGATGTGTGTTAGAAATACAAAAAAGAAGAATTATCAGTTGATCCTCATATTATGTTTTATATCATAATTGTTTCATCAATATTTTTTCCCGTTTTGATTTTGTGTTAGAAATACTGTGAACACATTAAAAATCCAGTTGAATTTGTTTCAGTCAATCTTAGCATTACTTCTTTCTTCTTTTTCTCTCTGTTTTTTTGCTAAATTCTGATTCGAGCATGTATGTTTTATCAAAACTTTAATCCTTTCATAAAATTCAGCGTTGAATCCATGCTTTCTTTTATCATGTCAGCTTTTACTAAATTTTCTATAAAACTAATTTTATCTTCTACATCATCTAATCCATTTACATCTTCTTGAATTGGATGACTAAACATATCAGAATTAGAATCAAAGTTAAATGGATTAGGAATTGGTTTTGATGAACTATCAAAACTTTTGGTATCCCTACATTTATATTTTTTATTAAAAAAAGATTTAGATGGAAGATCTTGTGAAATGCCATCGTTCGATTTGGAATCGAATTCCCGATCTTCATTGTCACTGTTTTGGGATACCATCTCTTGATTTCTACTTTCCAATATAAAAATGATTTCTTCTTCAATTTGGTTCAATTCATTTTCACGGTCTTCAATTTCGTTGATGCATAGATTTTTTATTTTACTTTTTTCTTCACCACTTACTTTTAAATTGTTTAATTCTTCTCGAATGTTGCGAATCTCATGTGCCACAATTGATATTTCTTTGGCTCTTTCTTCGAGAACTTTGCCAATCATTATAGCTTTTGCAGATTTACCAATAGAACAATCTTTTGAATGATGTTCAAATGACGCAATAGATCTTTTAAACTCTTGAAGCCGTTCAAGTCTATTTTTTCTTCTTACAGCTTGGTCCGCTTGTCTTTGATAACTATCTTTATTGCAAACTTTGTTCTGATTACTTGATGAACTTGCATAAGAAGTAGTTTCCATTATAAAGTATCATATAATTACATAATCAATACTACATATGATAATAATTTCAAAAATAATTTGAGGATATTATGTACATGGAGTCATGCGTTCTGTGTTAATTCTTATCAAACTAAATTAATGATTTTATTTTATTTTATTTTATTTTTTTGGTATTCTTTGCTGCAACTCTACTTGGCAAGCAATCTGAAATTATACGAGTGAGAATATCAAAACAAAAATAAAAATAATAAAGAAAACTTAAAGTCTGTAAGGAGACATTTATGTATGCAACAAGGAATTCTTTAAAAACCAATTTGTGATACTACATCTATATATTATTATTTTTTTAAATACCAAACTAGAAAGTCATCATGCAGTTTTTGACATTATTCCTAATCAAAAGTAAGTAAGCATGTACTTACATATTATTGATTTTGAAGACTACAAATTTAATAAAGAAACACTTGTATTTTTTATCCTTAGTTTTCAAAATTATCACAAACAAGTAATTTCACCTTCAAATTGAATTTATTTGTGTTATTATTTATTAATTTTGAAATAATTTCATTTCTTATAAAAAAATTCGTAACAACAAAATCCTTGTGTATGTTTAAATCATTGTAAGTAGTTTTGTTTAAAACAAAGAGGAGGGGGGTAGTGAATTGTGGTGTAAGTTTACAATGGTCTATAGTATTAAAAAATAAATACATAATTCATTTTTTAATTTATTTTTATAATATATAATATTGTGATTTACACACATCAATATATGTAAATGGCAGTTGCACACAAAGAAAGACTCTTCCATTCAGATTCTGTCCATCATTAATACAAGTGAAAATATCATCCATCTCCAGTCTGTCCACCCCGACCATGTAAACCCCTGGGTTTACATAAACAGAGAGGGGAGTCAGTGTAAACCCAGGGGAAGCACCACAACTTAGGGTTTCTCTTGTGATTCGGGCTCCTCTCCGTCGTCGTCGTCGTCGTGGGCGTCGAGGAGGCTCAATCGTTGCCGGGCGTGATCGAAGCCGGCATTAGCAAAATCATGTTGATCCCGAAGAAGAATCGAGTGGAGGTGTACAAGTACCTCTTCAAGGAGGGCGTCCTTTACGCAAAGAAGGACTTCAATGCGCCCAAGCACCCGGAGATCGATGTGCCCAACCTTCAAGTTATCAAACTCATGCAGAGCTTTAATTCTAAGGAGTACGTCAAAGAGAATTTCGCATGGCGTCACTACTACTGGTGAGTTGAGAATTCTGCTTTCGCAGTGCCGGGGGTTGGGCGTGTCAACAATGTGGATCGGAAAAAAAAGAAAGAATGGGTTGGGGCTTGATACATGTAGCTTTAAGAGCCGTGGAACGTTGTTTGATATTCCGTAGTTTTGCGCATTGTAACTCAAACCCTAGTTCTTACGTTTGTGCTGTCGTTACTATCTGATTGTGAAAGATTTAGGGTTTAATGACATGTCAGTGGAAGGAGCGCATGCTCTGTAATTATCGAACTGAACGACTAGTATGTGCGATCTAGTCTTCATCGCCTCCCCTTAATTTCGATATAAGGTATACATGATGACACGATTGAACCAACGGATTTTGTAGAAGCGTTGCATGGATGTTATTGAGCTTTAGTTTTTGAGGTACTCTTGATGCGCAGGTGTAACAAGATAGGTTTACAATGGCTTAGTAAACAAACAGGAGTGCTTTCTTAGTGTACTTTGACAATCATGCACTCATGCCATCATCAAGAGATTGTCGCATTTTACAATTCAGCTGATGTGTGTACTACTGGATTGAATCGTTCTTACTGAATTAGGTGGGAGTAACCCAAATTTTCCCTTTGGTTTAGGGTTCACTGACTACAAGATATACATTGAAGAACTTCGATTATAATCGCTGCTTGGATCTACAATGCATTAACCTCATTTTACATTGATTTTAAATATTTCTTTCGTACTATTGCAGGTACTTGACCAATGATGGCATCGAGTACCTCAGGACTTATCTTAACCTTCCTTCCGAGATTGTTCCCGCTACTTTGAAGAAGTCTGCACGTCCCTCAAGTAAGCCAATGGGAGGAGACAGACCTCCCCGCGGTCCTCCGAGAGAGGGTGACAGGCCACGATTTGGTGGTGATAGGGAAGATTATAGAAGTAGCGGTGGCCGTGGGGGTGGTTTCGGCGGAGAGAAAACTGGAGCTCCTGGAGAGTACCGACCTGAGTTCCGGGGTGGACGAGGCGGCTTCGGTCGTGGAGGTGGAGGATTTGCAGGCGGTGCTCCAGGTGCCCTGACTGAGTAGTATATTGCACTCTCGTAATCCCCTTGCATTTTCCATCTGGGGTCTTTGAAGAGAAAGCACCTGATGAATTTTGGATCATTTTGGTGCTGCTTCTCTTTAGCGGCATTGAAAAGCTAAGTATCTCAGATTTGTTAATTCTGATGATAAACATAGATGAGTAAGCACTTAACTGTGTTTTACGAACTTGATTGCTGATTACCTGAGTTACTATGTCCTTTGCTTCTTATGAAAAAGCAGAAGGGCATTTCGTTTCTTTCTCATTTGTTCGATGATTATATCCACTTGCAGCAATGTACAAAGTCTTAATGACTGTTTTCAAGGCATACCTGCTGTTGGTACTATTTGCTAGATATTTCATAGAGTGAATTTCTAGCCTACAGTCTGGCTACCTACACCCCTAGTCGGTGTATCTTTAATTAATTCAACAGTTTTGTAGATGATAAGTTGCGAATATGTGCTTTTCAACCTTGCCATATAAATGGATGGCAAAAGGATTGGATACGTTTGTAGTCTTGGGGTTTGGTGACTTTTTGGACAAAATTTAGTCCAGTCCGCAAGACAAATAAGTTATTGATGCGGTACGTCCAATGAATAGAGTACAGTACGTGCGAATTGTGCTTCGACGACGATCTTGTCATTTTGTCTACATTGTCCGCTCTTGCGTATTCGAAGTTTGTGGTTGTACCAACGGCTGGAAAACCAAGAAAGATGGGCCCATCACGCTTTTTACGACATCGTGAAAAGCATGACTACTAGACTTGCTTCCATTAGTGAGTCCAGAACTGCACTTCTGGGAAATAACTAACAAATAGATTAACACTTAGTAAACGTAAATTTAGCTTTTTGGAGTGATGGCTCCAGACATTCTGGCACCAAGCACCACTTGAAGTAGTTGAAGTGGTAAAGTATCGGCCCGGTAATTCTAAGTACGAAGTGATGTGTAGTATGCTGCTCTCTATTGTGAGAACATCGTGATTATGTAATCATAGTAAAGGCCCAAAAATAAGAAGCACTTGGATGTTCAGGCTTTGGAGGTTCATAGAAAAAATTGTTGCTTGGAACGTCGTAATAACGCAGAAAACTTCACATTCGTGTTTGTAGGTGGCTGAAAACAGAACGGCTTCTACGCATGGCATGTCAGTCAAGTTTGCCCGTTATGATGCGTGGTTTAACCGCGTAGTGACAAAACCTCGACATGTAGATGTACAATGTTCGGTTTACGTGCAGTAAATGAGACCTTGATACCCTGAGCAGCGGATTTGGAATATTGATATATGATGTAGAAGCTATCAATTTCTTACCAAAGATATCATATTTGGATCACTCTGTGAAAAGCTTACATGAGTTCTCACCTCAAACATATCCTTGACATTTGTGATTTTGACAAATGGCGGCTAACAAGGTGAATTGAGAAGTGGTAGTGATGCTATTGTCATCTTTATTGCATTCAGACTGGAATTCGTCAAGAGGAAACATAAGCTGGGTGTTCAATTATCTCAACAGGATATTGACCAACGGAACCTGTAGCAAATACCATAACTCCAAATATTGCTATTTCCATCAATAATTTCGATGTTCCATCACTGTCTGATGTGACTGCCTTCACAATCCACTTCACAGCTAGAAGGATGATCGTGGGTCTCTCTAAGTGCTTCTGTCTTGATAAAGAGCACAAGCGTATCAGAACAAAGGCCAATTTCTCTTTCAATGTGGTCTGAAGAAAGGCGGCGGTGGTGGGGATGGCAGGGCATCTGCCTCCATGAACTGGGCCATACTGATTCCTAACGCACTTGGGAGTGTGCACACTCAAGGCGTCACTACGCAAGTGAATGGTAGTATCTATGGAATAAAATGGGGTCCAGCCCGAAACGTCAAGGCCCCTCGGTTGCAAATTGCCAGAAGCCCCATGTTAAGTCGTCCTCATTTCAACGATAGATTAGCTCCTATGATCAATTCTGTCTCCAACACAGATGTGCCTATTTTGTAACTCGTGGTGCAGACACCTAAACAAGCTCATTAATTACAGGAATAGGTTCATTAGACCTCATGCTCCACGCCTTGCAATTAGAAGTATTACAAGTACCCTAAAGAGGCCAATGAAGGGAATGGTCTTGAACAGACCTAAAGCAGTATGTATTTGACTAGTAATCGAAGCTGCAAAATAGGTCTACCATTTGTGATTTATTGTGAAGTTGAAAAGATCTGGTCTTAATGACTGGACAGGCCGTGCAGGTCTCCATTCACCAGGAGGTACAGGAAAAATGTGAGGGTTCAACAATAAAAGAGACACATATTCAAGACTATGATCCGAATCAACTGTTTGAGGACTAACTGATACCTCAGTAGTGAAAAGAATCAAGCTTGGCTATTCTATGGTTGGCTCTACTATGGGAGGAAACTCTATCCTGGTCCTGACCAAAAGAAGGGAAAAACAAGAAAACTACACATACATGACCCATATTAAGGTTAAACCCGATCTGGCCAGCCACGCACCCTCAATCGCTGTACACTAAAATTTTCGATGAAGGTACAAAAGTTGAGAATGTTGAGGACGTTGAGACAGTAATGTTACAAAAGTCGCATAATGCCATCAGGGGATATTTTCACCACCCTATTTCTGTTACTGATCTTCAATCCATAACACAGTTCTCACCTGCAGGATCTGGGCCAAAAATCTCTGGGCAACCATCCCATCTCCCTTTATCTCGTGCTTCCCAATAGCCTCCTATATATTCATAGGTATCCTTGCCCTTGCCTTTGCGAAACCAACGTGGTTGCCAGCCTTTCTCTTGAAGGGCCCGTGCCTGGTTCACCCAGCCTTTCAAATCAGTCTCCGAATAAAGTTACAAAAATCATCAAATCGAAGAGAGTTCACATTTACGCTGGCACAAAAGTGTTAGTTTACGCAAGTAGAGAACTCTGACATAAGCAAGAGCAAGATGGTAGTAAGACTCACTCGTCGCTGCTTTTGTTCAAGTCGCAGTTTTTCTGAATTGGCAGCATCATATTCACCATTCTCCAGATGTCTTTGATCAGGTCTCAACCTTGAATCTGTAGGTGGCAACTTTTCCTACAAAATAAATTAAATTTATAAGTAGATGAATGTTGACTCGTCTACCGATTCATATTTCTTATTAACTGAAAGGAAAAAAGAAAAAAAGAAAAAAAACAGCCATATATAAGTCAAATCTCTAGTATAAGCATTTAAGTCTAAGAAAATTGCAGATACTCACTCTCAGTCCAGGGGTCATCTCATTTGAAGTCATGGAAAATGTTGTCAATCCATATCGAGTCAGCTTCTCTGGTGGAGGAGCGGCCCGCCATAACAAAACAGCTTCAGACATGGGATCATAATGCTTTGGTTTCTCAGAAATGTCTCCCATTATGTAGTACATAGACTCGTCCCACTTGCCGAACAGCGTTGCAATCTTAATCCCACTTTTATCATGCACAAACCCTTGAACCTGCCAACACCAAATTCGCTAGGACAGGTTGATAGAGTAGACCTTGATTGGATCAAACCAAACACAACAGATATGTCTGAAACTATGAATTAACTAGGGAAGAAAGACGTATAAACGGAGGATTCGATGTCGTTAATTCTTCGTGAACGGATTGTACCATCCTTGCTGTAAGTAATTTGATTGAAATTCAATACCTACTTTTGAAACTGGCCGCATTCATTCAAAAAACAATCGCCGCTCTAAAATTCAGAAATAACTAGTCTAATTGTTAACTAGTACTGCGTGTGAAAGAGGCGGTGGAAGGTGCGGAGGATTGAATTAAGATGTAAAGAACCTGATGAGGGTTGCGATCAATTATTGACTGCTCCTTGAACTTCAATTTTATGGAAAGATGACGGTTGCCCTGGATGCGCATGGTACCGTAATGATCAACATAAAGCTTTCCTAGGATAAGGTTGTATATTGATGTCGTGACCTGTACATGAGGAAAAGGTAAGGGACATGAGCATAGTTACAGGAATCCTTTTGGCCACGGACATACATGAGTAAAATCACATTTCCGGATTGTAAATGCAGATAAAGCATTGAAAACAAGTGTCGGTAGTAGGCACAAGAATCGTGGGTCATCCACATTTGAACTTTTACGTATTCAGGACTGATAAAGTTAAGATTCATGTCAAAATTGAGAAACAAGAGCGTACCTTGGTCCATTGAAATACTTCACCGTCATCAAATTTCAACGTGAGAATACCGACAGGATCCAGTTGGATTGAACGACCCCAAAACTTGCTTTTCAAATTGCTGTCACCCCAGAATTTCCAGCCTCTGCCCTCGCAATGACATGCCACAATCATTGGATGATGACTCACCTGCAAAGCAACGTAGGGAGATAGAAGATGCAAGATGATTAACTTTTACTTAATCTAAAGCTCGAAAGATATGACAAAGAGGTTGCAAATTAATATCTCCAGAATGCAGAACACGGCCATCAACTCGGTAATGATATTTTCAGCAGGCACATAAAAATATGAAAAAAGTACCATACAATAGAGGATGGCAATCATGACACACCTTTTCAGAGCAGAACCTTAGACCTTTGTCAGGGTAATCAGCTTCGTAAGTTTCTCCAAGCAGGGGATTGAAAGGTTTACAAGTGCGACCCTCTGTTGAAGAATACCCTGACACTGCAAAAGCTCCAATGGATAGAAGCCTCATAAGGCTATTCCCCTGCATATAGATAGACGTCCAGTTATTTCAAAGAAACCTGGGGAAACAGAACAAATCAACTGAAGGATGAGTTCTTAATTTTGATTACAGTAACACGGCAAACCACTTCACTGTGTATTCAGGATGGGATAATGAGAAAAGTGAAACTCACCCTCCTTCCGTATTCAGCTGCCCTGTCTAAGAGGTAAGAATACTCCACATCTTCAAAAGCCCGCTGTAAAGATGAGATAGGTTCATTGAAGTAAACTGGCAAGCAGACCTTTGTCAGATCCTTGCCAATATTGTCCTTGATCATAGACCACAAACTCACATTCTTCTCTTTCTCCTTTGGATTAGGTAGAGACTTTCGTCGAGGAACTTTCGGATAATCAAATCCTACTATGTCCATGCTAACCTCACCGTCTGATGGAGATTCTAGGTGATGTTTAGGAGGATTAGCAGAACTCCTAAGTGTCTCCTTTGCTTCAAAGAAGACATCTTCCTCATCGTCAGAATCTACTTCAACACCACCCTTGTGGTCGTCATTGTCCTCATCTGACTCAGAATCGCTTCCACCTGTTCAAAATGCAATAACATGCATTTGCAATTGGTTACAATATGCTATCTCAAACCAAACCCAGCCTCAAACCAAGGTGGAAAAAATCTTAGTTGGATTTGTTGCTTGAGTTTACAGATCAGTGTTTACAGTTAATGGTGACATCCCAGAGGTGTCACACTGATAATAAAACTAGACTGCTGATTCTTTTTTAAAAGGGGAAGGGGGTCGGAGTGAGGGCTTGTTGTGGTGGAAATAATAAATGGGGCTTCATAGAAGCTTAATTTAAATCATCTAAACTACTAGCATAGTACGTTAATTAATATGGACATAAGATGGTAGATTGTAACACCTCACGACTACTGCAAAATGTATTGTCTCCACATTTTTCGGAAAAGGTAAATATAAGGCACTGAGTGAAGGACAGACCCAAGATAGACCAAAAACATCACCAAAGGCAGATGATAGAATATACCATAATACTTCTTCAATTCACGAATCTCAGCTCCGCCATGACTTCGCATTTCATCCACTACAGTTGTCTCCAATTCCACTTTCTCAGCCTGCAAGAGAGAGACCGAAACTATCAACAGAGCTGAATTCCATAAATAAACTCTGCAACATCTCTCTGGCTCTCTCGCTAGTTGAGAAGAAGACTGTCACCTCTGACAGATATCAACTCCATATCCACGAACACGGTGCTGCGAAAAATTTAACAAATACCCCAACTTCAAACTAAATATCACGACAGCGTACCTCAAGCATCCGCAGTCTTTCGAGCAAAGTCAGGCGACGCTGTTGAATAACTCTCAACTGCTCCTTCACATCGGCAAATTCTCCGAGCATGATATCCTCACACTCCTTCACTTGCTCCTCACTTAACCCAAAATCCAGAAGCTTTAGCCTCAATTTATCAGTAGATATGGTAATTTCTTCAGAAGGAGTAACTACACCAACAAGCAATGAACCCCGAGGGAACAGTTCCTTGGCCGCTTGCAAGATCCCGACCCAATCAGATCTGTCAGCATTTGTCTCTGCTCGAAGATACAGAGTCTTCGTTCCCGTGTAGATGTAAAACTTCTTGTCGTCTGACTGGCTGTAACGAATAGAGGACACCTGCGTACGATTAGAAAAGCAATTCTGAGCATGTGAACTAGATCAATTTCCGAGAAAAGAAGAATGATTCCTAGAATTGTCCATAAAACATAAAACTGCGAAGTCACTAACACAAACAGAGTGGTAGAACAAATTATGTGATTTGGTTTTTCACGAGCAACAAAAATGATGCAGCGATATCAGTCCTCAATACCACAACTAATCGGAAAGAGTCTCCGATTACTATAAATTAAGGACCGAAGACGAAACCCTAATGATGGTCGAAGCCGAGGCAAGTGCTTCACAAGGAAATATAGCCAACTATCCGAAAACAAGCAAGCTTTGCCTTGAGTCTAGTTCTACGCAGGCCTTCCTTCCAAAAGGAAACTCAACGAATTAAATAGATAAAATCGACTTTGAGCACAAGTCTAGAGGTGTAGTAAACATTGCGAAACACCGTGAGCTACACAGATTGAAACAAATAACAATCCAATTGTTGCATCCACTGAGCAGCCAAAGATGAACGTAGAGAACTCAAGCAACTCCAATTACTTCTTGAAGTCAAATATGGCATCCAACTACGGCAGACACATTGTGAAACTTGGGTAGAAACAAGACATGTTGATGGATTGATCAACAGTCATGCTCGTCCATAGAAAGCTGCTCATAACACTTGCTATGTATTATGCATGAGACCATTTCCTCTTGTGGACTACAGATTTAAAAATTCTGCTGGTATTCAAACTAGACACCCTCTTAGCGGTCAGAAATTTGTATTAAAAAGCCATGAAAAAAATGACTGCATAACAAAAAAGCTAAAAAAAAGTCAAAACATCCCTTTAGCAGTTTATATTTGCAAAAGGATCGAATCGCATTGCAGGGTTTTAACAAATGTTCGTTCTAACGTGTTTCTGTGAATAGGACAGAACTTATGACCAATGCTCTCTCTCTCGCTGCGTACCTTGAGATGGATCTTTCCGGACGCTTCGAATTGATTCTGATCTACGCTGTGAATATGCAAATGGGGATGCGTGTGCGGATTTTTCTGCTTCTTCAAAAATCTCTGAGCTTCTTCTCCAATAATACGGGAATTTCTAAACCGACTGTCGTTCACAGTAACCTTATCATGACCATGAACCTTGTAGTATGAAAACACGCCTTCCTTAAGTGCAAACAAACGAGGCCGCCATCCCTTCCCATAATTCACCCACTTATACAAAATCCCAACCACATTGTCGGTGAGCGCGCCCCCTTGAGGCGAGCTGCACACCTTGGTATCCATCACCTGAAAAAGCTCTCCAGAGAAATTGGTGGCCGTTTTCATACCTCCCTCCGGAATGACAGTGAAATTTTTTCCTGCCTCTGCAGATGGAAGGTCCGGCTCAGCCCGATTACTGTGCACGCTGTCGCTGCCACCCACTCTCCCATCGAGCTGCGGGGCACCAGCAACGATGATTCCGTTGTTATTTGCACTAGAAAAGGGTCCCGATTGTGCCATTGTTTGGCTTGAATTCGGAAGACTATGTTCAATACGATTACTAATACTATTGCTCTTCGGGTTCGGCAGGTTCCTGGAGCCTAAGGACGTCGCATTCTGGCGGTCTTTCGAGGATCGTTGCGGAGCACTGGGCTCAGACGGCGATAACAACATCTTGCTGTTATCACTGCCCCCTTTAGCTCCCTCTTTCTCCAAGGGAACAGGCGCGATACAACACAAGGAATGCATTCAAGCTTGTCTGGTGGCATGCATCCCCTGCTCTCCGCCTCGACTTCCCTTACGCCGAGACTCCACGTAACTCAAACCCCTCCAATCAAACTATCTCCCGTCTTCATCCACCGGGACCCACCGTTCCAAGGTCACAACCAATGCCAGCCCAGCACATTCCTCATAGCATCGTATTCCTCGATGGTATTCTGTACTCGCCCCTTCTTCCTGCTGCCAACCAAACACTCCACTACACGAATACACCAAAACAGATCTACTCAATTAACCACCACCAACGCCACCTCCATCATCGCCTACTTCGCGATCAAAGCAAAAAAAACTCTTGGAAAATTCACGGACAAGTCAAATTCTGCTCCACTCTGCGCACGCATTCCAAGGCTCGTTTCCGAGAAGCAGAATGCAGGAGTTGCCTCGACGAAGGCCTGACAAGCACGCGGAGCAACACAGAGCTGCCTTGCAATCGAGACACCCCCCGCAAAGGCGCAACACAACAACACAGGTGGAGGGGGCCCTGACTCTCGCTGCCGCCCTCCCCCTCCTCGCGCTCTTCCTTGCGCCGCAACTTCCCTTTCTCTTTCTCTGTCTCTACAACAACTTTTGGCAATGGAAGATTCTGGAATTCATATTTATTATTACATTGTCTGCTATTGTTATAAAGATATACTTCAAAAACCAACAGTGTTGATTTATATCAGTATACATTTCAAAGAATCTAAATTATTGCTGGAAAAACGTATCACATGTAGTGTTTGGTGAATTTAAGTCATGTGATGTATTAGTTTTGGTTGCTGGTGTTTTTATACAATGCTCTCTTTAAAAACTTTATATTTTCAATTAGACAAATTTTGACATTATTATTATGTTTGGTTTTTTTTAATAATATATATATATATATATATATATATTCTTAAGTTGTGATAGAAAAAAAATTTGATAAATAATCAAAGTCCAATCAGAGCATTAAATAATAACTCTAGCATAAAAGCTTATTTTGAAGTTTGTCATAAGTAAGGTACTTCTATGAGACATTTAAAAAAAAAAAAATTAATAAAAAAAAAATTAGAAATTTAAGGATTTTCAAAAAAATAATTCCAATTTATTTATCAACTTATTTATTTATAAAAATTAAAATTATAAAGATATTTTAATTCATATATTCTTTTGTAGTTTTAGAATTTCTACTTCTAATACAAAATTAAAATTATAAAGATATTTTAATTTTGTATTACAAAATAATATAAGAATTAAAAGAATTATTATCTAAATAACATCAAATAGATAAATTCTTTGTATTATATTAGAATGTGATCAATAATAAAACCCTTCATCATCATACAATTCTTAAAATCCATTGGTCTTCTTTTTCTAAAAGACATATTAATATTTAAGTAATATAGCAATAAATAAAATTAAATAAAATTTTATAAAAATAAAAAATAAAAAAGATATTTATAAAATTAATTTAAAAAATAGTACGATAGTCCCATTGTCAGGTTTTAGATAAATACAAAAGGTTTTATTTGAATTTGGATACTTTCAAATATATATATATATATATATATATATTTATTGATAAATTTTAGAGACCATTAGGTAGATAGGGCCATCTTATTGCATTGACACTCCTTATGCTATTGTCATAGACATATATATTTGCTCCAATAATTACTTATATGATTAAGTAGAAGTAGGTAAAAGTAGATTAATTTCATAATATCTTTTAGAGTAGCTTTGTAGAAGCTTCATAGACGCAATTTTGATTTTATTTTTGGTTGATTGATAGGTTAAAAACTTGGTCAACAAGTTAACCACATGTCATACGTATTGATAGCTTATAGAACAAGCTAACTATGTGGCACACTTGTAGAAAACTTACTTTATAAGTTAAGATATGTCTTCTAAAGTCTACATGTATTAGATGTCCTGTAGAACATTGCAACATAGCTCCCACTTAGGAAGTATATATGGAGGCAAGAGTGAAGTCTTCTTCACTCTTGTCAATGCCTTTCTAGTCTTTAGTCTTGTTTCAAGACTTTCTAATCTTCTTATCTTTGGCAATAGCCATTCTAGTTTAATACTATATCATTTTTGAGTAATTTTTTAGTTTTTTTGAGTGATATAATAGTGTATTGATCTTTTCGTTCTTTGAGGTTTATGTCCTTCACAAATATGCATCTCCACATTATTACAATAAATTTCTTATTTATATTTTAAAATTTTTTTAGAATAAATTTATACTATAAGATTTGTATACAAAAGCTTATGGAATTTTTTATATATTTTTATTTAAATTTAAATTAATCTTATGATTTTTTTTATAATTCTTTTATTTTTTATAAATATTATTAAATCCATTTAAAGAATAATTTGTTTTAAATTAATTCTAAAATATTTCATTGAAAATAAGAATTATGTAATATATATGCAAAGATGTGTGGCATAGAGTGTTCATTTAGCAACTCATTTAATTTTTTTAATAAATCTATAAAGATAATTACAAATAAGTAGAAATTTATTAAGTATTTGTATAAAATTTAATTTTTTTTACATATATTAGAAATAAATCACTATTATCAAAATATTAAAAATATAAAATATATTTGTAACAAAAAAGTTCTTTTTTAATTAGTTCTTGGCAAAAAATGAATTTAATTTATATATATATATATATATATATATAAAGGAATCATAAAAAAAATCAATTTTTTGTTAAAGCAATCCACTATATCTTAACTATCATTGTACTCTAGCAGCCCTTATTTCTATTCTTAATAGTTGTCTATTTCCAACTATTGCTAAAGATAGGGGTGAGAGGGTAGGAATGGGAGCAAGGGTTGGGAACGTCAAGAACAGGGGCAATAATTGGAAACAAGGGAATAGTTAGGCATGAAGATGGGATTGAAAGGATAAAATGATGGTTTAAACATGTGAGTTGATTTAGTAAAAATTTGAGTTGCTTTATTATTTCCCTATACACATACACACATAATTATATAATTATTATCATTATTATTATTACTTACAAAAATACCTAAAAACTATTTACTTAAATTTAATTTATGAATGTTACAATTAAACAAATTAATCACACAGTTGCAATGTAAAATCACACATGCATACTTCTTTTCAAAATTGATTGATCTCTAATATAATTTTTTTTCAAAAAACTTTGCAAAATAAAGCAATATCACAAGTATAAATATAAGAACATAAATAAAAAAGAATAAATAATGTTGGTGAATTGTATGTGGATGTATGATATTTCTTTTAAGCTATTTGAATTTTTGAACTTTGTAAAGTGCTTGCTGCCTACAAGATTTTTTTACATATATAGTGTTTTAATAAAAATGGAATCTTATTTAAATAAATAAAATTAGAACATATGTAACCTTTATCAATGTATTTTGTAAAAAAAAAGGTAAACTTTTAAACTTTCAAAGATTTACATGGTTTAGTGTACCCAATGTAATTTTTTGAATCCTGTTGTATATATATATATATATATATATTTATTTATTTATTTATGTATTTTATTTTTTTTACTTATGCTTGTTGTGTGAAATATATAAATATGTTTTCCATTCATTTTGTGTTCCTTTGTCCATCAGCTTTTCTTTCATGACAAGAACACCAAATGAAAGATGTCGATAAAATTAGATGAATTAAATTCACGCCACTTGTTACAAAAGGACGTCCTCACTTTTTGGTGGCAGATAGAGAAGCATCAAAAACAATAAAAAAAACATGGCCCACAGATATCTGACGTGTCACTGAGATGGCTACGGGTGACACGTAGCCCTAAATTCAGACCCAAGAGGCTTTACACTCATCATACGTCCCAAGGCTACAAGTGTAAAGTACATGAATATTAATATTAGTACATTAATATTAACATTAAAGTACACTAAGATTTTTATTCTGCTTCACTCAAGCCTTGTTTTTGTTAGTTGATTTCAGCAAGCTTAGATTGAACGATGGCTCGAGTCACGATGCCAATTCTCTCTTTGTGGTCTCGTTGTTGCACACTGGCATCAGACTTGGTCTACAATCGTGACTTCAAAGTGGACTTAAACGATCCAGTCAGGAACAGGCGACAGTGAAGGAGTCACACAAAGAGAAAGAGAAAGAGGAAAGAATAAAAAAAAGAAAAAAAAGAAAACACTGCATGATTGATAAGCTTGGATCATGCTTGCGGTGATGAGGTTTCTCTCCCTTCTAGAGCAATCATCAATAAAAAGAAGGAAAAAAGAAAAAAAAATGACTCACAGGTGACAGCAATTTCTGCCAACATCAAGTTGAAGTCACGAAGTAATGCCCTTTAAAGATAAGCAACCATGAGGGTTTAATGTGCATTTCTAAATAACATAAAGTGACGGGAATGATCTAGCGAATGCCTTTCGTGGCCGACTGGTTCTGATTACAAACTCTCATGTGCGAGAGCTCATTATTTTGAGATTCTCACAGGAATTTTTGATCTCTACTTCATGCGACACTGTCGGGTTCTACTGTATATACATGCTTCTGGAATGAGTCATTTGCATGTCAGGCAGCTGATCGATTGATTGGAACAGCGTGTTTTAGTTCTTGCATAGTCCAGAGTAAGAGAGGAGCGTTTCCCTGAAAGCCCTGCTGACGTCCTAATAGTCTACTTCAACAACAGATTCATCAACTGTTGTTGTGTACTTGACATTCAAGTTCAACCTGCCAACATCATCAAAACGTCAGTCAAGTCATGACTTTAGTGAATGAATTCAACAGCTCACTCGCACACGGAGAAATGCACCTGTGTTAGCTGCCTTCATGTGTATGGTGCAGAAACCGAATGCTTCGGATTAGGTTCTTTAAACCTGCATCAGTAGTTGATTGAATACAATGCAGAATCAGGGATTTGCAATGCTGAGGGGAAATTGGAATCCCAACGAAGCAGAGAAATTTTCTAGTCGATTTCAAGACGTTTCTAGAGTGCCAAGTACAACCTTGGTACTTCGGGGAGTATCTATTCAGGTGTGGTGAACTGTGCACATGGAGAATTGGGAGAATGTTGCGGAGATTATTGCATCCGAGCACACATTGGACATTTCTTCAGTGTCGGTTTAACCTTGGTACTGCCGATTTACTCTCGAAGTTCGAAATATGTTTATGAACACGTGGGAAGTTCTTACTTAAACAAGTCGACCATCCTTTGAGGAATGTGCAGCAATTGGCTCTAAATTGGGAGTATCACTAGTCTCCTTTGTAGGATTGCGCAGATTTCGGGGACAAATACACAAGTAAGCATCTTCATGAGGTCCAACTCGTATAAAAAATTCAACTAATTAACCATTATGTTTCGCCGGATATAATCGCGCAGGTGGGTGTGATCGTAATGGTCGGATGATAGCTTGTAGTGTAATACATGATGGAGGACTTGGTGGGCTGATGCTAAGTTTAAAGATGGACTGACTGCTAAATTTATTGAAGCATGTTTTTGCTTTTCAGCAGTTTAGATGGAGCAGTCTTTGGCTTTGATGAAGCACTCTGTGGCACAGCACTTCGTGTATCGACGTTTGGAGCAGAGGTGAAGGGTGGGGGAAAGAATCTTGAATACAGGAGCTCTCAAAATGCAGGTTGCTAGGTTATCACTTTCGCAATGGATCCTCAGCACACATGTGTATGGATTGGACTGCAAGGCATCCATCTCTTTTCCTTTAGAATATTTCTTGAGCTTGTTCACGGTCATTGGAATGTTATTTCATGACTGAAGTCTACTTCAAGAGCTGACAAGTCTTCGGAAGAGCTATATCGCCAAAACTTAGGAGTGATTCTTCGTTTGAAATCGCCCTTGGAATGCATTGGGTTGTTTCGATGAACTTTTTTCAGGTTGGAGTGAAGGCAGCACAATTTCCCAAGGTCAATTAGCAGGCGGTGTAGTTTTCCAGTTTTCAAGTGTACTAGAATCCACTACCACGGTGACATTAACCTCCACGTCGATGAGAGGTTTAACGTAAATATACTCTGAAGATTTCCACACCAGAATGTGATAAGCATCACAAAGAATTCCTAATTCTACTTCGAGAGGGAATACATTTTCGAGCGTCCGTTATAAAATCTACACCTAATCTGTGTGTAACTGAAACACCATATTAGAGGGTTTAAATGAAAGAGATGCTTCGGATTATATTACATAATTACAGCATTGTTCACCAGGTTTGTTTACCTTCATTGATCTGCAGAATCGTTTAATTTATTGTCCTAAACACATTGAAGTTAGGTAAATACATACAATTAAGAAAGCGAATAATAAGACAATTAAACGAAATTCAATTAATTTTATCGTAAACCAAGAGCCAATGATAAAAGAAACTGACCTCGAAAACAGAATCTGACCTCCACAAAAATCTAAGCACAACTCCTAAAAAGTTGATGTTAAATTTCAAACCAAACATAGATGCTGAGAAGTTTAAGTCGCTACCTGGAAGTTTCCAAAGATGTGAAGCACCTTCCAAAAGAAGCTTGCGAAGAATGACAGACATTGAAGACGGAGGAGGGAGTTGAGAATGAGAAGAAGTTAGGGTTTAGGGTTGAGGTCCGCCGGATTCGTGCTGACACCGAGATACATCGACACTTTACGAATATTTCTGTCGGTGCAGGATTTTTCTCAAGTGGGTTTGTAGTAGATGATGTAGATTGGCGGCATCTGCTCCCATGGAGTTCCTGCACGCCCTGCGGCGTCTGCCCAGCCCACCTCTGTCGTCTTCCACTTGAAACGGAAGTTTTAATCAGACATACACGACAGTTCGCGTTTTCTTTTGAAGAGCACGATGCGCCCTTGTATTCTAGTTCTGGACGCGCATTATCTCCCCTCTGCCCTCACTCGTTCATTCATGGCTGTTGCCATTTCTTGGCGCTCTCGCACCTCACCCCGCGTGCCTGTGCCTTCGTTGCAGCATGCCGTTGCTCCAACCAGTGTGTCCCCGTCCAGGCTCGACTTCCGGCTCTTCGCATGTGGGAAGCTCTCGGGGGGGATTTGCAGAGGGACGGCTCAAGCGCAGTCTGTTCCTGCCCCTGTCTCTTTCCGGCTTATGAGTGCTGTTCCATGCCGTGCTGCGAGATTTCCTACTCCTCGCCACTGTTTGAGTGCCTCTTATGCTTGTAGAGCTGCAGACCGGGATGGAGTTGCTGTGGAACAGAGTACTGAAGTCGAGGGGCATTCTTCTACGTCGCCGAGTAATGGAGACTTACTGAGGTCCCCGGCGCTGGAAAGGAATGATTTTGCTCGTGAGAATGTAGGGGGTATACACGTGATCATTGGTCCCATGTTCGCTGGGAAAACCACAGCCCTTTTGCAGCGTATTCGAGAAGAAGCTGATGCTGGCAGGTATTTGTCAGTATGTTTTTTAAAAATCAGTGCAGAAATAATTCCCATTACTTCCCTCAGTAAATACTGGCATTTGGCCAACGTTGTTTCATTTGGACCATGTGGAATGCCTTTGTTTCTCCTTCCCAGTATCCGTGGTATTGTTGCAAATTGTCGAATTGCGCATACGATCGAGCACAGAGCCGCTACTGGGATTGTAACCTGCTACATCAGTAGAACCGAATCGTTTTGTTACAGACTATTTTGATTCCCAAGTTGCTTAATCCTGCGGGCTGCGTCTTGTTTCGTATGTTCACCTCCGTATCTCCGTTTTTTTCGTCAAAGCATCTGCCTCCAGACAATGTTGGTTTTTGATAAGGTTGTGAACACCTGTTGCAGGAGGGTGAGTTTAGTGAAATCTGATAAAGACAACAGATATGCCGTTTCAGCAGTTGTCTCTCACGATGGGGTTCAAATGCCGTGCGTGGCCGTTCCGACTCTCGCAAGTTTTAGGGAACATGTTGGAGAAGAGGCATATAAACAGGTTGGTCAAGTTACACTACAGTTTTAATGAAGTCTCTGTCATATCTCTATGTTACACTCATCTTGATTGTTGATTGCAGATTCGCCTTGCATTGAGTTCTGAGTGTTCGTTTCCTGCCCACTTGTCACCTGCAGATGGAGGTTATTGGAATCGACGAGTCACAGTTTTTCGACGACCTCCTGGAGTTTTGTCAAGGTGCTGCTGACCTCGACAACAAAACAGTAATTGTCGCTGGCCTTGATGGTGACTTTCTGAGGTATGCTTTTTTGAAACTCTTCAGCAACTTAGTTCAAGGCAGTTACACTTGACGTCTGTCTCATGGCGGTAGCTAATAGGTTCTTCGCATTTTACAATGTGGAAAATTACCAATAGTTCATGGCTACGCTAATACTGGCACAGTACATACTCATGGCAATGCATAACACAGCCTCGATACTTACCGCAGACGCAGGTTTGGATCTGCGCTGGATCTTATACCATTGGCAGACTCGGTGACAAAGCTTCATGCACGGTGTGAGCTTTGCAATCAACCAGCTCCGTTTACCTTCCGCAAGACTGTCGACACCGAGACTGAGGTTATAGGTGGGGCAGATGTCTATATGCCAGTATGTCGACATCATTTCGTTAGTGGGCAAATTGCTGTCGAAACTGCTCGCAGTGTGCTGCAGGTCCATCAAGAATCTAGGCGATCGGCATTGAGTGTAGCCAAGGAGGTTACTGCGTAGCAGACCACCAACTCCGGTATATTATAATGCATCCAGGTTTTCCTTCTTCTGAAGGGGGTTCGGTGCAGAATTAGGATGGAGCATGTGACAACTCGAAGCTAGCAATTTTATCGTATTCTGCTCGGTTCTGGAGGGATCGGAAGGAAGCTGAATGGGCGGGCTTACAGAAAGGTTGTTGAAGTTACCTTGGGCAGAGACTTGAGTTAGTGTTCTGCTGTTGAGAGCAGTTCGCATTTATCTTCTCAACGGAGAGAATAGGGTGATTGGAACACACTACCAATTGTAGCTATTCGGCAGTGTCTAAGAGTTCCTCCAGAAGTTCAGCTACGAAGACCTCAAAGGATGTGAGTATGGACATCTTGCGGAGTTGGACTTGCATCCTCAGAATTTATGGCCACCACAAGAAGGGTTTGAAACGAAGATAGGTTCGTAATGAGAGGGGCTCTTAAAGTCGAGTTCACTTGCAGATCACGAGTACATTTGTATCTTTTATTTTAACAACCATTGAATAGAGGTTGTATACCAAGACTGAGTTGATGGTAATCGAGGAGAAGGGATACTAGAACAAGGTGTTTTTGGTTACAACGAAAAACTAGTGTTAATGTTCATCGTATTTCTATTGATAATCTGGAGTAATCCTGGGTACACTAGTCTGGAAATATCTCTTGTGGTGTAGTTTGAAGTTAAAACAATGAATCTGCTCTAATATGAGTAGTTGGTGTCAAAACTAAATACTTGGCTGGAAGATTTGAAAATACACTTGGTTGATAAAAAATTCAGTGAAATCAAGTGTCTGATATCCTCGTGATATCCTTTTGTTAAAAAAATTGGTGAAACGAAGTTTTAGTAATATCTCAGTTAAATTGAGTACATGTGACTCTTGCGAAACAGAAAACTAGGTGAAGATCGAATGAAGCTACAAAGCTTGCTACCTTGGCCCGTATTCTGCCTAAGCTCCAGCTTCCACCATCCTCTCTCGGACATTCGGACATTGCAGTGTTTGATCATTGTGTGTTATCTATCTATGGAGGTTCTAGCATTTACTAAGGACCATCCAGAAGCAGATGTCACCCAATAATACTGTGCAACAATCTACTTCTGATTTTATTTAAATATTTACATCAGATTTAATAGATTAGTTGTAATGTAATGACAGGTCTATTTTTATTTTTTTTATTGTTTCCTTTTTATATTAGTATAATTCATATTAGTAGATTCAAACAATGAGAGAATTAGTTAATGAATAAAAATATAACCACAAGTATTGTAGTGAGTTTCTTTATTTATATTAAACTATATTTGAGCTTCTCACTGAGTTGGTTATATTATTTTATGTCATAAATTTTTTTTTATGAAGAATGCTCGTAATATCAATGATACAATGTATAATACTAAAAAAAGAAGAGATTTTGAAGTGATGGATGAGAATTATAGAATCATTTTAGAATTAAAATCTGAAATAAATATTTCATAATCTTAAATGTTATAAATGATCTTATTAAGATTGAAGTAAGAAACTATGAAGTATAAAAGGAGATAAAATGGAAGCTTGTTAAATCTTAAAAAGATTATTTTAGAGAAGGATTGGCTCTTTGTTTAAGGAATTTTGGACATTCTTTGCTAAGTTATAAAAAGTCTTGCAAAATTGCCTTACAAGTTTTGTCCAACCAAAGTAGAAATTGTCTCGTAGCAATTTTTTGCAATGTCTTTCAATAATAATTCCATTAATGAGATCCATGTATAAATTTGAATAATTTTCTTTTTATAAAATTTCAATAGATTTCTAATATAATAGAAATAATATCAATATATATATATATATATATATATATATAATAGACAAATTTAAAAAAAATGATGGTTTTTTCTTGAGCATATTATACAATAAAGATATAAAATTGCTTAATAAACATCTCTTGTGCTATACACCCTTGCATAAATAGTCTACTAAAAATAATTAATTTTTTAAAAAATATGATTCTTAAATTATAAATCTTTTTATAATTATTACTTTAATACCAAAATTTTATATACCATTATTCATTTGTATTCTATGGCTCTATATTATCTCAACCTTCAATTCTTTTAGTTTTGATGGATTTATTCAAGTTGGGTTTATGGATGTACTTTTATTTTGAAGTACTTTCTTGATTTGAACCTTCGATGCAAAAGAATTCACAATTCTGTTATGATTTGAATTTATTTTTAAAATATTTATGACTATATTTTAAAAAAGTGATCAAGAAACAGTAGCAAAGATCAAGTTCTTATCTTTACAACAAGGATCATAGTTAGCCACCATATATGCTGAATTCCAAAACCTTACTTGTGATATAGACTGGAATGATAAAGCTCTTATCAATTAATTTTGATATTGATTCAAGGACAATGTCAAAGATTTGTTATTGACAATCCCAAAACCAAGTTCTTTGGAATAATTTATTGCTCAAACCATTGTATGTAATAATCGACTATTTGAAAGGCATCAAAAACAAAGATTTGATTGGAAAGGAATAAATCAAGTAATGATGGCAGCTACTAATATTTCAAAAACTTATTTATCAAAGCATGAACCAATGCAAATTGATATGGTATATTTTAAACCTCTCATTAAGGATGAAAAGACTTAATGTTGTTAAGAGGGTTTGGGCTTATATTGTAGAGAAGCTAAGCACACTACTCAACATCATCCAAAGAAGCAATGTAATTACAAAATGAAGAGTACAGTTGCTAGAGAAGATAATGTATAGGAAAATAAGTTTTTGCAACTATAATAAGGACCATGCGGTTGGAATCATGTGCAATACCTAATAAAGATCCTTCATTTTATTTAAAATAGATGTGTGTTTAGGACCTATAAATGACAATATCTTTGCGTTATTAGATTTAGGAGCCTCAACTTATTTTGTAGACAAAGACTTTGTTAAAAAACAAGAAATATTCTTAGTCAAGAAAACTAAACCTATACATATAGAAGTCATAGATGGTCATTTATTTTCTTTTAGAGATATTATCTATAAGACTATTCTTTTAGATGTAGCAATTAAAGATCATAATAACAAAGTAATATTTAATGTCATAAGATCTCCTTCTAAATAAGTTATTTTAAGATTATTGTCATTAAAAAAATATAATCTTCAAATTGATTGGATTTCTCGTAATCTTAATTTTTCTTGTAGTTTATTTCAAAATTTCTTTAGTTAAGTAAAAATACATAAATCTAATACATCCAAATTCTTATTGGTAAGTGCAAGAGCTTTCATGTATGTGATAAAGAAAATGGTCATCTTTTGCTATATATGCCACACCTATTTTTGATTGTAGAAAGATATCAAGTACTATTTCCAGCTTGCATCAAGATTTCTAAAAGGTTTTTAGAAATAAAAATAAAAATATTCTTTCACAGCATTGATCCTATGATTATTCAATTGATCTTCAAGAAGGAATTCAACCACCATTTGGACCAATCTATAGCTTATCACAAAATAAGTTGGTTCTACTAAATAAGTATATTGATGAGAATATGGCTAAGAACTTCATACATCATTCAAAATCTCTAGCAGAAGCTCTTATCTTATTTGTGAAAAAAAAAGGTAGATCTCTGTGGATGTGCATAAACTATTGAAGACTTAAAGAATAGGTATCCTTTATCTTTGATTTCAAAACTTTTTGGCCAACTCAATCAAATAAAGATCTATACAAAAATAGATCTACAAAAAGTATATAATCTAGTTTATATCAAAGAAGGAGATGAATGGAGGACTACTTTTCAAACTAGATATAGACATTTTGAATATAATGTCATGCCTTTTACAGTCACAAATACACCAATCACTTGTGAATAATATTTTTTGTGAGTTTCTTGATGATTTTGTTGTATGTTATTTAAATGACATTCTTATTTATTCTAAAAATATAGAAGAATATGAACTTTATGTTTGTCATATATTACAAAAATTTAAAAATACAAGATAATATGCAAAGATAGAAAGGATATATATTTCACACTACTTAAATTGACTTCTTTAGATACATCATTTCTAAAAAAAGCCTTATAATGGATTCTAAAAAAGTCCAAACTATCCTAGCTTAAAAGATTTAAAGAACAATAAGAGATGTGCAATATCTTTTGGACTTTGTCAATTATTATAAACTCTTCATTAAGAACTTTTTTCAAGTTGATACTCTACTTACATATTTGATTTGTAAACAAAACCTTGAATAGAATAAAGGAACAAAAGTATTGTTTGATGCTTTGAAGAAAGAATTTATTTTTGTACCAATTTTATAATGCATTGATTTTTTGAAGGCAATTTTTGTAAAAACAAATGCATCAGACTTTATCTTAACTACGGTATAGTCACAAATGAGAGCACATGATAAATTCTACCTGATAGCTTTTCATTCTAAGAAATTTTCAACAGTAGATGTCAACTACAAAAACCATAATAAAGAACTTCTTGCAATTTTGGATTCTTTTAAAGAATGGTGTTACTATTTAGAAGGCACTTTTAGTCTAATCATTAGTCTATATGGATCATAAGAATCTTAAGTACTTCATGTTATCACACATATTGAATCTTTGCAAAGCTTTTTGAGATATGTCATTATCAAGATTTCATTTTAAGATTATATATTGATCTAAAATATAATAAGGTTTGTCAAATATACTTTCTAAATATTCTTATGTGGCACCAAAAGAAAAAAATGTAGCTTTTGATCAACAAAAAACAGTTGTTTTAAAGTCCAAAATTTTTTATCTTCAAGCAATAAAATCAATATTAAATATTAATTCAACCTTTGTTAAGCAAATTCAATCAAATATACATTTAATCTTCTTTTTTATGATATTAAAAATACTTCTTATAAGTCTCATAATATTTCCAAGTTTGAATTTAAGAATAACCTACTTTATTTCAAAAATCACCTATATATTTTAGAAGAATTAGAACATTTATATATTCTTCAAGCTTATCATGATTTTCTAACTTAAGACATTTTAGTTACAATAAGACTTAGGAAAAGGCTATGAAAGACTTTGTGTAATCATCTGATATTTACTCAAGGTCAAAAACTCCTCATCATCAATTTATATGATTCTATATTTGTGATCATACTATTATGGATTGTCAAAAGATATTATATCAAGATTTTTTAAAAAAAAAAATAAGATATTAAAAGTGAATAAATAATTATCAAGAATTCACTGTGAAAAAAATCTTAGATTCAAAATAATATTGAAATAGGTTAAAATATCTTGTTTATTGGTACAAATATAATATTAGTGAATGCACATGGAAGCCAATAAAGAATCTTGCAAATATAATAGAAAAGGTTAAATTTTTTCATCAATGACATTAATTAAAATTAAAATAAAGAATCAAACAATTCTTTGCTATAAAAGAAAAGATGATCAATATAGATTACATCCTATCTTCTGTCCTTTATTATGAATTTTTTATATTTTAGTAATACCAATGAAATGAAGAATCTATAATTGGGAGATTCAACTTAAGAACCATTGTTTATTGACTTATCGATGTTGTGATGTAATATAGCTAATAGGTAAAAGATTTTAAAAAATATTATATTCTAAAATTTCTTATTTCAAAATATTATAGAAAATTATTTTAAAAATATAAATAATAGTCAAAAGATAATAAATTAAAAATATAAATATATTTTTTTTATAAAGTAGATTCTTACTTACTTTGTAGAGCCATAAATAAGTCAAAATAAGATAGATTAGAAAAATAAAGGATATAAACATATGTAAGAAGGAATTTGAAATTGATTTTAGTAAAAATTACCTCAAGAGGATAAAAATTGATACCCAGAAAGGACTAGTTATCAATCTAGGTCAAAATCAAATTCTAAGGTACAAAACGACATACCTATGGCGATTCTAAGATTCTTTTGTAAATTAAACATTAAAGTTTGGAAGAAAACCTTATAAGATTTCTTAAAGCATTGGTTTTAAACAACTTGAGTTTGTAATGACTTTGTAAGAATTTTGAAAAGTTATGATTGTTTTGGGTCACTATGAATTTTGTGAAATAAAATAAGATTTATAATTTGAGCAATTTCGTGAGTTTTGAAGTAGATCTATGTATCAAATTTTGTTAAGGTGTGAGTATAGTTAAGTAAAATTTATGTTGTTTATTTGAGCTTAATTAAACAATTGGATTAGAGATTATTAAAAGTTCAAGTAAGTTAGATCTAGCAAGGTTTTTAAGGTGTGCAAAAATTTACTAATTAGATTTAGATAATTTTTATTGGAACTAATAATTGACTTAGCTTTCAATACTTGTGCAAAATTTGAGAAGAATTTAATGATTCAATTAGGAGTTATTGCAACTAGAAGTTCAACATTAAGGTCAAAGGTGGAGGTTGATTCATATCCACATGGATTATGATATTTTTCTCTCAATTTGTAAGTATGATTTTGTTCAAATTTGTTGTGCTTGTTTTTGACTAAGAGATTGAAAGGTATATAAAATTTTAAGTAAAATTAATAGTTTAGTCAATAGATATAGAGGTTCTAAAATTATCTTAAGATTGATTTGAATTGATTAGATTTCAATTAGAAATTAATTTTTTTAGGAATTAATTAAGATTTGATTTAAGATTTAAGATTTGATTAGAATTGATTTAGGATTTAGGATCTAATTAGGATTGGTTTAGGATTTAGAATTTTTTAAAAATTCTTTAGGATTTTTAAGGACTTCTTTAAAAAAATTTGTGGAATTCTTTAGGATTCTTTAGAGTTTCTTTAAAGTTTCTTTTGGATTTTTTAGGATTTCTTTAGGATTTCATGAGAATTTTTTTGAGGCTCTTGTGGATTTTTTAAAAAAAAATTAAGGATTTTATAAAGATTTCTTTAGGATTTCTTTATTATTTTTTATGATTTTTTTAGAAGTTTTTAAGGATTATATATATATATATAATTTCTAAAAAAATTAATTGAACTTAATCAATGTTTGAATATATATTAAGCTTTAATTTCCTTTTATATATAATTCTATTAGAATTGTTAGAACTTATTGTTATAATTTTCTTTTACTTTCTATAGCTAGATGCTTAGTGCATTCTCAAACAAAATTTCCCATAATACAACTTATTTGGTGAATTTGACTTGAAAAGCTTGAGGTGGAAGGTGTTGTAAATTGTTTTTGGTTTATTTGATTTATAAAGAAGGAAGGCAAGAGAATGGAAGGAAAGGCTTTTGATGGTGCTTTAATTGATGCTTGAAGTAGAGTTGGAAGTGGAACTACAAACGGACGACAATGCGTCTTCAGTGATCACAGTATTCTCCTTCAGTATTCTCCTTCAGGCCACAGAATCGATGAACTTGTATCCTTGCCTTGTGACAGGGTAGCTCTAGTAAATCATATTTACTTCTCCGCAGCTAGTCCAGCTCTTCTAGTGATGCCCAAGTTAATGCCATGGAACTATCTGATCTTCGTTTCTCACAAGTTATCGAATTCCGTCAACCTCTGGTTATTGATAATCACTTTGAAGAGCTCAGAAGGAAGGAGCAGTTCTGATTATCTTGATATTGAAGGATCATCACAGTATTGATGCTGCTTGCTTCCGTAGGAGTGTGGTTTTAGGTCCAGGTTGAGACCTTGAGATTGTCTAGATAAGTCCATTGCAGTGTGTGTAGATTCTGTAGAGGGATCTGAGATATGATGGATTTCATGGCTGTGAGAATGTTTTACGCCCTTGAGTTGGAGAGGGAGTTGTTTGGATATGTCAAAGCTTTTAGGGTCACGCATGCTCATCAGGGTTTCATTGTCGTGGTCTCAGTGAAACAGTTTCCACATAATTTGTGCGTCTGCTGTTCTTTCAGTGTGCATATCGAAATACATAATTCACTCATTTCGACATGATGTTCAGAACCGCGCTATCGCAAGCAGTTGACCATATAAATTAAATTACCTGAAATTTATGCCTTCATTTTCACTGCCATGTTTTTCTAAATGACTTGGAGCTAATCTACAACGTTCGCAATTCATTTACTACCTGAAACTAATGGGTGTCTTGTTCGACTCGTGTCTTGTGCTCATGTAGTCAGATCATGAGTTTGTTGAGACTGTTGAGTGACGAGCTGAGGGGATGAAAGCCGTCTCTGTGTACAACCATTTCTTTTGTCCACCTCACATCAGGAAACTATAAATTTTGTAATTACTGGAGACGAAACGATGACTTTACCTTGAAGTTATGCTACATTTCGGAAGGTCTGATGGGAATTGTTCCTTGGCATTGGAAGCGATTTGTCGCAGCTAGCTTGATTCAGTATGAAGTGATAAGCGCCATACAATCATGTGTGTGCAAAAAATCAACTCATTCAATGACATTTTTTGTGCATATTGTCAGTTCAGATTCAGGCATGCGAGTTTTTGTGGAATAGCAGTGTGCCCAAGCAGGGTCACACCTCTTTTAACTTCTCTACTATTCAGCTGCAAATTGACTGAAGATCCTTTTGAAACTCAATATTCCCGCGGCTAAAAAGGACTACTTAGCTGTCGAATATGGACGTGGTGCATGAATTACGTGAATAGAACATCTCATCATCAGCAGGTGTCTGTGCAGAGACTGTAGCAAAGCAATAACGTTATGTTGGTTAAATTAGCCACACTGGCCGCTGAAAATAGTACTTGTAACTACTTTCCATGGCTTCTTGCTTTTGTATCTAATTAATATCGTTTACTAACCGGGATTTCAAGACCAACATTAAACTAATATGGCGATGATTGTTCTCAATGCCGTGACTAACTACCCAGTATGTTCTTTTTCGTGGATCTGCACCACGCTTGGTGACAATGAAACTGTGGGTAAATCTCACACCAAGTACCCACTCCACTTATACACCTCAACAACCTGCTTACTAGAACCTGACTCCACATCTGATGATTTCATCATATGTATCATCGCCGCTCGCAATGCAAACGCCGCATCCGTCGTGCCTCGCCTCATCTCCCTGTAAAATTCTACCATCAACTCTGGGCTCGAATTATCCTCCAACTCCCACTGCGACGCAACGATGCAAGGAACTCCGGCCAACAGAAAAGCACGCGGTAGGCCAACTACGCCCTTGCAAGCACTTGGAAATACCAAAAATTAACTGTCAAAACTTGTACCAAAGTTGCTAACCATTGTCGTGAGTCGTGACAATGGGAAGGACGCACAGAAAATAATGTGACCACTTACGTATCCCTTGGCTGAATTGCATGCACTTAAAACAACCATTCAAGATCGTCAATCGGACCCCCGTTGCATGTTCCTTTCAGATGACAGATATTCGAGTACCCTTGCCACTGCTTCCACTTAATCGTGGGCGGCGACGTGAATGAATCCTTGAAACTTATCAGTGAGCATGTTGAAATGCCAAGGTAGCCTTTCAGACGATCGTAGCCTCAATTCCTCTTAATACCTTCACGCTGCCCTTGTTGAAGAGGGAGCAAAACGGAATTAAGATGTTCAACATTACTTGGGATATATTCGACTGAGCATATCATCTTCTGAAAATATCCGAAATTTAATACGACCAAACTGTAAATTACATATGTTCAGATATGATAAAGGTTTTCCAGTACCTCATCGGCAAAGACCAGCTTATCTTCAACATCCATGCCATGAAGTAGATCAGAAATGGGTTCGATGAGAACACGGTAAAAGTCCATCAGAGCCTTCTTAACCCTGTCAGCATCTTTAGCTCCTTTGGACAATTTTCGGTTGATATCTTTCAGAGCAGCCGATACGTCCGAGAGACTTCGGACTTCATCAGAGCACATGTGAACTTCATTATCCTGGTGCGAAAAATGCATGCACGCTAATTTAAATATATCTCAATGAGCGTACGCGACCTCACAGCTCTTTATCTAATACTCAAACAAGCGTCATGTTGTAGAATACCAATGCAAATGATTAAATAATATCATCTAAAGCTACTGGAGCAAGCTGATCCCAGCATCACGTGGTGTTTCCAGATGTAAATTCTGAATCTAGAAAAGAAAAATATCAGGATTTTAAGATCGCTAACCTTGGTGACGACATAGACAATCCACGTGACGATCCTCTTGAACTCGATTAAATCGGATGTATACTTATGAGCCGTATCAAAATTATACTCTACAAACACCGTAATTTTGCCTTTATGAAAGTCGAGACTTTCGGATCTCGTTCGACTCATCCTGAACATTCATTCCCATCACACATGATTCACACCCACAGATGAGAGTCAAATCCTCAATTTAATTTGGTTTGACCACTGGTATGGAACAAAATGATAAATCGGGTGCCAGTAATATTCTACTCCCTAAGTGTACCTAAAAGAGCTGTCCAAAAAGTTCAGATCAAGGTAAACCATATCGTAAGACGAACTAAATTAATCAGACGAGTCTGCTTCAAAATAAATAAATAAAACCCATTCCATGATGGAACTTTCATTTGTGTTAGAAATAAAAATAATAGAAAACAAAATATATTCGTGATTGTTTACCAGCTGATCATCCGCCATGTTGATCATGCTATGTCTCGATTTTTTTTGCCAGAAGCTGCCGCACAAGGCTCCGTGAGCGTCCTCTTTTGGCTCAAAGAAAATCCTTCTGGGTGAGATCTCCTCCTTCATACCGCAAGAATTCTGCAGTGGCTGGATCGGCCTTGAATTATAGTACTCAAAGCGATTCCGCGTCTTCTCCGATCATGTCTTTAATGGCCACCGCCCGTACTATCGAACGCTGCAAGTGTGTGAACGACTTCTTCATTGTCTCAAGTGACGAACGCGCTGACTCTGATCCTCCGCCGTGTAAAATGGTGCTGATGATCCGACGTCGTGTATCTTGATGAGACTCTCTTCAAAAGAGTCAGTTGACTGTTTGAGTTCCCCAATCGTTCCTGCAGTTTAAAGAGGCATACATATCAAGGTTCATTGTCTCTTGCTCATTTAAATCTACACCTTGAGTCAAATCCACATAATCATATCTCGCCTGCTCTATTATTGACTTCACACAAAATACTAAACGCACAACATTTAAGTTCATCTGTATTCATGTAAAAATATTCTATTTGTACTAAGGGAGTACTTTCAAATCAGACATGACAATTTTAGAGTTTGTAATAACTTACCTTTCATTAAACCACATAAGCAAAGCCTCAGAGCTCTCTCCAGAAGCTCACCAGTGAGGTATTGGTATAGCCCTCCAGTGTTGCGCCAATTTCCCGAAAATTTTGTTACTTCCACTTGTTCAAACGGGGGAAACTTATTTTGAGGAGGCGGAGATGAAGACGAAGACGGAGGGGAATCCGGGATCCGAGGGAACTGGAGGGAAATACAGGAGACTTGATTTTTTGACAGTTCAAACTGGTGCCAATCTTCGTGGTAGATGTTGCCTCAGTTTCTCTTCGCGAGCAGATTAACTTCGAACTTCTCGTTGGCATTCAGGCGAGCGAAATCAGCTCTGAAGAAGGGCATGGAGTCTTTGAAGTTTTTCAACCACTCATAATATAATTGAGCTCGAGAGTAATGCAGCTATCCCAACGCTGCTTTGACACTCGAGACATAGTCATCGAAGCCTTTGACAACTGCCAAGGATAGAGCTTCCTGTAAATAGTTGTTCGCCTCGACCAAACATTTAAATGCAACTTCAACTGACGGGTTCATTTCTTTCTGGAGATTCTCGTTGTTTGGAACTTCAGGTGTCTACAAATTTACCCCATATTGAGCGCACTTCCCCAGGTAAAAGTAACACTGAATCTTGTGTCTCCAGAATCTGCGAAGTATTTCCACCTCTTTTTCATGATGAAAATCTTCGGCTCTAAACCGTACTGGGTCTTTCTCTTGAAACGCCATTAAGTCGAGACATGTTTGGAAATGATCCCTGGCTTCATGTATCCTAAGCAATAGGAAAAGATCCATGCATTAAGTAACCACGTCGACTAATCAATGTGTAGGCCAATTTAACATCGATCTCATACAACAATTTAACTTCGAGAATCTGAATTCCTTACAACTTTGTAGACCTGGCTAAAAGTGGAGGCATAGCACCATATCTAGTTCTGCGTTACAAGCAACAGGTTCACTGTGTACATGCCTGTCCCTCTTTTCTTCAATTATCTTCTCCTCGAAGTGCTTTTTTAAGGACATCAGGAGTCGCCACCCTTGAACAAGATGTAACAAGTAACTTTCCTCCGTGCTCCCCAGTTCAAAGTTCGACCTTATATCTTTTAAAAAATCGATAGCAGTACTGTCGTAGCCATCATCCCACTCCTTGCCTTCTTCAACACCAAAGGGAGCATGATCGAGGATTCTAGCGAATCTTAGATGTTGATCGTTCAGCTTGCTGATGTCCAACTTCACATGCACGAGTAGCTCATTGTACAGCTTCCGATCAGTCCTAATCTCTTCCGGACACATTCTTGCTCAACTCGCACGTGCTGCTTTTCAATTATAAGGTTACGTTGTTACCATTGCACGTGTGTAAGCTACCAGCCATTGATACGCCAGAATGCCCTCTGTGCCTCTGAAACATGAGTAACCGATTTATAGTGTGTATCACACGAATCGGGAATACACACTCATAATAAGATATTTTAAATAGTGCTGCTTACACTATTCATATTCACACTTAAATAGTGTGTAGACCTGTAGTGTCTGCAAAATTCTCCCAATTCAGACGATTTGGCTAACAAGATTTCCATCAATAGCTTGCCTTGTAAGCCTGCCTCGTCCGCCGTGTCGGAGGACTTCCCTATCACGGGCTTCCACAAGAACGGAGACACCAGCAACCCCACCAGCATCGCGCTTGCACCAAGGTTTGCAGGCATCAACTACCCCGGGTTGAACTCCATTGGATTTGCGTTGGCCAAGTTCAACTACGCCAACGGTGGGCTTGTGCCCCCTCACACCCACCCCAGGGCCGCAGAGGTGATCTACGTGGTGAAGGGAGAGGTGCACGTTGGATTTGTTGACACCGTCGGGAAGCTCTTCGCAACGACCCTGAATAAGAGCGACTGTTTGTTTGTTTGTTTGTTTTTTTTGTTCTCCGTGGAATTGGTGCACTTCCAGCTGAATGTGGGCAGCGGTCACGCCGTGACGATCTTGGTGTTGAATGGATAGAACCCTGGTGTTCAGTTCACCACCGCCACATTTACAACACACCCGTCAATCAAGACCTCTGTCCTGGCCAAGTCATTCCATCTTAATGACAAGGTTGTGATGGAATTGCAGACCAAGTTCAAATCCAACCGGATTGCCAATCGGGTTGTTGGCAAGACGAGAAAGCAACACATTCTGAGCTTTGTAGTGGATTGGTAACATAGGCAGGGCGCTTCTCGGATTAGAGATATCCACTCTGAGATGGCTTCTTAGTATTGATTGGGGTCAAGAGTCCCCACACATGATATGAAGTTTTTCTTACGATCATTCAGTGATGAATCCTATAATTAGTGCGATATCCATTATTCATAGGATACAAGCTCCAAAACCTCACTTAGATAAAACTTACATTACATAAAGACACTACTCTTGGCATATGCACTTTCATCACAAATCCACATTGTATTACAATCCAATTTTATTAATTGGTGTTGTTTTTAGAAACACCATAAGTTTATATTTTTAGCATAGTCTAATGTCATGCACAAATTTGTCAACTTTGTTTGAATTGGCTACTTAATGATGTGTTGGAGCATTGGCTAAATTAATCACATATTTCATTGTTTATATGTTACAATTGGCAGATAAATAATAATAATAAAAATAAAAACTCACACATAAAAATTTCTAATTTTTTTAGGTTGATGATAAAATAAATAAATAAATAAAACATAATATTTTTTGGTAAATTTTAGGTTGCTCAGCATAAAAATGAGAAAACCAAAAATAAATAAATAAAATCTAGTACAATTTAGTAGTGAAAGAAAAATAATAATAATAAAGAATAAATAAATAGATTCTAGAATATTTCACATTGGTACATGAACTATGACAAGATCCAAGCTGTCGTAAAGATAGCTTATGTGTTTGTAGTAGATACAATACTATGGCTTAGTACATATTTTTTTTACTTGTAGTACTTAAATGAAAGTTAGAAAATAATTCTTTTACAACAAAGTGTAGAAATTCAACACAATCTTTGTATTTTTCATAAGTAGATCTTTTAATAGAAATTTGATGCTTTTTTTAAGTTTTTAAAAATATCTAAAAATAAAGACCTTTTTAAAGGCTTCTCAACAATGAAACACTCTCCAATTATTTAAGCAAGCCTTGAGTCGTAATTTATATTTTATAAGCTTTACATTCTTTTATTTATATCTTTTAGAATATTCCTTTCATCAAAATTGCTTCTATTCCTTATTATAATTTCATAACAAATTATTCAAGGGCTAAAAATATCTACTT
Organism: Physcomitrium patens; assembly: GCF_059467195.1. Taxonomy (NCBI): domain Eukaryota; kingdom Viridiplantae; phylum Streptophyta; class Bryopsida; order Funariales; family Funariaceae; genus Physcomitrium; species Physcomitrium patens. The sequence goes on along the minus strand of NC_143419.1, from coordinate 14,838,119 downwards.
TAATATATATCAAATTTCATAAATGATTTGTTGTTTGGCATCTTTACCTCTAGTACTATGTATCCATATGTTCAATTTTGCCAATCTCTTTTTGGAATGGCATTGATATTTACTTTGGAATGGCATTGATATTTACTTTGGAATGGCATTGATATTTACTTTGGAATGGCATTGATATTTACTTTGGAATGGCATTGATATTTATTTTGGAATGGCATTGATATTTACTTTGGAATGGCATTGATATTTACTTTGGAATGGCATTGATATTTACTTTGGAATGGCATTGATATTTACTTTGGAATGGCATTGATATTTACTTTGGAATGGCATTGATATTTACTTTGGAATGGCATTGATATTTACTTTGGAATGGCATTGATATTTACTTTGGAATGGCATTGATATTTACTTTGGAATGGCATTGATATTTACTTTGGAATGGCATTGATATTTACTTTGGAATGGCATTGATATTTACTTCACATGTATTAATTTTGTCTCCTCTAGAATTCATGTTTAAAGCATCGTTGGCCTTCATGTCAAAACAAGTCACCTTCATGTGATAATAAGTTAACTTCATGTTACAATAAGCCACTACAACAAAATTCTGAATGTGCATGGAAAATTCAGGTGGGCGTGGGAAGCCCAAACAAAAGTACGTGCTCAGCAGGATTCGAACCTGCGCGGGCAGAGCCCACATGATTTCTAGTCATGCCCGATAACCACTCCGGCATGAGCACGTGACGAACCATGCCATGATAGCTGCGACTTATTCTACAATATCCATTCCGCTCAAACTACCATTCAGTTCCAACCTCCCTCTCTATGCATCCATGCACAACCCTGCGTATCCGTCGTCGTCCGCTTCACTCCCTTCGACATGCCTCTCACTCCAACCTTCTCTCCTCTTCTCTTCTCATCACCCTCTTACCCCGAATCGACCGCACTCACCACACCACACCACCAAGCCAAACATAGCATTTGCCCTCTTCTCGCCCTGCCACTCCCCACACCTCTCCGATGCACCCCACTTCCATTTGTTATAGGTGGAGCGTCAAACCTCTCCAGTTTGCTGGCTGTCGCTGGTCGACGGTCCTGATAACCCTACCGTGAAATTTTACGTACATAAACTAAATCACCAAGGGAGTGATTGGTAGGAGTCTGGACATGACAATTCGTACGTTGCAGCTATTGTCTTGCCTAAAATGATTACAGCTATTAAAAATAAGCTCGTGCTCCACTATATGCTGAACAAACTGCACGATAGTATTAATGACCAACTGTGCTTGTGCTGGACGTTAGAAAATCAGCAGCTTCCAAGCAGAGTCGCATCATCCAAAGAGTAATTTGCTTACGATAACAATAGTATTCGCAACGATCAGCGGAACTGCAAAACATCCCAACCCACCCAAGGTATCGAAAAGTCGAACTCTGTACAGCACGGTCGTAAGATCGAAGGTCTCAAGCTCATCGTGTGAAAACATAGCAGCTTCCACATGAGCGCATCGATCTGACGTTAACTCCGATATATCCACCACAAACTCCAAACACAAAACGAATACCCCATTGCTCAGCAATATTCTCTAGACAGCCCTAAACCCCATCGCCAAACGGCAGAGGAAGAAAGGTTCTGTAATTATCACCTCGCAAATACTGCACAGCGTGCACAACTGACCCTTGAATGGTGACACCCTCCCACTTCCTATGTCGGTCATACCAAAGCCATCTGCCGAACCAAAACTCCATGAAATGTCAGAGTGCACACTACTCACATCTATATGAGAAGAGGAGAAAGAATAAAAACGATCCCGATGAAAAGACGAATGTAAACATTTTGCACAAGGTTAGTAACGGATAATGCAAAAAATAAAACAGAATAAAATAAAATAAAAAACTAAAGACAGAGTGACCAAGTGCAGGGGGTGGGGCATAGTGAGAGCAGGAATTACAAGGAGCCAGGAAGCGATCCTCGTTAAGAACAGAGACAGCATGTCATCAACAGCAAGGCTTCGACAATCTGATACATCGTGACAATACGACATCGTAGAAACACACCACCCAGTGGGGATTCTTCTGCTCATGTGAGCAGCCCCGAGCCAAGCTCTCCTCCGATCAGAAGTTTAGGGTCTCTTCCTATCGACCCGGAGCCAAAAACGTGTTAGAGGTGACTGCTAGGAAGAGAGGGAGGGGGGGTGCCGGCATAGCACTGAAAACCCCTTACTTCCATTTCATCAATACTTGTCATGGAACGAAAATCTGAATGTGCCTGAAAAATTTAGAAAAGCATGGAAAGCCCAAACAAAATGGCATGTGCAGCAGAATTAAAACCTGTGGGATGTCAAAGTGAGAGCGGATAATACAAAGTTTATAGTTGCAACTAGATATGGTGAAATAATATCTTTCATTCAAAGGAATTTGTTAAGGACATGAATTTGGAAGAATAGAAAGATCAAGACACTCTTTTGTCATTCAAATAGACTAGATAATTACTCAAAGATGGTAATATATTAAATTAGAATGGCTATTGCCAAAGATAAGAAGACTGAAATGTCTTGAAATAAGACTAAAGACTAGAATGGTGTTGATAAGAGTAGAGAAGACTTTACTCTTGCTCTCATATATACTATCTAATCAGGAGCTATATGGCAATGTTTTATAAGACCTTTAATACGTTTTTACTTTATAAGACACATAACTTAATTTCCAAGGAAAGTTTTTTATATGTATGCCACATAGTTAGCTTGTTTCACAAACTATCAACACATGTGACACATATTTAACTTTTTGAATAAGTTTCTAGTCTATTAATCAACTATAAACATGTGTAAAGTCAAAATCATGTCTATGAAGCCTCTATGAAGCTTTTCTTGAAGATATTATGAAATTAATTTATTTTTACATACTTCTATTTAATCATACAGATAATTATTGGAATAAATATGTATGTCTATGACATAACTCTCTTTCTAGAAATGATTTCTATGAAGAGCGGTCATTATCTTTCATGTAACTTACTTTTCTTTATCTTGGTTTTGATAGATGTCATCAATAAAAAGCTTCAACTTTCTATGCTACATTTACAAAATTCTTTGTTGGCTCCCATGTGCATTCATTAATATCATATTCATGCTAATGAATAAGATATTTAATCTATTTCATTGCCTCCTTCAATTTAAGACTTCTTCTATTTTAAATTCTTGGTTATTATTCATTTTTAAAAGAAGAGACATCATTTGTGTTCTTGAGATATTTATTGTCTTATATGGTTCAAGAAGAGATTTATACAATATAAGATGGATCTTCATAGACTTTGGTAGATATAATCAATAAGCAATAGAATTGACTTATTCACAAATAGGAAAAGGTTCAAGTCTATGATAATCCAACTTATCACAAAGATGAATAGTCTTGATATTGCTATGAAGTAATCATACCTTGTCACTCATATTGAATTGCAGTTGTTCTTTGCAATAGACATCCATATTGTTCTTTTATCATTCTTAAGCTTCTTTTAATTGTGCTTTTATTGTTGCATGTAACTCTAATAAACGATTTACAAAATCTTTTGCTACACAATTATCAACTTTGGAAAAGTCAAAAATATCAAGTCGTAGATAATAACTATAATTTATAAAGAAAGATGTTTATTGAATAGAAAAATTTATCAAATTATTGTATGCAAACTCTATTAATGACAAAAGAATTGTCTAATCATCTTCATAATAGTTGATGGCACATCTCAAATATTGCTCCAAAACTTAATTCACTTGTTCTATTTGTCCATTAGTTTGAGGATGAAAGGTTGTTGATAATTTTATATCTACCTTCAATATCTTAAAAAGAATTTTTTAAAATATGAATATAAATTGTATCCCTCTATCTGATATAATATCTTTTGGCAATCCATGATAGCGATAAATATTGTCAATGAAAAGCTTAGCTCTTTTTTGACTTGAAATAGATTTTGTATATTATACAAAATGTACTATTTTGGTGAAGCAATCTACAATTACAAATATAAACTCATATGAACTTGAACTTTAAAGATCCATAATAAAATCCATAGAAATAAAAGACCATGGTTGTTCTGGTATAGGCAATAATTAGAAAAGTCTATAGGATCAATGACGAAAAGTTTTTGATCTTAAATAAATGTCACATGATTGTATAAAGTCTTTCATAGCCTTCTACGTTTGGGACCACTGAAAATCTCTAGATATAAGCTCCAAAGTCTTGTTGTATCCAAAATGTCCTACCATTGGAAAGTTGTGACATGCTTGAAAAACAAATAAACATGTTTTTTTATATAGAATATATATGTGACCTTCAAAATAGATTAGGTTGGAAGTATCATAAGTCTTAAAAGAAGTATTCTTCATATCATAAACAAAAAAATTAAAAGACATATTTGATTGAATTTTTTTGATTAAAATTAAATCAATAGTCATTATTGATTTTATTGCTAAAAGATGAAATTACTTAAGCTTCAAAATGATCATTCTTTATTGATCAAAAACTACATTTATTTCTTTTGGTGTAAGTTAAGAACGTCCACTAAGTCCATCCAATAAATCTTATTATTTTTTAAATTGTTATATAATCTTAAAATCAAATCTTGATAATGACATGCTCTAATAAATTTGGTGACAATTCAAAACCCACATTGACATGAAGTATTTAAGGTTCTTTTGATTTATATGCACAATATTATATGTTGTGATTTTCTATTTGGAGACATACTAGGTACTTAGCTGTAGAAAATTTAGCTTTAATTTATTGAACAAGTTTCAATAACTAATGTATTCTTATTATAGAAGCCAAATGAATACAATAGTATTAAAAGATATTCTATTGATATACAAATTGCTCAAGATATAGCTCAAAACACAACCACTAGTAAATCGGGTCATTTACTACCCTTAGATTGTAGTAGTAAATTCAACTTCATATATTTCCTTGATCCTAGCTTAGAATTCATCAAGCAGTATGTGAAAAGTGTGGTCTTTGTTGTTGAGAGAATATAAGATAGTTGTTTCACATTTCTATATTTTTTTTACATACAATTTATTTTGAAGAATCAAAATACTATTATTTTTTATGGAAGCAAATTTGAAGTAGAAGAAATTTAAAATTTGAGGCTTTGTTGAAACATATTGAAACATGTTGTACATAGGCTACAATATAGTATCTATATATGCACATGAAAATTATTTGAATATCTAGTAAGTGTACCAATAAATATATATATATATATATATATATATATATGATAATTCTTGAATTTAATAATATATTAATTTAAATTTATGGAACAAAATTTCTGATATACCTTAAATTAGCATGTAGTCACATAATTTAACTCAATTTAATTACAGTATATGTGTGATGTTCACCTGCAGCTGGACAGCTTCAAAAATTAAAATTCTATATATACTAAAAAATATCCTATAATAATATAATTAAATATATGAATAAAACATTAATATTGTAAATTTTATTCAAGTCTAAAATAGCTACAACAGTACAAAAAATATGTAGGTATTGATTAAAAAAATTATTTGTAATTTTAAAAATATAATGAGGTTATTCTCAAAAAAAACAAGTCTTGTAAAAGTTATAATCAATCTTCATGAAAGTTGTTCAAAAGAACAAGAGAGTAGAATCAAATGAAAAAAAAAAAAAAAAAAAAAAAAAAAAAAGATAATACCTTGAATATAATCCTGAAAATGAAATCCTCATCTTCTAAAAATGATAATTAGTTGTGGATTTAAGTTTTTGTCTTTTACTAAAACAAAAACTATTACTATCTCAAAATAATAACCTAATTGCTGACATCTGAAAATAATAATTATTAAAAATGAATATCAAAGCAAAGAACAAAACAAAAAAATTATGCTAAGTCATTTTGAATTCTAACAAGTTTTTGTTATCAAGTAAGCTGTACTTGAATGAGTATATATTTGCTTATTTTAAGAATTACAACAAAAATTAAATTAAGAAACCAAAAAAATATCTAACAATTGGTTGACAAATACAACCTTAATAAAAAATTAAAGGTACATTTATTTTTGCTCTGAGTATCATTTCTTTCAGATTTAAATTCATGTATTAATTTTTTCATCCTTGTTTCATCCTTGTAAAAATAAGATTTTGAAGTACAAAAAGTGATCCAGAACAAAGTATATTTTTATTACATATCAAAAGTTGTACACATTGTGATATGTTAGATACAGGATAGTACATTGCTCTCAGGGCTGCATTGAGATACATATAAGTTTCGTAAAATTACTGGAATGTATTACATCGTCCAAGATTAAGTTCAAAGATGAGAATTGTGGAGTGTTAGGATTTTCGTTTCTATTGTCCATTTCATCTACAAACAAGTAGGGTTTAAAATGCTAATATCAAAAGATAAAATAATACTGAACAGCTGCATTGTCCGACTTGACCAGGAGTTTGACATATGTTGCATATCCATTTCAAAGACATGCAATGCAAATTTGACCTTCACAGTTTTGGGTTGCCATCTACTCCACAAGACAAAGGTGTGCAGCTGGTCTCGAGAAGGGAGGTCTCAACATAACATCATTAACATTCTGCCAAGCACTACGCTTATGGCTTTCAAGAGTGACACCTTGGTAAAGTGCCTCCCAATCACTCAAATCTACAGCCGGAAGAACAATCCGGAGAATAAATATGGAAGAGCAGAAAAACACTGTATCAATCTTTTGGGCGGACAATGTACATGGATGGATTAGGAACAAGGTGAGTTGTGGTGACTGTCATCTAAACCCTCCGAAACAAGTCTCCTTCGGCATAAGACAAGTCCTGTCATATTCTGACCTAGCATGTGAACACAACAATAGGACCTGACAATAGATTTGCAGTCTCCACTGCAAACACAACAATAGGACTTGTTAGTGAAAGCTCTCATACTTGACGTCCTGCAGGCATTATAATTCGTCTATCAGCCTACATGTTTGTAAATACGAGAAAAGAGGAAGGAAGCAGTTGAGAGCAGTGGAGCCCTCGCGGGTGCAGAGCATACAAAGTCCAAACTAACCGCAAACCTCTCGTCGCTGGCTGTTAAGGGCATCTTCAATCCAGCTGGAGATTGCTGGAGATCATTGTCGGGATGTCTTGAATCCAGCTGCAGGTGAACATCACACAGTGCACTACATAAAATCGCGCCAACTTTTAAATCCTTCACTGAAATCTGGGGCGAGCACTTCGTGAACAGACACTATCGAAGCTGAAACTGATTTCCTGTCTCAAATATGGCGGTGATGAGGTTCTTGTGCAATTCTTCCTTAGAGTCGTAGTCGGGAAGTATGAGTTCGTTGAAGCATGTGTGCGCCTGCAGATTTCATAAAACGGAAGAATTTACTTAAACAATAAGATCAATAATAACACGTCTTAACCCAACCTTCAAGGTGAACTAGCAAGTAGAGAAAGCAACCAAGAGAACTAAAGAGAGAAAGGTCGGCTGTCATCCAAGACGAACATATTTACACCACGACACGGCAGGCTCACTTTCGACGTGATATCTTCCTTTTTCAAAATCACAAATACATGGAAATGAAATGAAACATCAAAAAAGTACTAACTTAAACCCACTAACAAAGCTCAGCTACAGGATTTGCATAAGTGGGTATATTCACCTGAGGCAACCTTGTAAAGTCCGACACGCGAACAATATGAAACATTCTTAAACCTTCACTACCTCGCAACCCCTGCAGAGTCAAATGAGTTACACGTTTAAAACAAACTCTAAAGCCACACTATTGCCACATTTCATTGCACTAGCGACGATGTACTGAGAAATACAATGCTTATTTTACGAAAACGTACATGCCAACGTGGTTCAAAAAATGAAAGGAAAATAAATAAATAAATAAATAACAGTACCTTGAAACCTTCTGGATATGGCACCTGCTCAAGCAGACCCATAAAATAGTTGTTAGAACAGGCCGAAATCCTTCCATAGAAATTTAGAACAAAGAATTTGGGAGAGAATATGGACAGCGAAGCAGTTATTCATGCTATATAACATGACTTCAAAATATAACGGACTTATGCAATCTGACCTTTGATGTGCCAGTAACAAACTGCAAAAGCCTGGCCCGCATTTCCTGGTCCCAAGTTTCAACCAACTGCATCACAGAGAGCAAACTGACATTAGACAAACAGTTCCCTGATAATAAAATAATAACGATTATAAAGAATCTGTGGATTTACATTCTCATCATCTGCAAACAAAAACCGCTGCGCAAAATTTCTTTGAAACGATCTTTAAGTACATAGAAATAAACTAGTACCTCCCAGAAACTTCTGATTACACGACAATCCGGAGAATCGCTGTATCCTGCCTTGTATACAGTATTTTTCCTCCTGCACAGCGATGCATAATTCATCCCTCGTCAATGCCAAAGTTCAAACAAATATACAATAAGTTGAATCCGCATTGACTAAATCAGGTTTGGATTAAAGCAGAAACTCACCAATCAGCCGCATCGATAGTTGGCAGCCCTCCAATTAGCCACTCGAGCTCTGCCTCGTCAAAGTGCTGAAGAACAACGAGAAAATTCAAGTTAGTAGAAGTTATTATCTGAAAAGCATCAGGGTAGACACGAGGAAGCACTGAAGTAATTTTAATGGAACCAAATGCTCATAATTGATTCGTATTGACTAATCAATTAAATTAAGATAAACAGCGTTCAACTTTTTGAACAATCCACACAAACCTGTAATAGAACTGGATCGACAACTCGAGATAACCCTGCCCGCAATGCCTGAAACTGCATTTCAACACTCTCTGCAACACAAAGCAAAAAGAAACAGGGTAAGCGATTATCGATTGACAAAATTCTATTCCATACATGTGCTCAACAGCTTCTTCAAATTAGCATATTGACAAAAGGCTACTGTTTTGAGTTTTTAGGATTTGAACGAAAAAATAAAATCATACAATCAAGTATTAGCATTTTAACTGAGGCCAAATTTGTTCCGTCCTAAAGGATGAGAGGAATATGATTTAAAAAAGTGAACCTCTTAGACGCCAGCTTGCCAATAGGTCGACATACTCCCGCTTGTTTTGTTCTGTTACGACCAGTTCTTTTCCACCTTTCTTAAGCTACAACCAACAATAATAACTTTTAGATAGGTCGATAGCTCGATAACTAGACATAAATACACAAAATCATTTATATATATATATTTCCCGAGAGAAAGACCTAGTCTGCATCTGAGTGTACCTGATCATAACTGTACTAAGGTACTACAAGTCATGACTAACAACCAGAGTCAAAAAGGGCGTCCAAACACACCTCTATCTCTTCGTATGCGCCAAAGTTATCAGTGTCCACTGAAAAAGTCAATCCCAGGTCCATTCCTTCCAATTTGTTCTCAAGGAGCTGCAATCCATAAATACATTTCCCTTCGCTTTCAGACAAGACAACTATACCAACAAGCACGGACAGGATTCCACGCCAAATCTATCAACCTTTCTATCAAAATTACACATCGTAGACCTTATCCATATTGACTACGGAAGAAGTAGCCGGATGGTGCAAATTTCAGTTCAAAAAACTAAAAAGTTACGGGAAAGGTAAATAAGTTGAAAAACCATGGAATGCGGAAATACCCAGCAAAGACTCTTGTAAAACTGCACGTCCACTGAAGCCATGTCGTGATAAGTGACTGGTTTCTCCAGAATACGTTTGTAAACAAGTCTAGTAAAATGGGCATCAAAAAGGCATCCATCATAGAGAGCCTTGCCAACAATTGTGCCAATAAATCGAAAAAAGTCCAAATGATCTTGGTTCACTCCTGAATTAGGATTGATCTGGAACGTGTAGTCATCAACTGCACTGTGAGTAAATAGTGCATATTGCGGATTGAAAATCTCTTTAGCCAACACACTGTACCAATCCCGAGTGACACCTCCATCGTCCCGCCCCACCTCCCCAACGAAGTGAACCGATAAGGGATTCCGTAGATCGTCATCACTGAGAGAGACAAACTGCACGCAGGGTATCACATATCAAGACTGTAAGTATTATGTCCTCGAAGCTAAAACTAGAGATAAACTAGCAGGAAGGGACATATCATGGTACCAGCACAAAATTGCTTTAATGAGCCAAATAATAAGCAACATAAGAGTGACCTGCAAGTATGAGTCTTGAAAAACTTGGTCTCTGCGCACAACAATCTGCAAAAGCCTCCGCTCATGTCTCGCAGGAGAGGGCTCGCCCTTTCCACCATCCTTGCCCTTCGAAAGCTCTCTGAAACAATCAGAAATAAAATTCTAATTAATCAAGGACTCACCACTGACAACTTAAACGTAAGAAAACTGATTAAAAATAATAACAATAATCTTGAAAGTACTACGAGGATTACTAAACTAAATCACCTCGTGCGCAGCAAAGCATCGCACGACTTTTAGGAAAGTTAAGCCACTGTAAGAAAGACTGCGCATCTAAATTCAACTGTAGTATTCATGAACAAACCGCTAAAGTGAGTTTGTTTAAGATACTGATGCTAGCTGCTTCTTCTAAAATTCAACTAACATATGCGTTCGAAGCCACAATTCACCTTCAATCTGACCCAGTTCAAAACATTAGGACTAAATACCAGATATCGCTCATTTCAGATACTATTGATCAAGCTGAAGTTTCGCATCAACACATCATATTAGGATTAGAGCAGTGATCCTAACCTGGCCAGCCAGTCACGCTTCATTTTGAATAGTGATCCGATGCTTAAGCGATCCTTAAGCTCATGTATGGACTTGATGCTGGGCACATCAGCTGCGGGTGCGACTCTGGCATCCTGAGCACGTGAGGCATCAATCCTGACCACTGGAGCAGGTATGGTGCCAGAGGGTATATTGACGACGATTGGTGACTGATTATCATTCATAGACAACTGAATAGCCGCAGCTAAGTCACCAGCTGCAATCAAAACGAGCACACAACTCTTAATATCAAAATACTTTCAACATATTCTGCTTCATGCACAACAACACTTCGCAGCAAATGAGGGACAAGAAGCGTCAATCTCAAAATAGAACCTCCGACAGAGGACTCACTGACTCATCGTAAATAGAAAGGGCAAAGTAGAGCAAACATCAACAGGTATATCAAAACGTATGTTGAATTGTTTCACGCGTTAACACCTAAAATTTTATAAATTCAAGATACAATGCAAATCACAATCAAAGATTAAAAAAACAGTTTGTCTACCCTTTCACGAATGTTGAGGCCGTGCTTACAACATATTCAAGGAAATGTCTAGCGTGATAAAACTCAAATTGCAGAGAAGAAAAACTTCAAGGGACTGGGGAAAGTACATTGGCAGGAGAGTCTGCCATCAAGATGAATTTCGAGCTTAAAACTTCAGAAGCAGAGAAGTTTCACCTTGGTAGAATCACCTAGAGCATTTACACAACTTACGTCTGGTTCATATCACTACGCCGGAGGTTCATTTAAACCATCTACAGTTGTAAGACGATTGCAATTTCCTCACGGAATCCCGAGAGTATAGGAATAGCTAACAGAGGAGTTGTCAAAGCCAATAGCGATCTCGTACCACCATAATTTTGCCATGTAAACCTATCCAGGCCGAATTGAGATGTAGAAAACTCGGAGAACACACCATTCTTGCGCAAATATTGCTGGAATGCAAAAACTGCCCTCATGAAAATTCGATAAGCGAGTTCAGATTATTAGATTACAATGCTTGAGATAACAAAACCAAACACTTCCCATCTTTCGAAACAAGCCAAGAAGCAAAAAATACATCCTGTAAATGCTACTCGAAAGATCAAAAGACCTAAGGAGACAACAAATAAGGCTCAAACTAACCACACCAAATCTCCAACACCAGTACGCGGCCTATGAAAGATTCAATTTGAAGTAATTGGTCACTGAATGCTCTACAATTCACTGCGAGGGTACGCTAAAAGATCTGTTGATAGTTAAGTCATTTCAAGGTACGCTGCGGCCACACCGTTAAAGCATCGAGTGTAGAAAGTTATCTGCGCCTACATTAAAAAATACTGGAAAGAAGAGAGACTTAACGGCAATGAAGAACAGTAATTCATGTCACTTCAAGAAACTGGCATGTGGTCAGGAGCAACCGCTACAGTTCCGAGACTTCTTGGCGTCGTATACCATATAAATGGTTGTGAATCCTCCAATGACATTACAAAAAAAACAAACAAACAAAAAAAAAAAAAAAAAAAAAAAAAAAAAAAAAAAAAACACCTACACGACAGTGACTAGGAACAATTGCACATAGAAGAAAATCCAAAGTTTACAATTAGTAAACGTCTAAGAACCCCCCCAGTCAATTAGCGTGATTGTGCCTGGCATGAAATCTCAGCCTAATGCTTTCGTTCCAAGCAGGATATTCTCATGCATTCATGACTGCGTAGCGTTGCAAAAACCCTACCAGGCAACAAGTTTGGTTCTTATATTCCAAGAACATGTGTAGTACCCCGAGAGCGAGGCATACTACGAAAACGAGAGCGGATGCAATGTATAATATTAATCAACTAAGTCGAAATAGAAAAAGTTACATTCACGTATTACCTACCAGGCACACAAGACTGCAGTGAATGATGCTCATCTCAACTGACACAGACATCTATCTAGCCAGAGATTGAGAGAGAATACAGCCCAAGATGTGGACAGGTAACTCCGATCATGAGAACTGACGAAACTCGCAAACAGCAAAGTGCATGAAGGGCGGAGAGAATTGAGCACAGGGCTATTAAGAGGGGGCCGATAGTCTACCTTCTCTGCGACGCTGCATGCGTCGCCTGTACCAAGCACAGGCCGAGAAAGAGAACATCATCATCATTGTCGATACCCATGCCCATATCACAACGTAGACGGAATGAAAACCAGACTCGCCTCCAAAGCTCTCGTCTACGCCCACCATATCCTCGTCTTCGATTCCAAACCTCTAAGGCCCTTGGTCTCGGTACCCTTCACTTTTCAAATCCTATGAACGACTTCATGTCTTCCATCGACGAGCTCTACACCATCCAGTAATCACCTCGACTTCATTCAGCCCCCATCAACATGCCACTAACCCCCAACAAACGCCCGGATTCCTCCCGGCCCAATCTCACGCCCGCAGACACCAAACCATCGCAACGCAAACGCCAACACCCGATTACGCACCACAGCGATCCGAATTCTGCGGCTCGAAACCCCTGACTCGGTCCAACTCTCAAACCTCCATCAACTGCACCAATTCTGACACATGTTGACCTCCAAACAAACACTCCGATGGAACGAATTCCCGCTCCTCCGCTGCCACCTTCCCCAAACCTCAAACCTCTCGTGTCCGTCTCCGTCTCCAAGTCAAGTACCTCGTACTTCAAAAGTCCCAGTCTCTCTCTGTCTCTGTCTCTGTCCCTTTCTCAATCGCTCTCTCTCCCTCTCGTCCCTACGACTCAAAACCCCACACACACCACTCGTCCACTCCAAAACACTCGCCTCTCACCCCTCTCTGCTCCTCGTCGACAAACTCCAATGCCTAATTGAGCCGCCACAACATCACACGCCAACGAACAAAACCCAGAACCAAAGCTGTTGGCAGATGAACGCCTGCTCATCGTCCCCTTCCTCGCCACACAATCATCACCCCAAATGTCCTCCTCCTAGACAAGAACCACCACTCACAAAAGCCTCGATACACGGCAGCGGTTGGAAGCTGGGAAGCTAGCGAGGGGTATGATCATCGTCATAGCCATGGCCACAGCCGAGCTCGCGAGACTACCCTCAAACAACTCCATTTTCTCGTCGTGGCGTGTTGATGATGATGATGAACGCCTCCTCTCCAGGCTCGCAACTTTAGTTTACAGCTCCCTTTAAAGCTTCCCTCCGTACTTTTTCAGCCCAGCCTCCGCCTTGGTAAACTCCACACACGATACGATACTTGCGGTGTCTCAGCCCCCGCCGGCAAATCCAAAGCTCGGTTAAGCGGAGATTGCCGGTCCTTTTCCCCGACTAATGGCTCAAGAGTGCAGACATGCGCTTGTCCATCGAACTTCTGGGAGAGCTCTGCCCGTGTCTGCCCGTCTCTGGACATTCATGAAGCGCGCAAGCGACCTTGAGGGAATGCGGACGGAGCTGGCTAGGAGGATGAACATTCAGGGACGGGCAGAAACGGGCAGAGCTCCCCGAGAAGTTCGGCGTGGGATGTTCAAGGAGCCCCGTGCAAGGGGATTCACAGAAGGCCCATTGCCTGAACCCACTCTTAAGCTGAGCTGGCAATGATGTTTGTGACGTGATAGGGCAGGAGTCGGGGATGGAGGGGAGTGTGGGAGAGTGTAGACGGGCGAAGCGCGGCTTTTTCGGTGGAGTGTTCGTGGTGTTCTGTATATAGCCCTCTCCGGCCCGGCCCGACCCGGCCCGACCCGGCCCCAAGGCATGAGAGTGGGTCAAGCGGGGCCAAAGGGCAGAATGGGGTGCATGACCCGCGGCCACATTTAGAAACACAATCCCACGACGCTTCTCGCTGTGCCGTAATCTCCTGCGGCGGGCACTTTCGAAGGACGGTCCACACAGGCCAGCCCTTTCATGTTGCTCTTCATTCATATATCAACTCCCTCATCCATCCCACTGGATTCGTTTCATGTTCCCTAAGAGATAGAAAACTTCCTTCTCGCAAACAGCGCAGACATCCTTCACCTCGAAAAGCAAGCGAGGGAACTCAGATCACTTCGTTGCCTGGACTTTGCTTGGCTTGATACACTGTGCCATAGCTTTATGTATATTTCTGTGGATGAAACGTCCAGGGAGTTTGAGTTCCGATTCACCGATACTTGTAAAGAAATGTAAGATTTTGATTGAAGGATTCTGGAAGAACCCGACTGTTCTTGAACCCTTCTGTGGTCTAATAGAACCTACTCGTGCTGTTGCTATTTCTTTCAGATCAATCAATGTTATGCCATTGATTTAGTTTAAGAACACAGCAATTGTAGAAACTTTCACATTCCATGCTTTTAATAGTTATGATGGCAAGGAAGTCTACTTGGTCAACTGTTGTAATCTTATCATGCAACTCAGGTATGATATTTTCAGAAATGAAAACCAGGTTTTAACCGGATTGTATCCACTAGAAAGTTAAATTCAGACTCTGCATTCTAAATGCGACCTTGTGGATTACTTTTTATTTAAGTCAGTCTCGTAATAATAATAGAACAAAACAAAATCAAATCACGTTAGCCTTTCATATCCTACTACCGCATTTAGACACAAAACCTAGGGAATACATACATATAATAAAACTATTGCAAAATCGTGGAGCCTTTGAATGGAAGCATTTAAGAAGACAGGATGGGAAATGGAGGAGGATGACCTTTCGAAAAAAGTGTGAAGCGAATGAGGAATGAGGCCAACTTGGTTTATAGCTAGTAGGTGTCGGTTCAATGCGTGTGGAAAAGGAGTTGCATAACATAGGATAGAGCAGATCAGGATAGAATAAGATAGCATATCCTCTGAGAAAAATTACTCAACATCCTCCCCAACTCCGAATGTCACTAATGCCTCCTGCCTATTCAAAAGAACCAACGAATGTTTTAATATACTAGATTCAATTATAGTAGATTTATGACATTTTGGGGGCGAATTAGAGTCAACCCCCAAACGAGCAAATAAACCTCAATGGCTGGGATGGCACAATTAACCTCATGGATACTTAGGCATTTCAACAAAAAAGGCTTTTTGTTTCACGGTGTGAAAAGGAGATAAGCAAACCTATCCTCGCTGCGAATCTGGCAGTGACACTTGGACAAACTCCATTGGCTGCAGCTTCAGGACCCATTTTGAAACAAGGGCTTCACAACCTTCGTGTTCGGGGTCTAAAGCCGAGAATTGTTTTGCCAGCTGGCTTGGAGACTCCCTCCAAAACCACGTCACCTGCTTGTCTTTGCCCATAAGGTGTTGGTGAATGGGCGATTGACACATGGCTTACAGTGAGGAACTTCGTTGCGTCTACGTGGCAGAGGCACCGATTCCATGCCCAAGTCATTTATCATTCATTCATCCACCATCCAAGTGTCAGCAATGTATCATCCAAAAGGCATCTATATATTATCCATTTATCATCCATGTGTTGTCCAGCAATCTTGGGCATGTCCATTGTTAAATGGACATTTTAAATGAATGCCAAGTGCTTACAAAATTTAAAAAATAAAAATTTAAAAAATAAAAATCAATTGCAGGAGATATGGGAATTATTGAAGATTTTAGGATATATGTTACACTTTCTAAAGTCAAATTTAGAAACATTTTACAGTACAGATTTTACTACATTAAATAAAACAATATTTATACAAAAATTAGGCAGTTATAATTTGGGAATTTATAATACAAGAAAAAACAACAAAACACTCAACACAATAAAATTCAAAATAAAATAAAAATAATTACGAGTTCAAATAGTACATTAATCTACACATAGCTTCACAAGTTTCTATTTAAACATTAGTCAAAAGATTTTTTGAAAAATAAAAACAACTTTAGTCTCACCTGTATTCATTCAACTCAAGAAGAATACAACTTGTCGTGCAAGATTTTGATGATTTGTTTCACAGTCTACAAAGCATAAATTGACTTGTAAAATATGTAAAAGAAGACTCATTCAAAATTTAATGACGCTTTATTGTGTAATAAAATTGGCTAAATGTATAAGAAGTTAATTTTAAAATAGTTAAAAGTTTAATTATAAGGTACATGAATAAAACAATACACGATTTCCTCAACATTGCTTGCTATTTATTTAGCAGCAAGCTTTATGTATTACAATTTGTATTAAACATAAACATAATTGTAAAATATAAATAGACATAAGTAATAATATTGAAGTAAATATTTAGTAAAATGTGTGTACAGAGACGTACGTACATATATATATTTTAATGTATCAGTCTATCTTAGATTTTTTATTTTACTTTATTATACATTGTTTAAAATTTTATTATATAAAAAAAAAACTAAATTAAAAGTACATGTTTTTGCTTATGAAAAATCTGTAAGTCAACATAATATTTTAATATGAAAGTAACAAAACATTAGAAAATAAATATTAAACAAAATTTTGATTTGAGTATTGTTACATGTATAAATCTTATGACTACAAAACAATACATTATTTTATTTAATTTTAATATAATATGCATTTTTTATTTTACAAAGATTGAGTTTAATATTCTACACTCATCAAAACGTAATAATCAAATTTGATGTTTTTTTGGTAATTATATTTCTTAACACTACAACAAAAGTAAGATATTATGTTTTTTTCATTTATCTTATTCAATCCATGCATCAATATTAATCAAAATAAATGTCTATTCAAATTTAAAATCATAATTCATTGCTAATATCCATTAAATTACAAGTTATGATGTACAAAAAAGAGAGAGAGAGAAAAAAAAAAAAAAAAAAAAAAAAAAAGAAGAAGAAAAAGAAAAAAAACCCCCCATGAAAAGCACCAACTATGTTTTTAGAATTTTCTAAAAATTATGTTTTAATGCATTAATATACATATATATATATATATATATATATATATACAAATACACATTCACATATAAAAATATATACTAAAGTTCATTAATTAGAATTAAAAAACTTTAAATTATCGAAAATTTAATTTTATATATATATATATATATATATATATATATATATGCATTAATATATAACATATTCAGGATTGTCCATGATTTAATAAAAGCAAAACAATGTATTAATAATACCTGATTTGTTATGTCTTGGTATTAATACAGTAAAAATTTGTAATTTTAGAAATTTAAAATGTCACATGATAACCCATTTGATTGTGTTGGTACATTTAAATTACTTATAATATGTAATACATGAAATTTATTTTTGAGTTGCGATTTTGTCTACATAAAAAAATATTATGTCATCAGAAATGAAAAAATTATATTTTAAGGTTTTTGAAACATGTTCGTTACAGCTTTTATTTGATGTACTTATAATTATTTCAAGCTATTGATCATATACATACATACATACATACATACATACATATATTTATATATAATTTGATACAATGATATTAAAAATAAGAAAAAGCTCACTTTGTTATATGTATCCTGCAATTATTTTTGAAATTGATGTAAATCAAAATGTTTGAAACTAATTTCTTTTTAAAATTTTTCATTTAGTTTAAAAAAAGAATCACAATATGCACATTACTTCTAATATAATCATAATTCATATAATTTTAATTATAGTGTGTTGATGCTTTTTTTGAATTTTCGTTAATTTTTTTATGTATAGTTTTCTTACAATCTGTAATAAATATTTAAATATTATTTGAGAAAATACTATAACTAATTAGATTCATTGATTAAATTGGATTATTTTATAGCCAATGAATTTAATTTTACTTTCAATCAACATATATTTTCTTTGAACTAAAAGAACTACATTTATGTGATATAATCTTTTTTTCCATTTTTTTGTCTATATATTGGTAATTGTTTTTAGTTCAAGAATTTTATTGTTAAATTGTACAGGTTTTAGTAGGAATTTTAAAAATTCTCACTTTTTTTAGAAGGTTCTTTAAACAATTTTAAGAGAACAATAAAACTTTCTATTGTAATCAAAATATTTTGTTGTAAATATATTTAGTTTCAAAAAAGATTATAATTGTTTTTAAGATTTTTTATTTTAATAATTTTTGATATTTTTTCATAACTTTGCAATTTTTTCTTTAAAAAAACGCTCTTTAATATCTATCATATAAGTTTTTAAATCTATTACTTATTCTAAGAGAATTGTGACTATTTATTTATTTATTTATTTATTTATTTATTTATTCAGAAGTTTGATTTTATATCCTCAAATTTTAAGTTTTTGAGAATATATAATTCTGGATAATAGAAATTTTATGATAATATATAAGGTAGTTAAAACCATCTATTAAAAAATAGTTTTTTTTTTTTTTTTTTTTTTTTTTTTTTTTTTCCTTCAAAAGATTAAAGCTTAATTTGAAATAGGATCAAATTAAATTAGAATAATGTGTCCTTTGGTGTTCATATAATAATATTAATAGTATATAAAATTCATTTAAAAATATTAAATACTTAAATTAAATTACTAATATTTTATTTGTACCATCTATCTAAATTGAAGACCAACTTTTTAAAGAATTTCTAAGATACAAGTGAAGAAGAAATTAGTATGTTATTTACTTTTGTATTTCTTTATCTAAATTTTTTATGTAACATTTTAAGCAAGTCAAATAACTATTCTGTGTCATATTATGTTAATAATTTTTACTTCGAAAAATTCTAAATAAATTTTATCATTAACTTTCTTAGTAATTAATTTAAAACAAATATCATTAAATAAAACATGCTTTTGTTTTAAATACATGTTCTATACCACAACCTTTGAATGTACTATAGTATTAAGTGTATGTTAAACTTAATTGTATTTCATATGTTTTATTTGATAATTTTTATAAAAAAAAAAAAAATTATAATTATTAAATTAACAAAAAATTGTATATTTCTTTCAATATAAAAATTATCATGAAAATATTACAATATCAATTAGTTTTGTAAAATATACATATTAGATTATGTAGTAAATATCATTTAACATATATTACAAATAAACATCTTCTAAATAAACTTAGAATCATTTTACTTCTTTTAGAATATATCATTAAAGAATAAAATAATGATGCAAACAGCTATATTATCTAAGTAAAAAGATAAGTTGAAGTATATGAAAATAAATAGAAATAAATAATTGTTTTTGATATATATAAGTTTTTGTTAGAATTATTAGAAAATATTTTTAAAAATAAATTAGATCTATTAGTATTCAAAAATTTGTTATGTGATTGTGAATGTATAATCTAAAAGTATAATTGGCCACTATTAAAGCATCTTACATTTTCGGCACTTATTTCGTAAAAATATTTATTTTTCATAAAACTTTTACATGGTCTTTTTTGCAGATAAGACAAGACTTGAATATCTTTACTATTTTCAATAATAATTTTATACTTTTATTTTAAATTAAGGTTCTTTAATTACTATTTATTTAGTAATAACTATTTTAATACTTTTTAATTTATAAATATATAATTATTTATATTTAAATATATTTCTATATATTTAAAAAATATTTTATATATTAGATATTTATTTAAGTAAATACATAATATATAAAATAAACACGTATATATATATATGCAATATATGTGTTAAGAATAATATTTAAGTTATTTTTTTAATATTTGAATGGTTTTTGTAACAATATATTTTTAATACATTTATTTTTTAATTTTTTTAGTTACTTATTTTAGTCACCAAGTTTTAGCATGTATTTTTTTATTCAACTACTTTATTTTAAAATCCACATATAAAAATCAAAATTCACACATTGGTTTAACATGCAATTGTGAATTTATAAATTAAATTAGATCAAATTAATTTAAGTATTTAGAATATTTATTATTGATTATTTGAATAATAGTACACATCTGAAATAAAAAATTAGAAATAAAAATAAAAATGATTAATCAATTTTACAAAAAATTATTATTGAAGTCTTATATATATATATATATATATATATATATATATATATAAATGTATATTTATACATACTTAGATATACACATGTCAAATAAGGCTCAAGCTATAAGCACATCTAAGTTATTGTACATGTGTTTAAAAAACATGTAAAGATTTAATTAGCTGCTTATTTTGTTGAAATTGACATTTGCCATTTATTATGGAGATTCTATTGTCATTCTTTGTAGTAGTACCATTGGAAGATCAATGGCCAAAATAAAGAAGCAATGCTCCTACTCGAGTTTTATTTTAATTTTGTCTCCATAATTCTACCAAGACTCTTAGTTTAGAAGTAAGTCCTTCTTTTCTAACATTCTAGTTCTACACTTCATTTTTTTTTTTTTTTTTTTTTTTTTTTTTGTTTTTTTGTAGCATGAGTTTATTAAACACCCTTGTTGTCATACGACCTATTGGCTAATATACATCCAACTACATAGAGCTTTTTTAATCCAATGTCTATTATCGTTCTACCATTCCTATAAAAATTATGTGGAGTTGTTCTTGTAAAACATATGGAATGATGAAGACGGCACAGTTTGCTCACCTTCTACAAATTATTTTTTATGAATGCATGCAATTTGTGTACTCATACTTGGGGTGGTGTCTTGATATTGACTATATGAAAATTATATTTGCCATGATAAGGATGATAATCTTAATGCTTTAGTAGAAGAGAATCTTAGCTAATGAGATTGATTGAGTTCTTTCCATGATATGTTATTATAAGCTATAACTGTTAGAATTGATAAAGATGCTTCAAAGCCTTGTCAAATAAAAGACATGTATGTATCTACCAATATAAGAGTTTAAAGATTCCCTAGTATTGTCTCAAAATTATTAGTGGGTAGCTAGAATTATAAATGAAAATTTCATATGAAAAAGCATTGAGCATTTGGCATGGAATAGAAGAAAGAGAAAGGAAGGGAATAAGAAATTTTACCAAAATATCGGCAACTAGGTACTATAAGGATTAAATGTGCACTTGGTTGTTTGTTTTATAATAATAATAAAAAAAAAAACTATTTAAATTCAAAAAATCTAGTTAGAGCAACTATAAATATCACATTGAGGCTTAAGTGGTGTTGTGAGGTAATATGACTATATGGTGAAATTAAAAATATGAATGTTATTACAAAAGAGCCTAATAGAAAGATGTAGTAGAAAAATAACAATAAATTATAGAAAGGTAGCAAAAAGTTTAGTCTTAATATTGCCTTTTATAGAAGGAACTTGTATTTATCTTATTGAAGCATAAATGAGCTAAATCAAAGTAAATAAGATAAGAAATTAATATAGACATGTTTAAGAAAGAGTTAACAATAGATTAAAGCAGAAATTATCTCAAAATATCAAAAATTGATATCCAAAGAAGACCGGTTGTCAACTTAAATCAAAATCACACCCTATGGCACAAAACTACATACCTATGGCGATTCTTGAGTTCGTTTGCAAATTGAAGAAAGAGATTTGAGAGCAAACTTAAGGAGAGATTTTTTAGTATTAATTTTATGTCATTTGGATTAATATTGAAGTTTTGGATGATTTTCAAAGTTAGAGATGTACTCAATGGGTTTGGATTTTGAAAAAGAATAATAAGTTAGTAAATTTCAAGATTTTGTGAGTTTTATAGCATGTTTATGGATAAAAATTGAAAATTATGTTTTTGTACTTGTTGTGAAAGTGTGAGGAATTTGAAATCAATTGAGTTGTTAAATTGAAGTGTATGAGGATATTTGAAGGTTATGGTCTTAGAAATTGGAGTTTAGAGAATCAATGAGGATTTCTAAGATATTTATTAATCAACCAAATGGATTGATATACAATTTTGCTCAAAGATAGCTACTTTGATTTTAAACAATTATAAAAAATTTGAAACAAATTGAATGGTGAAATTAAGAAATTATGGCTCAAGAATATCAACAACAAGGTTGAAGAAGGAGGTCAATCAATCCCTGAACAGAGTTTTGCAATTATTGTCTATTTGGTGTAGGCAAACTTTTTCAAATTTTTTGTGCTTGTTGCTAACTTAGTTGTTGCAAGGTATGAAAATTTTGAGTCAAAATTAATAGTTTAATCATTAATTATTGAGTTTTTAATTTATTTTAGGATTTGTTAAGAGTTTGTTTAAGATTTTTGATTTTATTAAAGATTGGTTAGGGTTGGTTTAGGATCTAAGATTTGATTAGGATTTTACTAAGCTTTTATTAGAATTAGTGTGGGATTTAAGATTTCATTAGGATTTCATTGGATTTGATCTAAGATTTGGTTAAGATTCATTAAGCTTTTAATTAGAGCTTGACCTAAGATTTGATTACGATTTATTAAAATATCAATTAGGATTATATTAAAATTTGATTAGAATTTATTTAATATTTTTATTTTTAGTAATTTTAAAGGATTCTTTATTATTTCTTTAAATATTTTTATTTCTAATATTTCTTTAAGATTTCTTTGTTGTTGTTTTTTTTAGATTAATTTATGACTTATTTATGTTTTTTTTTTAATTAAAATTTATTTTGGATTGATTAAAGTTTGATTAGAATTATTAATAATTACTTAAAATTTATATAAGAATCTATTAGATTTGATAGGATTGTTGTTGCATTTTTACTTACCTTCATTAGCTAGGTGCTTTTTGCATTCTCAAACAAGAACACTTGTAATACAACAATGGTAATTGCCAAAGTTTCCCAAGAGTTCATGAGTGAATGCAAGACTCAACAATTCATAAAAATACATTTACAACAAGCTAGCTTAGAAGAGTGAAAATAAGAAGTTGGAACTAAAAATTATGCAATGTGAAACCTTAGGAAACTAAGGAGTTAGGAAGAAAGTTATAAACTCGCTCAAGAACAAAAAGTTGCAGTAGGACTAGGGAGACAAAGTTAAAATCAAACCTGAATAGGGATGTTGCTCTTTCACCCTACAAGTTGATCTACCTACAATACCATTGCAAGGGATGATGGTGGGATCTCCACAATAATGATAGGTATCAATCTCTACCAAAACAAGTAATCAATTAGAAATCTTAATTTTTTTTTGGGTTAGTGAATAACAATTTGGAGTGTGCTTATAACCTAAGCCATGAAACAAACAAATAGACATACATACCTACATACTCGTAAGTGTACAATAAATAACATTAAAAAGAAAAAGAAATGTTTGTAAGCAACTTTATACTTTTTCGAGGTAGGTACAGAAGCCCCAAGATTACTAAGGATAGGGGCTCTCGAAGATGCCGCGGCGTTTCTTAGGATTTGGCAGAGTTCGACTTTTGGTCGGAACCTCATGCTGCTAATCCATGGTGGGCACGGAAATTAGGGCGCTGATCGAGTGCGGTAGCCCAATCCCTGAGAATGCTTGCGAATCCCCGATCGATCATGTGGCGTGGCCTCCTTCGGCGTGCTTGAGACAAGCCAGAAGATCCTCCAGTCACTGGAGAACTCCAATCGAAATAACTCTTCAATACTTGTGCGTTACCGATTTCTGGAGGCTTGACCGGCCGAGACTTGAGCTTCTATGATTTCTGACTGGCGTTGTTGATCTCTTTGCTTATGTTTTAACTTGGTTTCTATAGTTTCTTCATTCATCCCATTCTAGGACATGGAGGATTTGACCACCACAATCCACGAAGTCCGATCATATACTATGCTGGAGGTTTGTAGAGCTTTCTCAGAAATTATGAATTCAAGTTTGACCCCATAATCCTTGACGTCACGTCAATTTGGAGGTCGTACGTTCATTGACCAGATTATAGATTTAGGTTTGAAATCGTAAGTCACTTTGATACTAGTACATATGTACACATATTCTACTTAATATCGTGATCTTAGTATTATGGTTCTTACGTGTTGGTGCGGTAAGCGAAATGGTTTAGAGTTGGAATTCATATGATACTTCAAAATTCATCTACATTGCAAGAATTGATATTAGAATCAAAGCAATACAGAAAGAAAGCAAGTAGGAACAAAGTAAGAAAATCCATTTGTTTCTTTTCTGTTTTGATTTTTTCATTGAGCTTATTGCCACATGTATGGGCAAGATGCATCATGGTGGGTGTGGGCAGTGAAGGAAGAAGTTTCTCTGTGATTATCACATCTTTAGACTTTCCGCACGCTTCAAGTGAGTGTAGTATGACCTGCCTTTGGTGACTCAGAGACTGTGAATAGAAAGATAACAGCGAGGGATTTTGTGGCTGACGAGGTATCTCCGTCCCCCACAATTTTTGTATTGCATTTTACCTGTGATCTCAGCATTGGCCACAAGGTCGCAGTGCCAATAAAACAGTATGCGTTGAATTCAAGTGATCGTTGTTCACATTAGATGTGGATTCCACGCACAGCCTGCGCGGGTTGCACCGAATGCCAAATCGTTGCTCAACAGATGCGATAGACATGAAACTCTAAAAGAAGTCGTAATACGATAGTCAAACTTGAAATAAATGGTAACAATTTCCTGCTCACTACCTCATATACATGGAGTAGAGCAGATGGAACTTTCTGGAGCATACAGTGGTCTTCCGAATTTATGGGCCCAAGCTGGAGCTCTTTTTAAACAGACGATATGAAAGAAATCTATGCTACAAAGGACAGATAGAGGATGCTTTCAATGTTTCGTCCTCACCATAACTTCTGATGCGCAAAACTGAATGCTCTCCGTCTCAGGTTTTTTCTACTTTCTTTTTTCTTTATATGAATTGACACATCAAACTTGTTGCTGGGAGCCTGTTCAATTGATGTGTATGTTACTAATCAATGTTACAAGCACTTTGGACAGAGTGTGCGAAGACGGCAGGTTTAGTAGTCTGAACGCCTTAGTCGCTGTCGCTGCCGTAACTGCATCCTGTGACATCATCGCCACCATACTGGTTCAGTAGCTGGTTTCCTTCGATGCCTCCAAATTCTTCACCACCATCATCATCCTGAAACGTTCATATACCAGCGCCATGAGTTACAACCTCACGATTGTTTCAAGTTCAAACAGATAAATCACATTAGAATTTATTTACCATCTAGAGGTGTTAAATTGACAGCCTGACTAAGCATTGGTGCAGACAAAAACTGAAAGCCTAATCTTCAGACCGGAGACATCGATGACCACATCACATCGCCACGCTTTGAAAGCATCTCGGTATGTAGAACTTCACTAGTGAAGCTGCAAGATGAGACATTTGTGACGGGAAAAAAGAAAAAAGAGAAAAAAGAAAAGCAACACTTACTCTGTCCTCCCATGCCTCTTGTCTGGCATTCTTTGCCAAGTACTCTTCCATTGTCCATGCCTCCACATCCCGTTGCTGCACCATCAAGAGCACGAAAAGTCAGTTGGTCCCCGACTAACGAAGGAGATCTGTTTCGAACAGTAGCATCTCATTCAGGGCCGAAATAGTTGGTTAAGTCATACTTACATTAGATTCAACTGTTGCAAAGTGAATATCTTTTCTCACTGCTGGTCGGGGAGCTGCTCTCATTTGGGATAGTGCAATATCTCCAGCGGCAGGGCTGATGCAGGTTTCAAACATGTTCACTCTTGGTAGCACCACTGCATCAGAGAAGTAAGACCGTATCAGTGACATGCACTAGTCAAGTTAGACCCTTATTCAAAGGCATATAAAGTCACAAAAGAATGAACAACTGCAGCGGGTGAACACACGCATGTCTAAACCTTCACATACTGCCCCCGTGTGTTTAGATATTCTGGATAAAGAAAAACGGTTGTGTTTTGTTGTGTGAAGTTGAGTACGCAAGGAATACCAAGACATGATCTGAATTTCATTCATGTAAAAAAAACACAGAAACCACCTACATTTTGCCTCTCGAGAATCTGCATGTCCGACCTTTGCTGGATGTCGAGGGGAGTGAACCTGCACAAGACACACGTTGAAGGATAGTTTTTCTTGTGTAAACTTCGAATTGTAGAATTGAAGCATTACTGTTCTCATGTTGTAAACTTCGACAAAACTAAATACATTAACACAAGCTTAGAAATGACAATCCTTTCAACACGTTTTAATGCAAGATAGAGAAACCATCAGCACTACAACCCTAAGATAATTCGAGAATGCAATAAACATCCGATGCTACATATCCCAAATGGCTAGGACTGCTTGCTATTCGCTGCTAAAACCATATCCTTGTAAGGAAGTTTCAGAGGTTGAGAAAAGTCACTAACCCCTCCATGAATATGAAACAACTTTTGTACTGTCCCCACGTTAATCAGTTGGATCCGTGCAGATACACCCACCACGCACATGCATTAGAACACTCCAAGGGCAACTTGAAAGCAATATAAGAATGTAATTTATTCTGACTACAGTGCCTATTCATACACGTCTGATTGCGTTCAACGCCAAAACTTGATTCACATGGACTCAAAACCTAAAATCATATTCGAACGATATCAAATTCGTGAGACAGGTTTCGAAGGTTCGGTATCTTACTTCCTTTGCGCACACCATGATCCTTGTGAGTTTTCAGCGCTGATTCAGGTACAGGGTCCGCTAACTCGAGAAGCTGCAAAGGGACATGTGTGACACATGGTCTAAGAGCACGCTTGTATAAACGTTCATATAGGATTCAGATAAAAGTTTCAGACCGTGAGCAGAAGTAGATCAATACCTCGCGCTTCTTGTTTTCGACATCTTTCTTGGCTATTTCAGCTAGCCTTTTGGCTTCTGCTTTTGCCTCCTTTTCCAACTTAATTTCTACCTTTGCTTGTTCATGTGCAAAAAGCAATGGCTCCTCACATGGCTTCGGGGATTTCTGCCACATATATATGCAAAGAGGTGCTTAACATTAATATTGC
The DNA here is from genome assembly GCF_059467195.1 of Physcomitrium patens. NCBI lineage: Eukaryota > Viridiplantae > Streptophyta > Bryopsida > Funariales > Funariaceae > Physcomitrium > Physcomitrium patens. The sequence continues at coordinate 14,810,671 of NC_143419.1, read as the reverse complement.
TCCCGAAATTCCAATTGTTCCACGTTAGTCCTCGTGAGCTGCTTGCAGTAAATTCACATACAGGCTCTAGGAGGAAGCAGGATATCAGCCTTCTGATGAGTGCAGAAAGCCACGCACTCAAAACAGCATTGTCCAAGCCGAGTGATCACAGTTGAAATAAAAGAAAACAAATTGACCAACTCGAAAATAGACTACGATTCTAAATCAACTCGTTTTTCTCAATATAAAGTAGGCTCAGCATTTTATACTCTGCCCTCAATCCTGCAGCCACACAGGATAGACAGTCACAGCAAAGATGTACTTACGCCTTCTTGCACGACAGGTTTGTTCTTCTTGAGCATGAGTAAGTTTAAAGTTTTATTGTAAGCCCTAGTTGCAGAGCTCCCTCTCTCCTCGTCCTTTACATTTAGTTTATCCCCTGCATTTCCATGAAAGCTAGGGCTCTGTGTGTCCGAGGGTTCGCTAAACGTGCTCCGCGTAGAACTAGTCCTCTCTTGTAAGCTCGCAAGATTCCGGGATGAATCAGAAACTGCTTCGACTACCTCGATATCAATCGAAAGCAAGTCCAGGACATGCCCAGGTTGACGATCCAAGGGCGTGACAAACTCATCGTTGCCCAAACATTTCCCACTAGGCTGATGGGTTAGATTCACCGACTCTGCAAATGGTTTTACGAGTTCCCTTAGTACCTCTTGATTGATATAACCTTCAGCTTCTCGCGCCAGTGCTACTTCTACCTTAGGGGAATCTAAGTCAATCAAATCAACTTCAACCCAGTTCTTAGTCGCTGAATCATTAGGGCTTACATTGCGAGTTACTATTGGAGGGGGACGTGCTATTGTATGCACGGCCTCGCTGGGACTAGCTATCCCCTGCATTTTTCCAAGATTTCCCACTCGACCTTCATAGATCTTAGGACTACTATCGCCGTGCTTGAGTTGATCACAGACAGTCTGCTCATGCTCATTTCTGTCCGCTCTGGAAAGCTCATTGTCTTCCTCCGTTGCATCCAGTACAGTCGAATGAAACTCCATTTGCAACATTGTGCTCAATTCTTTCCTTCTTCACAAAATTCTTGTACAGACTTCAACAGCACCCTGATTCGCCAATAGTAGACCACCTTCGAAACCGATCCACAAACCTCCGAGCCACTGCTTGTAGTTCCTAAACAGTTCCTACAGTCGATTAAAACAGAGTTATTAATATTCAGTCTCATTAAGATATCCTGGCATGGAACCACTATTGCCATACAACCCCCCAAACCTCTTCTACGAGGTAATTTTCAAAAAAAAAAAAACAAAAAACAAAAAAACAAAAAAAACACTCCATCTTCTGGTGTCTAGATAGCGGACAGGCAAAGAGCAGCCATTGAAGATGATTGAATTGAACCACCTCGTTACAACATTCTCGATAACTCTTGCGAACAGATCCCGACAGTGCAAAGATATCCAGTTTGATAGCATCGAGCAGCCCTCAGATCGTAATATCAGACTAAGTTCAAAAGAAAACAAAAGCCCATCCGCACAAAGATCATCTCATTTTGGGACACTCAAATCCCCAATAAATCTTTCTATGCACGTGTACACCAATTTGCCCTAGAATCTGTATCGGCAGAAATTTTGACGAAGTTTACGAATTATGATGAAATTGCCAATGTTTATGTAAGTAGATTCAACAGTGTAGTGAGTGCACGTGAATCAAATTAGTCAGACCGCTGCTGAGACAACCACTGTAACTGATTCTAGTGATTTTGGACTACCTTCAGGTTTCAAAAACGCGCGCATAGAGACGACCAGAGTAGCAACGAGAAGAGACACCTACTTACTATCAGTGATATTCATAATACGCTCGAATAAATTCCTAGTGTTATCACAATTGGAAGGATTGGATTGGTTTTTATTTTAGTCACAGTGTCTCCCAAGGAATCCATTCTAAAAGGAAATTTGCATGACAACACCAGAAAAATTCTCAGTTTCTTAAGCTCTTGGAACAGAGATGCGGAGAAATACGTCAAAACTTGTTAAGACACAGAAAATCAAAACCCTTATTACGAGAGTAAGCACAATCAAATCCGCAGGAGTTTGAATAAAGAGATAAGTTCTCACCTGCAGTAAAAGGATCACGCTATTATGAGGCGAAATGGGGAGCTATAACCGAACGAGGAAGCCAGAATCTCACGCGTACCGCTCTTGTTGCAAAGTGCACCCTACTTGGTTAAGATTCGTCAGGCACACTTACAAACCCTCACAGCATTTATACCAGCATGAACAGCTACTCGTATCGCGTTGGTAAACACATCCCGCACCGTGTCCTCTGCTATGTTCCGAACCAGAAATTCCACATCAAAATCTCGCAGCACCAACGACACGAACACGCCTCTTCAGCTCCTTTCGGCAACTTGGCATCTACTAGATAGCGCCTATTGATGACAGCCCCGCACCCTGGCTGAGGAGCTCGCAGAAGCCAGGATATGCATTGACCGCTCTAGCCCACTTTTCCCCCAACTGTTCATTTCCTTGCTCCCCTCCTCCCCTGGAATTGAGAAACACGGCCTTGAAAATTTGACTTGGATGCGTCGATACACGTCATAGCGCAAAACAAGCGGATCAGTATTTGGTATGCACGCGGGTTGCTTAAAACAGTTAGATCCTGAGATCTGGTCCATAGGTACATCCAGACATCGAAAGGCCTCACAAGACTGTGTCCGCATTGCACCATCCGACAGTCTTCCTCGGATGAACTTACTTGCTGTATTCCGTGCCGACTATTTTCGCAACGAACTTGAAGGATGACATTTATGACAGGGTTTTCTTGCCAGGCGCGAACAAGTGGGGGAGAAGCAGAAAGTGGGTACTGATCGTGGACAATGTCCTGGCCTTGCTAATCAACATCATCTTGATTCTAGTCCACAGTCAGAGACAGGGAAACTTCCTCTGGCACCGCCATCGCCGTATGCCAGACCTGCACATGAGGATGTAGCCTCAAAATAGCGCTGGATGTGGGGCTACAACGAGATGCGTAACCTCTGCCAACGCTACCGATACTGAGTAGGGAGCTGACACGGTCGTCAGATGGAACCGTGTCCAAGGCCCTTACTTCCGAATCAGCATCTCTGCAACAAGTGCAGCGGTAACCTTGAAAAACCGAGCTCATGGATTGATTTTAGTGTGAGACGAAGATGCTGAATCTCATCCTCACGTAGTTGGTATCGAGCTTTGGCTGTCGCAAACGGTCAAATTGTTTACTGCATGTAAGTTCGGCGACGCTCCGACTACAAACAGGCGGTGAGTAACCGATGGATGCAACCAGTGCCGATATTCTAGATTTTGCGGCGTGATTCGCTGCGTCGCACCAGCAAAGCTCTGAGTAACCTGAAAAAATTGAGATCGTTGAATGGATCCCATAATGGAAAGTGAGAATGATCCTAGCCTTGTAAAAAATCAAATCCACTACTTGAATGAACGTGGTTCGATGAGGATGGTCTTAGTTTGGTTGAATGGGCATGTGGCATCTTCCATGAACAAAGAATTAGTTCCATTAGAGTACTGGGAAATATCAAGATATTTGCAACTCTTGTTTGTCATTTTGTGGTTTCTTTCATGTTCTTTGAATATCCAAATTATTAGCATTTTGTGAAGTTGTTTTTGTAGATGTATTTATGGTATATATTTTTTTATTTATTGTGTACCATTCTTGTTTTGTTTTTATAATACATTTAAAAAAATTAAAAAAAAATCATTATGTATTTCATGTAATTTTTTTATTTACTTTAAAAATACTACTAATTTAATTTAGAGAATATCTTTCTTAAAATTTACCATAAAACTTTTGAGAGTAAATTAAAAATTTATTATGTATATGTGGAGATACTTGGTAATAAGTACCTCCATTATATATAATGATCCAAGTTGCTCCAAACTTTGCTCTTTGTTTTTTTGTCTATGTGTGTTTGAGTAGAGCTCCAAATTTTACAAACAACAAAGCTTGTTTTTGCCCATTTTCCTATCTAGGTGTGGTTTTTGAAAGGTCAAGTATGATTGCTATGTTTTTGAGCTTTAGAAGAGTGTCAACATTCCTTTTTCTTCTTCCCGAGCTATATTGGTGGTCGAGTATTGTACTCATTGTTGATTTCTTGCATCATTTATTCTTGTTAGTGGTAGATAGTGCGATATGTGAAAGGTAGTCGACAACTCTAGGATATAGTCAATTTTTGAATGTGCTATGGTCTTCACTCCAAGAGCTATTGTATTTTTTTTTTTTTTTTTTTTTTTTTTGATGCACAAGTATATAGAAGGAAGATGCACTATGGTCTTCACTTCTAATGATTTTTTGTGAATCTCCCATATTAGAGCAGCAATAATTGGCATTAAAGTGGATCAAGGTCTAAATTATGTAGCAACAACAACAAGGATTATATAAGGTTGTCAGTAGCTATTCTTCTATTCTTCAATAATATTGGTAGTGGTCAACAAGGTGCTATGCCTATGATTTTATTTTATTTTATTTTATTTTTTTTCTTCTTCTTCTTCTTCCTTGTATTGGTAATTGTATTGTTGGAGTAATGGTTTTGGTATCAACTTGGCCTTCTTATGGTTGTATATGGAGGTAGGCTATAATGCAAATACTACCTTCTTCTTGATCTAGTGCTAGCGACAATGTTGCAACTTCATTTGATTATTAAGTATTATAATATGAATTAGATCAAATTAATATTGTTTTGGTGGTGCTGATTTGTTTGTATTTATTTTCCTTCATACTATCTCTTGTATGGTTGTTCTTGAGTGTAGCATTTTCAAACAAGTAACAGTTGTGGTTCATATTACAAGAACTCCCTTCAAGTCTATAATTACAGAGAAGTTTTGATTCTTTTAATTCTATATATATATATATATATATATATATTTTTTTTTTAATTTTTTATCTAAGTGTGTTTTTTGGAAGATCAAGTCATAAAGTTGTGTTATTTTTAGGTGTCAATGTCATGAATATACATAATTATTTTAATATTTATCTATATGATTAAATAAAAATAAATAAAAGTAGATTTATTTCATAATATTTTTTAGTGAAGCTTCCTAAAAGCTTCATAGATGCTACTTTGGCTTTATATATATTTATAGTTGATTAATAGGTTAGAAACTTAATTAATAAGTTAACTACAAATTAATATCAAGGACATGAATCTCAAAGAAAGAAAATCCTCAGTATACTCTTATATCACTGAAAGGAACTAGAAAGTCATTCAAAGATGATATAATATTAAATTAGAATAGTGTCACGGCCATAATCATGTAAGCTAATAATTACATATAGAAATAGGTAGAAGTAAGTAAAAGTAGATAAAAGTAAGTTAATTCTATAATATTTAATATAAAAGCTTCCTAGAAACTTCCTAGACGCTGCTTTGACTTCATAGGTGTCTTTAATTGACTTTTTGGATTAGAAACGTGGTCAACAAGTTGGCCATGTGCCACACATGTTGTTAGCTTGAAGATCAAGCTAACTATGTGGCCCACACGTAGAAAAACTTGCCTTGTAAGTCAAGGCATGTGTCCTACAAAGTCAACACATATTGGAGGTCCTATAGAACGTCGCCGCGTAGCCCTTAGTTAGATAGTATATATAGAGACAAGAGTGAAGGCTTCTTCACTCTTGTCAACTCCTTTCTTGCTTCTAGTCCAGGTTCAAGAGTCTTTAGTTTCTTGTCTTGTGGCAATAGCCATTCCAGTTTCCTTTTAATATACCTACTTATTTATATTTTGACTTATTATATCGAAATAGCCTTTTTGTGTATATTTTCCCTCATCGAGTCTTTGTCCTTGACAGATTGACAAGAGTACACTTACAATATCAGAGCTTTGTTTTTCTTGAGTGAGAGTGGATTACCCCTTTCTCTTGACAAGACATAAGCGTATTAGAAGTTTGCGGATTACCCACTTCTAAACTGATATTGTTCTTAGTATCTTCTTTGTTATTAAGTCTTTCTTTTCTTTTGTCTTGAGCAGTATCAAACAAATTTTTCTTAGTGTCATTATGGCAGAGCTTGTTGAAATGAAGAGTGCAATGGCACAAATGCAAGAGCAAATGAGGGAGTTAATGCTTGCGATGCATCAACTCAATTCACCAACACATGAAAGAACAAGAATAGCAGAAAGTGGGGATATAGAGATGATCGGAGCTGCTTCAACATCTACAACAAATCACGTTCCTTCTCCAATTGTACAACACCCTGTAAGCACTAGAGAACCAAGAATTGCCTTACCCGAGAAATTTGATGGTACGAGATCTAAGTTTCGAGGGTTCATCAATCAAGTACAATTGGCAATTGAACTTCAACCGCAAAGCGATCCAACTCCAAGATCACAAGTCAGGTTTATTGGCACTCTACTTTCTGGTTCTGCATTATCATGATTTTCGTCTTTTCTTGAACAACGAAATCCAATATTGGACAATTTGAAAGCTTTTTTGGCGGAGTTTCGATCTATGTATGGTGAACACGATGCAACTCGTGTTGTAACAAATAAGATCCGAATTCTGCGACAAGGAAATCGCTCAGTAACAGTGTATGCTTCACAATTTTGACAACTTGCAATTGACATCAAGTGGGATGATGCTGCACTCATTAGTCAATTTCTTTATGGATTGCAATACGAAGTAAAGAAATTGATGCTCAACTTACTTGATCCTCAAACTTTGAGTCAAGCAATCGATTTTGAGGTAAAATGTGATAATCGACTTTTCGAATTTCGATCTGAGAATCATTCACGGGAACCTCAACATTATTACTCAATGACAACATCAACATCTTTGCCAAACGTACATTTGGAAGTAGAAGACATGCAAATTGACGCGGTACGTTTTAAACCCCTAACTGAGCAAGAAAAGATTCGTCGTCGTCAAGAAGGATTATGTTTATATTGCGGAGAACCTAAGTACACTGCTCAACATTGTCCAAAGAAACGACGCAACTATAAAATGAGGGGTACGACGGTCAAAGAAGACAACATGTCGGAAAACGGATTCGTCCAGCTACAATAGGGACCGTGCAGCTGGAACCTTGTACAATTCCTAATGAAGGTCCTATCCTCTCCTCAGAACCCTCTCCTTGTTTTATAATAGACTTATATTTAGGACCTAAGAATTACAAAGCCTCTGCTTTATTAGATTCGGGAGCCTCAGCATGTTTTTTAGATGAACAATTTGTTAAAAGTCGTAAAATATCCTTTGTACAGAAACCTAAACAAGTACATGTAGAAGTCATAGATGGTCGTCCCTTGTCTTCTGGAGATGTCACTCATGAAACTCATCCTATAAAAGTAACAATAGACGGTCATGATAGCTACATAGCTTTTAACATAATTAAATCCCCGTCCAATCCAGTTATTTTAGGTTTATCCTGGCTAGAAAAATATAACCCTCGAATAGATTGGAATTCACGTAAACTTGACTTTTCCCAGAGCGTTATTAATAGTTCTATTAACCAAGTAAAAAATTATAAGTCTAGTATAGTAAAACCCGTACTGATAGGTGCAAAAGCATTTATACACGCAGCAAAAGAAGGATCAACTTTTACTATTTATGCTGCACCTATTTCTGAAAACGGAAAGACTTCAAGTGGCATTCCAAGTCAATATCAGGAGTATCAAGACGTTTTTGAGAAAAAGAATGCAGATATTCTTCCTGAGCATCGTCCATATGATTGTTCAATCGACCTCAAGGAAGGAACTCAACCACCATTTGGACCAATTTACAGTTTATCGGAAGATGAGATGGCTGAACTCAAGACATATATTGACGAGAATTTAGCGAAGAATTTCATACGCCATTCAAAATCTCCAGCAGGAGCTCCAATTCTATTCGTAAAGAAAAAAGATGGATCTTTACGAATGTGTGTTGATTATCGAGGACTCAATAAGATCACAATCAAGAACAGGTATCCATTACCTTTGATATCAGGACTCCTTGACCAGTTGAATCAAGCTAAGATCTATACAAAAATAGATCTAAGAGGAGCATATAATCTAGTACGGATCAAAGAAAGAGATGAATGGAAGACTGCGTTTCGAACCAGGTATGGACATTTCGAATATAATGTCATGCCCTTTGGACTCACGAATGCACCAACTGCTTTTCAACATCTCATGAATGATGTATTTCGTGAATTCTTGGACAATTTTGTCGTCTGCTATCTAGACGATATCCTGATCTATTCTAAGAACGTTGAAGAACATGAAATACATGTTCGTCAAGTATTACAAAAACTTAGAGATGCAGGATTGTACACCAAGATGGAAAAGTGTGTATTTCACACTACTCAAGTTGACTTTTTAGGATACATCATTTCAAATGATGGTCTCATGATGGATTCTAAGAAAGTCCATACAATCATGGATTGGAAGATTCCAAGGACGGTAAGAGATGTCCAATGTTTCTTGGGATTTGCCAATTACTATCGGATCTTCATCAAAGATTTCTCACGAGTTGCAGCTCCACTTACACGCTTGACTAGTAAAGATAAATTTCAATGGAATCAAGAAGCGGAAGCAGCATTCGAAGCCTTGAAGACATCGTTTGTCTCTGTACCAGTCTTATATCGTGTTGACTTTTCCAAGGCATTTTTTATGGAAACAGATGCATCAGATTTTGCCTTGGGTGCAGTTTTATCACAAATGGGAACAGATGACAAACTTCATCCGATAGCTTTTCATTCAAGAAAATTCTCAGCAGCCGAGATCAATTATGAGATCCACGATAAAGAACTTCTTGCGATCGTGGATTCCTTTCAAGAATGGCGTCATTATCTAGAAGGCGCTTCTAGTCCAGTCACTGTGTATACAGATCACAAGAACCTCGAGTATTTCAGGTCAGCACGCGTGTTGAATCGTTGTCAAGCTCGTTGGAGTATGTCTTTGTCAAGATTCGAGTTCATTATCACTTATTGACCAGAAAAATAACAAGGTTTGTCCGATGCCCTATCTAGACGTTCTTATTTTGTACCAAAAGAAGGAGATGCAGCTTTTGAGCAATAAAGAACGGTCTTCTTGAAACCGGAGCAATTTCATCTCCGAGCAATGAAATCAACATTGACTGTTGATTCAACTTTTCTCAAGCAAATCCAATCCAGTATGTCCTCAGACCCTCTTGTTCATGATATCGAGAATAATTCTTCCAAGTCTCATGATCCTTCTAAGTTCGAGTTCAAGAATAATCTATTATATTTTGAAGGACACCTATATGTTCCAGAAGGAGAAGCACGTTTACGTGTTCTTCAAGCACGTCATGACTTTCCAGCAGTAGGGTACTTTGGATATAATAAGACTTTGGAACTCATATCAAGAGATTTTTGGTGGCCACAAATGTGAAAGTCAGTCAAAGACTTTGTACAATCATGTGATATTTGTTCAAGATCAAAAATTCCTCGTCATCGACCTTACGGACTTCTTCAGCCATTACCTATACCAGAAGAACCATGGTCTTCTGTTTCTATGGATTTCATCACAGATCTTCTAAGCTCAAGATCTTATGATTCTATATTTGTGATAGTAGATCGTTTCACCAAGATGGCACATTTTGTGCCATGTACAAAATCTATCACAAGAGAAGTAACAGCTAAGCTTTTCATTGATAATATCTATCGCTATCATGGATTACCTAAAGATATCATATCGGATAGGGGAATTCAATTTGTGTCAAGATTTTGGAAGACCCTTTTCAAGATTTTAAAAGTGGACATAAAGCTATCTTCGGCTTTCTATCCTCAAACTGATGGACAAACAGAGCACGTAAACCAAGTCTTGGAACAATATTTAAGGTGTACTATCAACTACCAACAAGATAATTGGACAACCCTTCTGCCATTGGCAGAGTTTGCTTATAATAATACGGTACATTCTTCCACGCAACAAACACCTTTCTTTGCCAATTATGGCTATCATCCACGACTTGATACTTTTGATTTTTCAAAAGTTGATAATCCTACAGCAGAAGATATGGTAAATCGGTTGTCAGAGTTACATGCAATAATGAAGACGCAATTGAAGGAAGCTCAAGAACGACAAAAGATAAACGCAGATCTATATCGTAAGGAGCAACCACAACTCAACGTGGATGATAAGGTATGGCTACTTCGTCGCAATATCAAGACTACTCGACCTTGTGACAAGTTGGACTATCGTAGGCTTGGCCCCTTTTCTGTTTCTGAACAGATCAACCCAATTGCATATCGGTTATATCTAACGGAGTCAATGAAGATCCATCCTGTATTCCACGTGTCTCTTCTTGAACCATATAAGACAGTGAATATACAAGGAAGAAGACAAATGCCACCGCCTTCTATAGAAGTAGATAATAATGAAGAATTTGAGGTGGAAGAGATATTAGACTCAAGGCGGCGCCGAAATAAGCTGGAATATCTTGTTCATTGGCGCGGACATGATATTAGTGAACGCACATGGGAGCCATCCAGGAATCTAACAAATGCATCAGCTAAAGTCAAAGTTTTTCATCAACGACATCCATCGAAATTAAGATGAAAATCTCTCTTATAAAAGAGACAAGATTGAGGCAAGATAACATTCAATTTTCTATCCTTGTTTGTAACTTCTTTGCATTTGTGACGCTAATTAGATAGAGAGCCAACAACCAGCGGATTCAACTCAAGAACCTTCGTTTGCTGACCTGCCGGATGAGACATTACGATTGTCACAACCTTCAAGACGACGCAATCGAGATGAAGATCTTGAAGAACGACATGTTCTTCCTCGAATAAATGGTGAGATACAATGCGTTTGGTATCATGATTTGGGAAGGGACTCCCGATGTTTGGTGATTTTGCTAGAGGTAGAAACAACTCCTGATGGTGTTCCAAATATTCTATTCGAAGGAAGTTACGAAGGCCTCAACAATGATCAAATAACTAGGTGGTCTTCCCGCCCTGGTATGGGACACTACCGATGGTTGAGAGGCCCTATCAATCATCTTCGAAGAGTACAGAGATCAGAGTATGTGGGGAATACAATTCGTCGCATCATAGATTTCTTCAACATATGATGACCGCTCCTCGTGGAACTCGTCTCTAGAAGGGGGGGTAATGTCACGGCCATAATCATGTAAGCTAATAATTACATATAGAAATAGGTAGAAATAAGTAAAAGTAAATAAAAGTAAGTTAATTCTATAATATTTAATATAGAAGCTTCCTAGAAACTTCCTAGACGCTGCTTTGACTTCATAGGTGTCTTTAATTGACTTTTTGGATTAGAAACGTGGTCAACAAGTTGGCCATGTGCCACACATGTTGTTAGCTTGAAGATCAAGCTAACTATGTGGCCCACACGTAGAAAAACTTGCCTTGTAAGTCAAGGCATGTGTCCTACAAAGTCAATACATATTGGAAGTCCTATAGAACGTTGCCACGTAGCCCTTAGTTAGATAGTATATATAGAGACAAGAGTGAAGGCTTCTTCACTCTTGTCAACTCCTTTCTTGCTTCTAGTGCAGGTTCAAGAGTCTTTAGTTTCTTGTCTTGTGGCAATAGCCATTCTAGTTTCCTTTTAATATACCTACTTGTTTATATTTTGACTTATTATATCGAGATAGCCTTTTGGTGTATATTTTCCCTCATCGAATCTTTGTCCTTGACAAATAGATATTATTAAAAATAACAAGACTAATAAGTCTTGAAACAAGACTAAGGACTGAAAAGGCATTGATAAGAGTGAAGAAGGCTTCACAATTGCTTCTATATATACTCTTAATTAGGAGCTACATGACAATATCCTATAGGACCTTCAAAATGTGTTGACTTTGTAAGACACATATCTTAACTTACAAGGTAAGTTTTTTATATATGTGCCACATAATTAACTTATTTTGTAAGCTACCAATACATAATTAACTTGTTGATTAAGTTTCTAACCTACGAATTAATTATATATGAAGTCAAGCAGCATCTATAAAGCTTCTAGGAAGTTTTTGTAAAAAGATCTTATAAAATTAATATACCTTTATCTACTTTTACCTACTCCTATCTAATCATATAAGTATTTATCAAAATATCTATGTATGTCCATTGTCGTATCGTGTGATTTGTTGTCTGGGAATACACTAGGTATTTAGTTGTAGAGAGTTTACTTTAAACTTTTATATATATATATTGTCTTAACTTCTAAAACTCCTTTAATTTGCATAAAGCTCAGAATATAACAAAATCCCTTCAAAATATATTTTTTCTGCAAAGGGTTTTCTCTTTCCAAACTTTAGAAATTCAGAACTCTTGATCTAACTGTTAAATTTATCTAAAATTTGTAGAATAGGTAGAATTCATCGTTAAATTTTACTACAAAAAAAACCAATTACAAATTCACTTCCAATATTTTGGCATCTAAGAAACCCTAACAGATGCTCTAAACCCTAATTTACAAGTACCCAATCATTATTTTCTTAATATCTCAAGAATCCAATATTCAAATGCCATCAAACTTATATATAAAGTTTATTAACATGAATATACACATTCTTTGAAATTTTGAGCTAAAACCTTATCAAACTGCTCAAGATATAGCTCAAGTTACAACCATTAGTAAATTAGGTCACTTACTACCCTTAGATTGCATGTGCTGACTTCAAAATCCAATATCTCCTTCACCCCAACTTGGAATCCAACAAGCAATATGCTAAAAGTGTAGTCGTAGAGGTGCTTTCTTTAGTTGCAGTTGCCGATCCTCAATTGCCTTTTGTACACGTGTGTTATGTCAAAAGAATGACAGTAGCTCTCAAATCAATACCTTAACTTTGAGCACCAATATCTCTTTCATATAAACTCCAAATCATATAAGATTTACACCAAAACCATAGCCAAAAATCTAAGATTTCTAATCTTAGTCTTCAAAGTTCAAATGGCTCCGAAAAACTAACCTTAAACTCTAAGATGGCCTCAAGCAGCCTCCTTAAAGTCCATTGGTCATGATTTTTGATCAATAGGAGTGGAGATTTTCATCATCCATCTCCATTCATCTATATGGATGTCCTAAATTTTCTTTTTATTATCAAAACTCCTCTCTAATTCTTTTTTTTAGAAGATTTACTCAATATATGCCCTAAACACCAAATTAAAGAATCAAAATAAGACTTCAAGGGTGTCACGGACATACACATGTAAGCCAATAATTACATGTATAAATAGGTAGAAGTAAGTAAAAGTAGATAAAAGTAAGTTAATTCTATATTGTTTGATATGAAAGCTTCTTAGAAGCTTTATAGATGCTACTTTGACTTTAAAGGTATCTTTAATTGACTTTTTGGATTAGAAACGTAGTCAATAAGTTGGCCATGTGCCTCACATATTGTTAGCTTGAAGACCAAGCTAACTATGTGGCCCACACGTAGAAAAATTTGCCTTGTAAGTCAAGGCATGTGTCCTACAAAGTCAACACATATTGGAGGTCCTATAGAATGTTGCCACATAGCCCTTAATTAGATAGTATATATAGAGACAAGAGTGAAGCCTTCTTCACTCTTGTCAACTCCATTCTTGCTTCTAGTCTAGTTTCAAGGGTCTCTAGTTTTCTTATATTTTGGCAATAGCCATTCCAGTTTTTTTTTTAATATACATATCAAGTTATTTCTATTTTGTCATCTTTTTTTGAGAGAAGACTCACTTATTTATTTATCTTTATCATATTCTTATCCTTGACAAATTGACAAGAGTACACTTATAATATCAGAGCTTTGTCTAATCTTGATTAAAAGTGGATTATCTCTTTTTCTTGATAAGATACAAGCATATTAGAAGTTGCAGATTACCCTCTTCTAAACTGATATTGTCCTTAGTGTTTTCTTTGTTTTCAAGACCTCTCTTCTATGTATCTTGAGTGATATTAGACATCTTTTCTTTTCTAAGTGTGTCACGGCCATAATCATGTAAGCTAATAATTATATATAGAAATAGGTAGAAGTAAGTAAAAGTAGATAAAAGTAAGTTAATTCTATAATATTTAATATGGAAGCTTCTTAGAAACTTCCTAGACGTTGCTTTGACTTCATAGGTGTCTTTAATTGACTTTTTGGATTAGAAACGTGGTCAACAAGTTGGCCATGTGCCACACATGTTGTTAGCTTGAAGATCAAGCTAACTATGTGGCCCACATGTAGAAAAACTTGCCTTGTAAGTCAAGGCATGTGTCCTACAAAGTCAATACATATTAGAGGTCCTATAGAACGTCGCCACGTAGCCCCTAGTTAGATAGTATATATAGAGACAAGAGTGAAGGCTTCTTCATTCTTGTCAACTCCTTTCTTGCTTCCAGTCTAGTTTCAAGGGTCTCTAGTTTTCTTGTCTTTTGGCAATAGCCATTCCAGTTTTTCTTTCAATATATATACTTGTTTATTTATATTTTGTTACATCTCTTTGACTGAAGGCTCACTTGTCTGAATTGTTTTTCATCGAGTTCTTGTCCTTGACAAATTGACAAGAGTATACCTACAATATCAGAGCTTTGTCTAATCTTGATTAAGAGTGGATTACTCCTTTTTCTTGATAAGATATAAGCGTATTAGAAGTTGCGGATTACCCTCTTCTAAACTGATATTGTCCTTAGTATTTTCTTTGTCCCCAAGTCCTCTCTTCTATTTGTCTTGAGCGATATTAGACATCTTCTCTCTTCTAAGTGTTATCATGGCAGAACTTCTTGAAATGAAGAGTGCAATGGCACAAATCCAAGAGCAATTGAGGGAGTTAATGCTTCCAATGCATCAACTCAATTTACCACCACAAGGAGCAACAAGATTGGTAGGAAGTGAAGATATAGAAATGATTAGAGCTGCTTCAACATCTGCACCAAACTATGTCCTTTCTCCTATGGTGGAATGCCCTTCAAATGTTAGAGAACCAAGAATTGCCCTACCCGAGAAGTTTGATGGCACTAGATCCAAGTTTCGAAGATTTATCAATCAAGTATAACTTGTGATTGAGCTTCAATCCCAAAGCTATCCAACTCCAGGATCACAAGTTAGATTCATTGGTACGCTTCTTTCAAGTTCGGCACTATCGTGGTTTTTATCTTTTCTTGAACGACGAGATCCAATATTGGATAATTTAGAGGCTTTTTTGGCGGAGTTTCGATCCATGTATGGAGAACATGATGCAATTCGTATTGTAACCAATAAGATCCATATTTTATGACAAGGTAATCGATCAGTAACATTATTAGTCAATTTTTCTATGGATTACAATATGAGGTAAAAAAATTAATGCTCAACTTACCTGATCCTCAAACATTGAGTCAAGCAATTGACTTTGCTTTGAAGTGTGACAATCGTCTTTTTGAATTCCGATCTGAGAATCATATAAGTGGACTTCAACGTTACCATAATTCAATGGCAACACCAACATCTCTTCAACACATACATTCGGAAGTAGAGGATATGCAAATTGATGCAGTACGTTTCAAACCTCTTACTGAGCAAGAAAAGACTCGTCGTCGTCAAGAAGGATTATGTTTATATTGTGGAGAACTAAAGCACACTGCTCAGCATTGTCCAAAGAAACGATGCAATCACAAAATGAGGAGTATGGCTGTGAAAGAAGATAATATGTCGAAAAACGAGTTTGTCCAACTATAATAGGGACCATGCGGCTGGAACCTTATACAACTTCTAGTAAAGGTCCTATTCTCTCCTCAGAGCCCTCTCCTTGTTTTACATTAAATGTTATTTTAGGACCTAAACATTACAAAGTCTCTGCCTTCTTAGATTCAAGAGCCTCAGCATATTTTTTAGATGAAGAATTTACTAAAAGACATAGCATATCTTTAGTAAAGAAAACTAAACCTGTTCATGTAGAAGTCATAGATGGTCGTCCATTGTCTTCTAGAGATATTACTCACAAAACCTTTCCTATAGAAGTAATAATCAATGGTCATAATAGTTTTGTAGTATTTAATATCATTAGATCTTCCTCTAATCCAGTCATTTTAGGTTTATCGTGGTTAGAAAAATACAACCCTCAAATAGATTAGATTTCCCGAATTCTCACTTTCTCTAAAAGTATAACTAACAGTGTAGTTAAGCAAGTAGAGAGTCATAAGTCCAGTTCAATTAAACCCATATTTATAGGTGCAAAAGCTTTCTTGCATGCTGCTATGAAAGAATCACCATACATTATTTATGCTACACCCGTTTCTACTGGTGAAAAGACTTCAAGTGGCATTCCAAGCCCATATCAAGAATTTCAAAATGTATTCGAAAAAAAGAATGCGGATACACTCTCGAAACATCGTCCCTATGATTGCTCAATTGACCTTCAAGAAGAAGCACAACTGCCATTCGGACCAATCTATACTTTATCACAAAATGAGTTGGCTGAACTGAAGGAGTATATTAAAGAAAATCTAGCCAAGAATTTCATACGCCATTTTAAATCTCCGACAGGAGCTCCAATTCTATTTGTGAAGAAAAAAGATGGATCATTGCGGATGTGTGTTGATTATCGAGGACTCAACAAGATTACCATCAAAAATAGGTATCCACTACCTTTAATATCCGGACTTCTTGATGAGCTGAATCAAGCTAAGATCTATACAAAAATAGATCTTCGAGGAGCATACAATCTAGTACGCATCAAAGAAGGAGATGAATGGAAGACTGCATTTTGAACTAGGTATGGACATTTTGAATACAATGTCATGCCTTTTGGACTTACAAATGCACGAGCAGCTTTTCAACATCTAATGAATGATGTTTTTTGAGAGTTTTTGGACGATTTTGTGGTATGTTATCTAGACGACATCTTGATCTATTCTAAGAATCCAAAAGAATATGAACTTCATGTTCGTCGTGTGTTACAAAAATTAAGAGATGCAAGACTCTATGCCAAGATAGAAAAGTATGTATTCCACACTACTCAAGTTGATTTCTTAGGTTACATCATTTCAAATGATGGACTTATGATGGATCCTAAGAAAGTTCAAACTATTATAGACTGGAAGATCCCAAAAACGGTAAGAGATGTCTAATGTTTTTTGGGATTTACCAACTACTATTGGATCTTCATCAAAGACTTCTCTCGAGTTGCAGCTCCACTTACATGTTTGATTTGTAAAGACAAACTCCAATGGAATCAAGAAGCGGAAGTTGTTTTTGAATCTTTGAAGACAGCGTTTGTTTCTGCATTAATCTTGTATCATGTTGATTTTTCCAAAGCATTCTTTATGGAAACAGATGCATCGGACTTTGCTCTGGGTGCGGTTTTATCACAAATGGGAACAGATGACAAACTTCATCCAGTAGCCTTTCATTCAAGAAAATTCTCAGCAGCAGAAATCAATTATGAGATCCACGACAAAGAACTTCTTGCAATTGTGGATTCTTTTCAAGAATGGCGTCAGTATCTAGAAGGCGCTTCTAGTCCAGTCACCGTGTATACGGATCACAAGAACCTCGAATATTTTATGTCAGCACGCATATTAAATCGTCGCCAAGCTCGTTGGAGTAAGTCTTTATCAAGATTCGAGTTCATCATCACTTATCGGCCAGGAAAACAACAAGGTTTGTTCGATGCCTTGTCTAGACGTTCTTATCTTGCACCGAAAGAAGGAGATGGAGCTTTTGAGCAACAAAAAATGATTCTCTTGAAGCCGAAACAATTTCATCTTCGAGCAATAAAATCAACATTGACTGTTGATTGAACTTTCCTTAAGCAAGTCCAGTTCAGTATGTCTTCAGACCCTCTTGTTCATGATATCAAGAACAATTCTTCTAAATCTCATGATCCATCTAAATTTGAATTCAAGAACAACCTACTCTATTTTGAAGGACGCCTATATGTTCCAAAAGGAGAAGCTCGTTTATGTGTTCTTCAAGCTCGTCACGACTTTCCAACAGCAGGATATTTTGGATATAATAAGACTTTGGAGCTGATATCTAGGGATTTTTGGTGGCTTCAAATGTGGAAGGCAGTTAAAGATTTTGTACAATCATGTGAAGTTTGCTCAAGATCGAAAACTCCTCATCATCGACCTTTTGGACTTCTTCAGCCATTACCCATTCCAAAACAACCATGGTCTTCTGTTTCTATGGACTTCATCACGGATCTTTCAATCTCAGGTTCTTATGACTCTATATTCGTGATAGTAGATCGTTTTACCAAGATGGCACATTTTGTACCATGTACAAAATCTATCACAGGTGAAGAAACAGCTAAGCTCTTTCTTGACAATATCTATCGCTATCATGGATTACCCAAGGATATTATATCAGATAGGGGAACTCAATTTGTATCAAGATTTTGGCGGACTCTTTTCAAGATTCTTAAAGTGGATATAAAACTATCTTCGGTATTCCATCCTCAAATTGATGGACAAACGGAGTGTGTTAATCAAATTTTGGAGCAATATTTAAGATGTACCATTAATTACCAACAAGATGATTGGACAACTCTTTTGCCATTGACACAGTTTGCTTACAATAACACGGTACACTCTTCTACAAAACAAACACCTTTCTTTGCTAATTATGGTTATCATCCACGACTTGATACTTTTGACTTTTCAAAAGTTGATAATCCTGCTGCGAATGATTTGACAATTCATTTATCAGAGCTACATGCAACAATGAAGGCGCAGTTAAAAGAGGCTCAAGAACAACAAAAGGCCAATGCGGATGTCTATCAAAAGGAACAACCATCATTCGTCTTAGGTGATAAGGTATGGCTACTTCGTCGCAATATCAAGACCACTCGTCCTTGTGACAAGTTGGACTATCGAAGGCTGGGACCATTTTCTATTTCTGCACAAATCAATCCAATTGCATATCGTTTACATCTACTAGAGTCAATGAAAATCCATCCAGTATTCCACGTGTCTCTTCTTGAATCATACAAGACAGTGGACATATCAAGAAGACGACAAGCTCCACCTCCTCCTATAGAAGTGGACAATAATGAAGAGTTTGAAGTAGAAGAAGTCTTAGATTCAAGGCGACGTCGAAATAAATTAGAATATCTTATCCATTGGTGCGGATATGGTATTAGTGAATGCACATGGGAGCCAATAAAGAATCTTACAAATGCAGCAAAGGCGGTGGAGGCTTTTCATCGACAACATCCATCAAAATTAAGATAAAAACCTTCTTTATAAAAGAAACAACATCTAAACAAGATAACATTCTACTTTCAATTCTTGTTCGTAGCTTTGTTGTAGTAGTGGCACTCAAGAGATGGAGAACCAAGAACTAGCGGATTCAACTCAAGAGCCTTCATTTGCTGACCTACCGGACGAGACATTACGATTGTCACAACCTTCAAGACGACGCAATCGAGATGAAGATCTTGAAGAACGACATGTTCTTCCTCGAATAGATGGTGAGATACAACGCGTTTGGTATCACAATTTGGGAAGGAACTCCTGATGTTTGGTGATTTTGCTAGAGGTAGGAACAACTCATGATGGTGTTCCAAATATTCTATTCGAAGGAAGTTACGAAGGCCTCAACAATGATCAAATAACTGGGTAGTCTTTCCGCCTTGGTATGGGACACTACCGATGGTTGAGAGGCCCTATCAATCATCTTCGAAGAGAACAGAGATCAGAGTATGTGGCGAATATAATTCGTCGTATCATAGATTTCCTCAACATATGATGACCACTCCTTGTGGAACTCGTCTCTAGAAGGGGGGGTAATGTCACGGCCATAATCATGTAAGCTAATAAGTACATATAGAAATAGGTAGAAGTAAGTAAAAGTAGATAAAAGTAAGTTAATTCTATAATATTTAATATGGAAGCTTCTTAGAAACTTCCTAGATGCTGCTTTGACTTCATAGGTGTCTTTAATTGACTTTTTGGATTAAAACTGTGGTCAACAAGTTGGCCATGTGCCACACATGTTGTTAGCTTGAAGATCAAGCTAACTATGTGGCCCACACGTAGGAAAACTTGCCTTGTAAGTCAAGGCATGTGTCCTACAAAGTCAATACATATTGGAGGTCCTATAGAACGTCGCCTCGTAGCCCCTAGTTAGATAGTATATATAGAGACAAGAGTAAAGGCTTCTTCACTCTTGTGAACTCCTTTCTTGCTTCTAGTCTAGTTTCAAGGGTCTCTAGTTTTCTTGTCTTTTGGCAATAGCCATTCCAGTTTCTCTTTCAATATATATACTTGTTTATTTATATTTTGTTACCTCTCTTTGAGTGAAGGCTCACTTGTCTGAATTATTTTTTATCGAGTTCTTGTCCTTGACAAAGTGTTATCATGATAGAACTTGCTGAAATGAAGAGTGCAATGGGACAAATGCAAGAGCAATTGAGGGAATTAATGCTTGCAATGCATCAACTCAATTTACCACCACAAGGAGCAACAACATTGGGAAGAAGTGAAGATATAGAAATGATTGGAGCTGCTTCAACAACTGCACCAAATCATGTCCCTTTTCCTACGATGGAATGCCCATCAAGTGTTAGAGAACCAATAATTACCCTATCCAATAAGTTTGATGGCATCAGATCCAAGTTTCAAGGATTTATCAATCAAGTGCAACTTGTGATTGAACTTCAACCCCGAAACTATCCAACTCTACGATCGCAAGTTAGATTCATTGGTATGCTTCTATTAAGTTCAGCACTATCATGGTTTTTATCTTTTCTTGAATGATAAGATCCAATATTGGATAATCTAGAGGCTTTTTTGGCAAAATTTTGATCCATGTATGGAGAACATGATGCAATTTGTGTTGCTACCAATAAGATCTATATTTTATGACAAGGAAATTGATTAGTAACGTTGAATGCTTCATAATTTTGACAACTTACAATTGATATCAAGTGGGATGATGCTGAACTTATTAGCCAATTTCTCTACAGATTACAATATGAGGTAAAAAAATTAATGCTTAACTTACCTGATCCTCAAACATTGAGTCAAGCAATCGACTTTGTTGTGAAGTGCGACAATTGCCTTTTTGAATTTTTATCTGAGAACCATACAAGTGGATCTCAATGTAATTATAATTCAATAGCAACACCAACATCTCTTCAACACATACATTCGGAAGTAGAGGATATGCAAATTGATGCAGTACGTTTCAAATCTCTTACTAAGCAAGAAAAGACTCATTGTCATTAAGAAGGATTGTGCTAATATTGTGGAGAACTTAAGTACACTGCTCAACATTGCCCAAAGAAGTGATGAAACCATAAAATAAGGATTACAACGATCAAAGAAGATAGCATGTCAGAAAACAAATTTGTCCAGCTACAATAGGGATCATGCAACTAGAACCTCGTACAACGCCTAGTGAAGGTCCTATCCTTTCCTCAAAACCCTCTCCATGTTTTATGATAAATGTTATTTTAGGACCTAAACAACTCAAAGCCTCTGCCTTGCTAGATTCAGGAGCCTCAGCTTATTTTTTAGATGAAAAGTTTGCTAAAAGACATAACATATTCTTAGTAAAGAAAACTAAACTTGTTCATGTAGAAGTCATAGATGGTTGTCCGTTGTCTTCAGGAGATGTTACTCATGAAATTCTTCCTATAGAAATAACAATTAATGGTCATAGTAGCTTTATAATATTTAATATCATTAGATCTTCTTCTAATCTAGTCATTTTAGGTTTATCATGGTTAAAAAAACATAATCCTAAAATAGATTAGACTTCTCGTAGTCTTGACTTTTCTAAAAGTATAACTAAGAATATAGTTAATCAAGTAGAAAGTCATAACTCTAGTATAATTAAACCTATATTTGTAGGTGCAAGTGCTTTCTTGCATGTTGCAAAAAAAGGATCACCTTGTATCATTTATGCCACACCTGTTTCTATTGGTGGAAAGACTACAAGCGGCATTCCAAGCCAATATCAAGATTTTTAAGATGTATTTGAGAAAAAGATTGTGGATACTCTTTTAGAACATCGTTCCTATGACTACTCAATTGACCTTCAAGAAGGAGCACAATTGCCATTTGGACCAATCTACAATTTATCTCAAAATGAGTTGGCTGAATTCAAGGAGTATATTGAAGAGAATTTGGCGAAGAACTTCATACGCCATTCCAAATCTCCAGTAGGAGCTCCAATTTAATTTGTGAAGAAAAAAGATGGATCATTGCGGATGTGTGTTGATTACTGAGGATTCAACAAAATCACTATTAAAAATAGGTACCCGCAACTTTTGATATCTGGACTTCTTGATGAGTTGAATCAGGCTAAGATCTATAAAAAATAGATCTACGGGGAGCATACAATTTGGTACGCATCAAAGAAGGAGATGAATGGAAGACTACGTTTTGAACAAGGTATGGATATTTTGAATATAACGTCATGCCTTTTGGACTTACAAATGCACCAACAACATTCCAACATCTAATGAATGATGTCTTTCGGGAGTTTTTAGATGATTTTGTTGTCTGTTACCTAGACGACATCTTAATTTATTCTAAGAACCCAGAAGAACATGAACTTCATGTTCGCTAAGTATTACAAAAACTAAGAGATGCAAGATTCTATGCCAAGATAGAAAAGTGTGTATTTCACACTACTTAAGTCAACTTCTTAGGATACGTCATTTCAAATGACAGACTTATGATGGATCCTAAGAAAGTTCAAACTATCATAGATTGGAAGATCTCAAAAACGATAAGAGATGTCCAATACTTTTTGGGATTTGCCAACTACTATTGGATCTTCATGAAAGACTTCTCTCAAGTTGCAGCTCTACTTACATGTTTGACTTGCAAAGACAAACTTCAATGGAACCAAGAAGCAGAAGTAGCATTTGAAGCTTTGAAGACAGCTTTTGTTTCTGCACCAATCTTACATTGCGTCGATTTTTATATGCCATTTTTTTATGGAAACAGACGCATCAGAATTTTCTTTGGGTGCCGTATTGTCACAAATGGGAACAGATGATAAACTTCACCAAATAGCTTTTTTATTTTAGAAAATTTTCAGTAGTCAAGATCAACTACGAGATCCACGACAAAGAACTTCTTACAATCGTGGATTCATTTCAAGAATGGCACCATTATCTAGAAGGTGCTTCTAGTCCAGTCACAATGTATACAAATCACAAGAACCTTGAATATTTTATGTCAACACGTGTTTTGAATCGTCGCCAAGCCCGTTGGAATATGTCTTTATCAAGATTCAAATTCAAGATCACTTATCGACCAAGAAAATAACAAGGTTTGTCAGATGCACTCTCTAGAAGATCTTATCTTGCACCAAAGGAAGGAGATGCTGCTTTTGATCAACAACGGATAATTCTCTTGAAGCCAGAGCATCTTCATCTTCGAGCAATGAAATCAATACTAACTATTGATTCAACTTTTATTAAGCAAGTTCAGTCAAGTATGTCTTCTGATCCTCTTATTCGTGATATTAAGGAAAATTCTTCAAAGTCTCATGATACTTCCAAGTTTGAATTCAAGAAGAATCTACTATATTTTGAGGGACGCCTATATATTCTAGAAGGTGAAGCTCGATTACATGTTCTTCAAGCTCATCATGACTTTCTAGTAGCAGGACATTTTGGATACAATAAAACTTTGGAACTAATATCCAAGGACTTTTGGTGGCCCCAAATGTGGAAAGCAGTTAAAATTTTTGTACAATCTTGTGATGTTTGTTCGAGATCAAAAACTCCTTGTCATCGACCTTACGGACTTCTTCAACCATTATTCATTCCAGAACAACCATGGTCTTTTGTTTCTATAGATTTCATCATGGATCTTTCAATCTCAAGTTCTTATGACTCTATATTCGTGATAATAGATCATTTTATCAAGATGGCTCATTTTGTACCATGTACAAAATCTATCATAGGTGAAGAAACAGCTAAGCTCTTTCTTGACAATATCTATCGCTATTATGGATTATTCAAGGATATTATATCAGATATGGGAACTCAATTTGTATCAAGATTTTGGTAGACTCTTTTCAAGATTCTAAAAGTAGATATAAAACTATCTTTGGTATTCCATCCTCAAACTGATCGATAAACAGAGCGTATTAATCAAGTTTTGGAGTAATATTTAAGATGTATCATTAATTACCAACAAGATGATTGGACAACTCTTTTGCCATTAGCAAAGTTTATTTACAATAATACAGTACATTCTTCTACAAAACAAATACCTTTCTTTGCTAATTATGGTTATCATCTATGACTTCATACTTTTGACTTTTCAAAAGTTGATAATCTTGTTGTGAAAGATTTAGTAATTTATTTATTAGAGCTACATGCAATGACGAAGGCGTAGTTAAAAGAAGCTCAAGAACAACAAAAGATCAATGCGGATGTTTATCAAAAAGAACAACCACCATTCCACATGGGTGATAAGGTATGATTACTTCGTCGCAATATTAAGACCACTCGTCCTTGTAACAAGTTGGACTATCAAAGGCTTGGACCATTTTCTATTTTTAAACAAATCAATCCAGTTGCATATCGCTTACATCTACTGGAGTCAATGAAAATCCATCTAGTATTCCCCGTGTCTCTTATTGAACCATACAAGACAATGGACATACCATAAAGAAGACAAGTTCCACCTCCTCCTATAGAAGTGGACAATAATGAAGAGTTTGAAATAGAAGAAGTCTTAGATTCAAGGCGGCACCGATATAAATTGAAATATCTTATCCATTGGTATGGATATGATATTAGTGAACGCACATGGGAGCTAGTAAAGAATCTTGCAAATGCAACAAAGGCGGTGGAGGCTTTTCATTGACAACATCCATCAAAATCAAGATGAAAACCTTCTTTATAAAAGAAACAAGATCTAGGTAAGATATCTTTCTACTTTCAATCCTTGTTTGTAGCTTCTTTATCATTGTGATGCTCAAGAGATAGAGAACCAACAACCAGCAGATTCGACTTAAGAGCCTTCGTTTATTGACCTGCCAGACGAGAAATTACGATTGTCTCAACCTTCAAGACGACACAATCAAGATGAAGATCTTCAAGAAGGACATGTTCTTCCTTGAATAGATGGCCAAATACAACACATTTGATATCACGACCTTAGAAGGGAATCTCGATGTTTGGTGATTTTACTAGATGTAGGAACAACTCCTGATGGTGTTCTAAATGTTTTATTTGAAGGAAGTTATGAAGGCCTCAACAATGATCAAATAATTGGGTGGTCTTTCTGCCTTGGTATGAGACACTACTGATGATTGAGAGGCCCTATCAATTATCTTCGAAGAAAATAAAGATCAGAGTATGTGGCGAATATAATTTGTCGCATCATAGATTTTCTCAATATATGATTATCGCTCCTTGTGAAACTTGTCCCTAGAAGGGGGAGGTAATATCTTGGACATACACATGTAAGCTAATAATTACATATATAAATAGGTAGAAGTAAGTAAAAGTAGGTAAAAGTAAGTTAATTCTATAATATTTGATATGAAAGCTTCTTGGAAGCTTCATAGACACTACTTTGATTTTATAGGTGTCTTTAATTGACTTTTTGGATTAGAAACGTGGTCAAAAAGTTGGCCATGTGCCACACATGTTGTTAGCTTGAAGACCAAGCTAACTATGTGGCCCACACGTAGAAAAACTTGCCTTGTAAGTCAAGGCATGTGTCTTACAAAGTTAACACATATTGGAGGTCCTATAGAATGTCACCATGTAGCCCCTAGTTAGATAGTATATATAGAGACAAGAGTGAAGGCTTCTTCACTCTTATCAACTCCATTCTTGCTTCTAGTCTAGTTTCAAGGATCTCTAGTTTTCTTATATTTTGGCAATAGCCATTTTTGTTTCTTTTTTAATATACATATCAAGTTATTTCTATTTTTTCATCTTTCTTTGAAAGAAGTCTCACTTGTTTATTTGTCTTTATTATATTCATGCCCTTGACAAAGGATCATCAATGTCTAATAAAGGTGACTCTAAATATTTAAAGTTGCTACCAAAAAAATCAATCTCAAAAACCACTATAAAAATAAATAAAGTTATATAAATTCTAATAATAATCTTTTTAAATAACCTCTTTTTAAAGTAATAATTTAACCACATTCTACAACCAATTAAAATCTAGTAACATATCTCTTACCATGTTTTTAAGTGAATTGTACATTAAATACATAATTACATTATTTTCACATGGTAGCCAAACCACAACACAACACCGTGACATTATCTCCCCTTATAGGAACAAGTTCCATAAAGAGCGGTTTTAATATGTTTAGAAAATCCAAGTTGTGGAAAATTGTATTTGTTATATACTCCAATCTTTGTTTTCTTGAAAGATAGTTGATAGACCCTCTCAACCATGGATAATGTCTTATATCAAGGCAAGAAGATCACCATGTTATTTGGTTGTTGTTGATGTATTTGTAACTTCTTTCAAATAAAGCATTTGAAACACCATCAGTAATTGTTCCTACCTCTAATAAAATTACCAAACATCAAGAGTTTCATCCAAGGTCATGATACCAAATATGTTGTATCTTGCCATTTATTTGAGGAAGGACATGTCGTTCTTGAGGATCTTCATCTCAATTTCATTATCTTAGAGGTTGTGATAATTGTAATGTTTCATTAGATAAGTCAGTATAATGAAAGCTCTTGAATTGAATCTGCTCATTGTTGCTTTTTCATCTCTTTAAGTATACAAAAGCTACAAAAAAAGATATAAAGTAGAGTGTTATCTTCTTTTGATCTTTTTTTTTTTATAGAAAAAATTTGCTATTTTTTATTTTGGTTTTGATAGATATTGTAGATAAAAGGTTTCAACTCTCATTGTTGTATTTAGAAGATTCTTTGCTAGCTTCCATGTATATTCACTAATATCATATCCACCCCAATGAATAAGATATTCCAACCTATTCTGGCACCACCTTGAATCTAAGACTTCTTCAACCTCAAACTCTTGATTATTATCTACTTTTATAGGACGAGGTGACATTTGTCTTCTTCTCAAGATATTCATTATCTTATATAGCTTAAGAAAGGACATGTAAAATATAAGATAGATCTTTATAGATTCTAGTAGATGTAATCCATAAGTAAAGAGATTGATGTATTCAAAAATAAAAAAAGGTCCTGGCATATGATAGTCCAACTTATTGCAAAGACGAATAGTCTTGATATTACGACAAAATAACCATATCTTATCACCTACATTGAATTGTGGTTGCTCCTTGCAATAGGCATCCGCGTTGATATTTTGTCATTCTTAAGCTTCCTTTAATTGTATCTTTATTATTACATATAGCTCTAATAAATAATTTGGTAAATCTTCTATCGTAAGATTATCAACTTTTGAAAAGTCAAAAGTATTGAATTGTATATGATAAGCATAATTGGCAAAGAAAGGTGTTTTTTGAGTAGAAGAATGTATTAAATTATTATATGTAAACTCTGCCAATAGCAAACGAATTGTCAAATCATCTTAGTAATAATTGATGGTACATCTCAAATACTATTCTAGAACTTAATTCATCCATTTTGTTTGTCCATCAATTTGAGTATGAAAAGCCAAAGAGAGCTTTTTATCTACATTTAAAATCTTAAATAGAGTTCTCTAAAATCTTGATACAAATTGAATCCCCCTATCTGATATAATATCCTTTTGTAATCCATGATAGTGATAGATATTGTCAATAAAAAACTTATCTAGTTATTCACCTTAAATAGATTTTGTACATAGTACAAAATATACAATTTTGGTGAAGTGATCTATAATTATAAATATAGAATCATATGAACTTGAACTTAGAAGATTTATAATAAAATCCATAGAAATAGGAGACCATAATTGTTCAAATATAGGCAATAGTTGGATGACTCCATAGAATTGATGACGAGGAATTTTTGATCTTGAACAAATGTCACATGATTAGACAAAGTCTTTTACTGCCTTTTATATTTGCAACCACCAAAAATCTTTACATATAAGCTCTAAAGTCTTGCTGTATTCAAAATATTTTACTGCTAAAAAGTTGTGATATGCTTGAAGAACACATAAATGTACTTCTCTTTTTGAAACATATATGTATCCTTCAAAGTAGAGTAGGTTATTTTTAAACTCAAGCTTTAAAATATCATGAAACTTAGAAGAAAGATTCTTAATATTATGAACAAGAGGATCAGAGAATATACTTGATTGAATTTATTTGACAAATATCAAATCAACAATCAATGTTGATTTCATAGCTCGAAGATGAAAATGCTTTAGCTTTAAGAAGATTATTCTTTATTGATAAAAAGATATGTCTTCTTCTTTTGGTATAAAATAAGAATGTCTAAAAAAAAATTGATAAATCTTATTATTTTTTAGATTGATATGTAATCTTAAAATCAAATCTTGATAATAGCATGCTCTAATCGACTTAGTGACGATTCAAAACATGTGCCAACATGAAATAATCAAAGTTCTTGTGATTTGTATATATTGTGATTGGACTTGAAGTACCTTTAGATAATGATGCCATTCTTGAAATGAATCCTTAATTGAAAGAAGTTCTTTAATGTGAATCTCATAGTTAAACTTAGTTGCTAAAAATTTCTTAGAATAAAAAGCTAATAGATGGAATTTGTCATCTATTCCCATTTATAATAATATTACATTTAACATAAAGTTTGATGCATTTGTTTCCATAAAAAATACATTAGAAAAGTCGACAAAATACAAAATTGGTGTACAAGTAAATTATTTCTTCAATACAACAATTGATACTTTGGCTTCTTTATTCCACTCAAGTTTGTCTTTACAAGTCAAACATGTAAGTAGAGCTGCAACTTAAAAAAATTTCTTAATAAAGATTTGGTAATAATTGACAAAGCCCAAAAAGTATTGTACATCTCTTACTTTTCTTGAGATCTTCCAATCTATGATAGTTTGGACCTTCTTTGGATCCATCATAAAGCCTTCATTGAAAATGATGTATTCCAAAAATTTAACTTGAATAGTATGTAATACACACTTTTTCATCTTTACGTATAATCTTGCATCTCTTAATTTTTGTAACATACAACAAATACAAATTTTATGCTCCTCTATGTTCTTAGAATAAATTAAAATATTGTACAAATAACAGATGATAAAATCATCAAAAAATTCATGGAAGATATCATTCATTAGATGTTGAAAAGGAGTTGGTGCATTCATAAGTCCAAAAGGTATGACATTATATTTAAAATGTCTATACCTAGTTCAAAAAATATTCTTTCATTTATCTCCTTCTTTGATATGGACCAAATTATATGTTCTTTGTAGATCTATTTTTATATAGATCTTTGCTTGATTTAGTTGATTAAGAAGTTCTAAATCAAAAGTAGATGATACATATTCTTGATGGCGATCTTGTTAAGTCTTCAATAATTCACACACATCTGCAGAGATCTACCTTTTTTTTTCATAAAGAAGATAGGAGTGCCAGCTAGATATTTAGAATGGCGTATAAAGTTCTTAGCTAAGTTTGCATCAATGTATTCTTTGAGTATAACTAATTCATTTTGATATAGGCTATAGATTCGTCTAAATGGTAGTTGAATTTTTTTTTAAGATTGATGGAACAATTATAATGACAATACTTTGGAAGAATATCAACACTCTTCTTTTAAAAAATATCTTGGAAATCTTAATACTACCTAGAAATACCTTTTGATATCTTCTCACCATTAGTAATGGGTGTGGCATATATAGCAAAAGATGGCCCTTCATTTGAAGCATGTATGAAAGCTCTCGCACCTACCAATTAAGGTTTGGATGTACTAGATTTATGGATTTCTACTTGTTTAATAGGATCCTGGGCTAAACTATGGAAAAGATCAAGATTGCAAGAAATCCAATCTATCTAAGGATTATATCTTTTTAACTATATTATAACAGGATATAGATAAAATAATTATATAAATAATTAGAATCATATAAGTTTCTAGAATAGGATTTGTTTAAAGGACTACGTAGAATCTATCATGGAATAATTTAGAAAGAATTTAGGATGATTATTTAGATAGGACCTACTATAAAATCTTCTAAAAAAAGAGTTTAAGGTGGTTATCTAAGTAGGGCCTATTATCTAAAAACATTTTAGAAAGTCTAAGGTCTTAGGATAAGATATAAATAAGACTTGCCAGGGCCTTTTGGGTACTTGCTCAGGTATGACTTTGAATCCTTTTTCTTAGTAAAATTTGATTTTACATCTTTTTGTTCAGTTCTATTTTATTTCCATTTGCTCAATTTTTTTTTTATGTCCTATTCTATTTAATTCCGTTTAGTTTTTTTTTGATACATTTTGTCATATATTGTGATAAGCCTTTATATTACTATGGATTAGAAAGATCTTAGGTTTTTGAGATAGTCTGGTTTTCTTGTATTTGTATCAGAGTAAGTATTAGATTGTTTACTTTTGGTAGCATATCAATAGTCATCATCTAGTCCAAGGTCAATTATTATGGATACATTGAGTACTCTGTTGAGGCTATTACAAGCTACTCTTTAAAAGGCAAGTGGAAGGTGAAAAGATGTTATAATAGTAGAGTCTAGAGAAGAAATTACAATATTAGAGATATGGCGGTATGACCTATAATACAAAGTCATATACCACTATCTAATACTATGTCACAACAACCAATACCAAAATGAAATTGATGCACTACAAGGGTCATTGATACTACAAAGATAATAAATATTAATACAAAAGGGATTGTATTTCTATTGTCAAGAAGCTAGCCATTAGATCAAAGGTTGTTTAAAATATCAAAATTCAAGCACAAGCAAGATAAGGCAAGTTTACAGTCTCAAAATTCACCAAGTCAATAATGAGTCAGATCAAAAAAACGAGGCTCCCTAAAAAAGGCACCGATAGCCAATATTGGAGATAGCTACTTTCTTTCAAAGATAAATGGCATGGCCTTGGGCAACTATAAAAAGAGTCAATTGGTGTATCTAATGGGACTATTAAGAAGACAATCGTATCAAGTGCTTGTAGATTATAACTCTATAGAAAATTACATTTCAACTAAAATTGCTGATCAGCTTGAAATTAAAACTAAGGCAATCAGGAAGGAAGTATATACCTTATAGATGATCAAGAGAACATATTGAGTGAGATGTGTGAAGAAAAAACCTTGAGATTGATAAACGCCTATATCTAAAGAGAGAGATTTAAGGTGACAAAGCTAAAATATGATGTTGTTCTTGATATACCATGGCTAAAGATGCAAAATAAGCAAATTGATTAGGTAATAAAGTCAATCCCTTTTAAAGATAGAAGATGCAAAGTGATTCTTTGTACCTCCATATTAAGTGCAGAGGAAAGACAACCTACAACCAAAGACATACTCATAGGGACAACTGTCATAAAGAAGCAAATACAACATGAGCAACCAATATATATGGTGGTTCCAAATCTTGCTTTAGTGGTGGAAAGGATAGCCAAAGGAATAGAGTGGACAGAGCAATTCATATGAAAATATTAAGATGTCTTTCCAACCATCCAACCAAAGTACTTAATAATATACCTTATGATTGAGGTGTCTCCTTTCAAATAGAACTATTGCTCAAAGCTAAATCAACAAGTCGACTAATTTATCACCTAGCACCAATAGAACTTGAAGAGCTGTGGAAGACATTGAATGAACTCTTGAAAAAAGGCCTCATTTGAAAAAGCACATCACCATGGAGAGCACATGTATTGTGTGCATCCAAGAAAGATGGACTTTTTTTTTGCATCAACTATTAAGGCCTCAATAAATAGACTATTAAAAATACATATCCACTCCAACGCATGGATGATCTTTTTGACCAACTTCAAGGTGGGATGATCTTTAATAAATTGGATCTTTAGAGCAGCTATTGGCAAACACATATTACAAGAGAGGATGTAGAAAAGACATCATTTTGTATGTGCTATGGATATTTTGAATGGTTGATTTTATCCTTTAGCCTTACCAATACTCCAGCCTCTTTCATGGATCAAACGGATAAATTATTTTGAGATCTTTTGGATAAATATATAATTGCTTTTATTGATGATATTGTCATATATAATAAAATCTTTGAAGAATATATGCAATTCTTACGAGAAGTCTTACACTAGCTACAAGATAGTTGCTTCTATTGCAAGCAATCAAAATGTGAACTTTGGAAGTCAAAAGTAACCTTTTGAGGCATGTGATGTCCTCCAAAGGCATGTAGATAGAGCAAGATAGGATAAAAGTAGTGAAAGATTGGCCAATCTCTAAAGATGCTTCTAAAGTTTGCTCATTTTTAGGCCTTGTTGGATACTATTGCCGTTTTGTTTGATAATTTGCTCACATTGCTGCCTCATTGATAAATCTATTGAAGAAGGATGCTCCATTTGAATGAAAACTAGAGTAGTAAAATGCCTTTGATAAGTTGAAGGAGGCACTTATTACTATTTTAATATTACAATTGTATGATCTTAATCTTCCTTGTATGCTTGATATTGATGCTTCTGACTTTGCTATTGGAGCGGTCCTTCAATAAGACTTTGGTAGGGGCCTTTAACTTAAAGCATATGAATCACACAAGTTCAGATGGATAGAGCACAATTACTCTACATGTGATCGAGAGCAATTAGCAATTGTACATATTAAAGGTATGGCAATACTATCTATTGAAAAAGCCAATGGTTGTTTGGATTGACCATTGATTGTTGCTACATGATTTGCATTTGAAAAATATGAAATTATGGCATTATTATTAAATAGAAGAGTTGCAGCTTTTTGATATCCAACTTGAGTACAAGTAAGGGCCACAATATACTGTGCTAAATAACTTATTGTAGAGACCAATCTTGAAGGATGAATTGGAAGATAAAATAGAAGTTGCTACCATCAGTAGTATTATTTTAGATCTAATCAAAGATGCAAAATAGAAGGAAGTTATGCATGAGGATGCTTATTTTAAGATGAATAGCGATTAGCTAAAGATGGATAACATATAATACTAAGATTACACTCTTATTAATAGCTTGCTCTATTTCAAGAAACAAGTTTATGTATTTAATAATACTAAAATTTGGATGGGCATACTTCAAGAGAGACATGACATTTCAATATTTGGACATCTGGGACTAGACAAGACTTTAGAACAGATCTCAAGGAGAAGATTGGATTATGATATTTGAGCCTTTGTACACTCTTACAAGTCATGTCAACTTAACAAAGTATGTAATGTAGCATCTCTTGGACTATTGTAGCCAATTCCACTATTAATAATACATTGAAAATACATAATTATGGATTTTATTACGTATTTGTTACAAACATCTCATAATCATATTCCAATTGATATCTTTATAGATCAATTCTTGAAGCAACTTCTCTTAGCTGTAATATGCTCAGATATTGATACCTCAAGTTTTTTTTGATACCATCTTTTGTCACCATGGATTACCTAGTGTCATCATTTCAGATCGAGATCTGCACTTCACGGGAATTTTTTAGTAAGCCATATTTAAATTGCTAGACACATGACTTGTCATGTCAACAACCTTCCATCTCCAAACAGATGGACAAATAGAGCATACAAATCAGATCCTAAAAGATATGCTACTCGCATTTGTGGTGGTTCATCATAATGATTGAGATGAATATTTGACACCTTTGGAATTTGCTTATAATGATAGTATTCAAGTAAGTATCGATTATTCACCATTTTTTCTTAATACCATTCAACATCCAATTATGCCAACAACTTTTTACCATCCCATCAACACCAACAACTCAACAATGGAGGAATTTATACAATAGCTTACAATGGCCTTACAAGAAATACGGCACTACCTCTTTACTATATAAAATTGATAAAAGCAGTATGCAGATAACTATTGGCAACACAAGATCTTTTGAGAAGGTGATCAAATCTTACTCTCCAATGCCAATTTGCCACTTATTACATCAATCCAAATCCGTAAACTAGAACTTCAATGACTTCAACCTTTCTACATTTTTGTAGTGATTTTTGATGTCATATACTACCTCGAGCTTCTGCTACATATTTAGGTCTATCTAGTCTTGTATATTTTACAACTCAAAGAATTTCATATCAAGCCAAAGCACTTTTCAGATCGACACCAACTACCACTACCACCAATTGTAGTTGATGACCAACAAGAATATGAAGTGGACAACATTTTGGAGCATCACTACCTTGGTCGTGGCAATAGATATCTACAACTTTAGTACAAAGGTTTTTGGAAAGATTATTCTATTTACAATGTAAAATGGGAAACTGCATAAAATCTCACCTATTGTCAAGAGACAATTTGGAGATGCCATCGGGAGCAAAATAAGGACGTTCCACATTAATAGAAGGGAATTAACTGTAATAAGGTATAGATAAGATAATTATATAAATAGTTAGAATCATAGAAGTTTCTAGAATTGAGATTAGTTTAGTGGACTATATAGGATCCACCATAGAACATTCTAGAAATAATTTAAGGTAGTTATTTAGATGGGATCTACTATAGAACGTTTTAAAAGAAGAATTTAAAGTAGTTTTTTAAGTACAGCCCATTATCTAAGAATATTCTAAAAAGTCTAGGGTGATAGGATAAGATATAAATAGGATTGGCTAGGGCCTTTTGGGTACTTTGTCAAGTATAGCTTTGAACCCTTTCTCTTAATAAAATTTGATTTTACATCTATCTGTTCAATTCTGTTATGTTTTGTTTCTATTTGCTTAGTTTTGTCTTTCATGTACTATTGTGTTTAGTTTAGTTCAATTTTATTTTAATATATTTTGTCATATTTTGTGATAAGGCTTAAAGTTATTTTAGATTAGAAAGATCTTAGGTTTTTGAGATAGTCTAGTCCTGTTTCAAGAATAATTCTAAAATAATTGAGTTAGAAGGAGATTTAATCATATTAAATATTACTAAAATATTATGACTACTAGGTGCTACTTCTACAGGAATAGTTTTATATGTAATATCTCCAAAAGACAATGAATGTCCATCTATTACTTTTATATGTATAAGTTTGATTTTCTTAACTAAAAATATCTTATTTTTTGATAAAGTCTTCATCTATAAAATAGGGTGAGGCTCTTGATTTCAATAAGGCTAAGATTTTGTGATTTTTTGGTCCTAAACAGACTTCTATTGTAAAATAAGATGAAGGATTGAACAAGAGAATAAGACCTTTACATAATATTATACATGATTCTAACTGCATGGTCCTTATTGTAGCTGGAATAACTTGTTTTTTGATACATTGTCTTTTTGGGCAATCATGCTTTTCATTTTATAATTCCATTGTTTTTTTAGACAGTGTTGAGTAGTATATTTAGCTTCTCCACAATATAAGCATAATCCCTCTTGATGTTGTCAACTCTTTTCTTGCTCTATGAGGAGTTTAAAATGTATTGTATCAATTTGCATTAATTCTAGCCTCAAAGTAAGTTTCTAAAAATTTAGAAGCTGTCGTCATTATTTAATTATTCTTCTCAAGCCATATGTTTATTCTTAACGTCTTTCAAATAATTGATTGTCACATGCAATGGCTTGAGCAATAAATTATTCTAAAGATTTTATCTTTGGCATTGTTAGTAATAAGTCTTTAATATTATCCTTCAATCTATATCAAAATTGATTGATAAAGGCTTTGCCATTCTAGTTGTGAGCCTAAAATCTACCACTCTATGGAGTTAGTACTATACAATAAGCTTGAGAGTAGAATGGAAGAACTTCCAATTGTGAAATTGTTAAATTAATTTAAATATAGGTATTTTTAGTTCAATTAAAATTAACACCTTCTAAGCAATGATTACATATTAAATTAAAATATTAAATAAAATTTATTATATAAAAATGATAAAAAATAATTAATTAAATTATTACTATTAACTCATTGTAAGAATAAAAACTTAAGTTTAAGTTAAAATTAAAAGTTAAAAGTTAAATTTAAAATTTAATATTAAAAATTAAAGTGAAAATATTAAAGGTTAAAACTTAAAACTTAAAATTTATAAGCCAAAAATTGAAATGTGGAGATTTCAAGTCATTGTGAAGATAAAAGTAAAAATAAAATAAGAGAGATAAAAACAAAGGTACCTTTACAATGTCCAAGGATTGAAGGCAGCGACCCCCTTCTACTCCAAAATTTTCCAAAAATTTTAACTAGCTCCAAATTGAATGATCTTAGTTTTTTTTAAGGTTAACTTAAAGATACTCTTTTTTTAAAAAATATCGTTGCAATCTAGTGATTAGTCATGAGAATTGTTCCTTTGAAGTTGAGTGATTCAAACTACCTTAGTGACCAGCCGCCTTCACTTAGAAATTTGCTAAAAATCCAAATTTTCTTTAAATCCAGCGAAACTTATGCCTTTCAAAGCTTAGCTTACAAAGCTCAATGATCCCAAAATTTCAATTGAATCCAATTATAAGGCACTGAGAAATGCCTTCCCAAACTCAATTAATCCAAACTAAAAAGCACTCGACTCCCTCGCACTCAAAATTTTACCAAAAATTCAATTCAATTCCAAATTGAGCAAACCTTATCTTGTTGAAAAGCTAACAAAAAAATCTACAACTATAAGTAGTTTCATATTGAAACCAAAAAAATTGAATGACTAATTGAAGGAAATTCAAAGCTCTTGAAACCCTTGGAGCACTTGGGAGGCCAATGGAGCTATTTACCATAATAAAGCATGTTTTAAAATCCAATAACTATCATTCACAACTAAAAATCTATGTACACCTATCCATAAAGTTCACAATGAGATTTAAAAATCTAAATAAAATTAAGATTAGGATTTTTGGCCAAATTTTGGCATGGATTTGCTCTTCATTAAAAGAGGAGAGAAAGAGGGCTTCGAAAACCAAGCCTGTCTTACACAATTAAGTGGAGGCTTGTGGAAAGGTGGCTGCATCTCCACCCTTGATTTCTAATATCTCTAATTTAGATCTACGGCCTTCATTCATGCAAAAGTTAATTTCGTCACGAAGGTTGATAGCTATTGTAAGTAGTCAAAAAATAAATTTTTGGTAAATATAACTTCACCATTGTGTTCAAAACACCTTTTCATGCTATGATTGACTACTCACATGCCTCCATCTATATTAATTTTTAATTTTTATGAAAGTTTTTTTTACTTCTAGAGATTTAAGTAATTATTCTAAAATCCTTCAAAAATAAAAATATCAATGCTTCACCTGTATGTTGGAGGAGAAGGTGCTGATCTTTTTATCTTCATCCCATGAGGTGAATCCAATGCCGCTATCACATTTAAAAACCTCCATTAATTTAAAAAACTACTTTGCCACTTGGATTTTTTTTGAAGAAAAAGCTTCAAAACCGTCATTACTACTTCGTTAAATCTTTTTGAAAGTTCTAATTCTAATTCACTCTAAATCATATGAGATGATTGTAAATGAATTCATAGGCTATGAATCAACCTTTATAGCAATAATTAACAACTTCTAAATTATTAAAATTAATCAAATTACTATTCTAATATTCTAATCCTTATCATTTTGGACTTAATTAACCTAACTCAAGGAATCAAGCTACGATTTATATCATCAAAGTTTATAATCCTAAAAATTTAATAAAACCAAATCCTACTTATATAAATCCTAATCTAACATGCTCAAATATCATAAAATAAAAAAAAATTAAAAAATAAAATTTTAGAGTATAAATGAGAACACTCACATATATAATAAAAGAATATCTTTCTTTTACAGCATGTATGAAAGCTTATGTATCTACTAATAAGGATTTAAACATAATAGACTTATTTATTTTTAATTAATTAACGTGATTTTAGATTAAACTACTAAAAAAATTAAAATTACCAGAAATTCAATCTATTTACAAATTATATTTTTTCAACCAAGATAATCTAAAAATAATCAAATTAGATGGACATCTTATTACATTAAATATTACTATGCTATTATGATCTTTAATTGTTACATCTAAAGGAATAGTTTCATACATAACATCTTCAAAAGATAGCAAATAATCATCTATGACTTCTACATATATAGATTTAATTTTCTTGACTAACAATATTTCTTGTTTTTTGACAAAATCTTTGTCTATAAAACAAGCTGAGGTTCCTAAATCTAACAAAGCTAAGACTCTATGATTTTTTGGTTCTAAATAAACTTCTATTATTAAAGAAGTTGAGGAATTTGAGGAAAAAATATGATCTTTTTTAGGAATTATGCAAGATTTCAATCGCACAATCTCTATTGTAGTTGAAAAATTCCATTTTTTAACACATTGTCTTCTTTGGCAACCATGCTTCTTATTTTTTGGTTGCATTGTTTCTTTGGATAATATTGAGCAATATATTTAGCTTCTCCAACATATAAGTATAAGTCTTTTTGAAATCTTTGATTCTTTTCCTACTCCATGAAGGATTTAAAATGTACAGTATCAATTTGCATTAATTCTAGCTTTGATGAATAAGTTTCTAAAAACTTAGAAAGTACTGTCATTATTTGACTTATTCCTTTCTAGCCAAGTCTTTGTTCTTGACATCTTTCAAATAATCAATCGTCGCATGTAATGGCTTTAGCAATATATTATTTGAAAGATTTTGCCTTTAACATTATCAATAATAAATCTTTGAAATTATATTTAAACCCATATTAAAATTAATTGATAAGGACTTTGTCATTCCAGTCCATGTCACAAGTAAGGTTTTGGAATTCAGCAACATATATAGTGGTTGATCATGATTCTTACCATAAAAATAAAAGCATGGTCTCTACTATTCTTTCTTAATCATTTTTTCTAAATGTGAGTGAAAATACTTCTAAAAATGAATTCAAATCATAAAAGATTTGTAAATCCTTTTTCATTAAAAGTACAAACCAAAAGATAACACTTCTTGATAAAAGTGTACCTATGAATCTGACTTGAATAAATCCATCAAGATAATAGTAGAGATACAATCTTTAATAGGACTTGACTTTTTGCAAAAATCTTTGAAATTTTGATCTTATTCTACTCAATTTCTTAGGCATATTAATCCTTATCTTTATCATACTTGTAGAAGCAAAACTTCTTAGATTTGGCTATAAAGTTAATTTACTTGCTTCCTTCAAGTCCACAACTTTTTGATGCAAACTATGAACTTCTTCTATAGGCGTAAGAATAGTACCTCTATGATTCATGTTGAAAATACGTGAAATTTTTACTCTTATAATATTGAAAAGATCATGAAGATCTACAATAGTTACAAATTTTTCTTACTTCTACTAAGAGTAGCATACATAATCTTTCCTTCTAAAGAAAATTTTAAAAATTTTAAAACTTATATCAGATGATAATAATTTATAATTTTTAATATCAAACAAAAATTTCTACAAAGAAAAATAATCCACTCTCTTTAAAAAAAAATGGCATTAGAAAAAAAATATTATTTGTTTAAATGTAGATAGTCTATAATTTTTAAAATACATAATAGAAGTAGAATATTCTAATTATTTTTTAAAAAGAATAAAAATAATAAGTTAGCATTTTTGTCAAATTATTGAAGACATGAATCTTGAAGAAAGAAATTTTTAATACTCTCTTGGATCACTCAAAAGAACTAGAAAGTCACTTAAAGATGATAGGGTATTAAACTAAAATGGCTATTACCAAAAATAAGAAGATTGGAATGTCTTGAAATAAGATTGAAGGTTAAAAAAGTATTGAGAAGAGTGAAGAAGGCTTCATTTTTGCCTCTATATATACTCTTAATTAAGAACTATGTGACAATGTCCTATAAAACCTCCAAAACGTGTTGACTTTACAAGACGCGTATCTTAACTCCCAAGGCAAGTTATTATATGTACATCACATGATCAGCTTCTTTTATAAGCTGTCGATACATGATTAACTTGTTGATCAAGTTTTTAACCTACCAATCAATTATAAACACATATAAAGTCAAAGTAACATCTATAAAGCTTTCAAAAAGCTTTTCTAAAAAATATTATGAAATAAATCTACTTTTATCTACTTCTATTTAATCATATAAATAAATATTAGAATAAATATACATGTCCATGACAATAGCAAATATACAACTTAAGTAGAATTTATTAAAACAAGTTTTTGAGATGAAAAGGTTTTTTCTTTTAAGTTAGCTAATGCTAGATAATGATCCAATGAAAGTAGCCTAACTTTTTAAGGATTCTTAATTGAGATTGCAAGCTAAAAAAATATTAGATTCAAATTAATTATTTTTAAAAAAATAGAACTATTTTATTAATAATTTTTAATATATATATATAATAAAATTTTAAAAAATAAATATAAATAAAAAGAATTAAAAAAATAATAGAGATGAAAGAAAAATAGAAGAAGTAAAAATTAAAAATAGAAAAAGAAAAAAAAAGGAAAAAAGAAGACGTTTAGGAAGACAAGAGGCTATTTATAAATGGCAGCAATTTCTTTGTCAATATGGATCTCATTGCACAAATCCCTTCTTCATTTTTTTTTATTTATTTATTTTTTCAATTTTTTTTATTGTGGAAGTCAAAGATTCTAATTACTCTAGATTTTTTTTAGAATTATTATTTTTCTTCTTCTATATATATATATATATATATATATAGAATTGTAACTTGAATTAAGTGGTTATGATATAGTATATTCATGCCTTTCATAATGAAAAGAGTTGTAGTGATATTTTGTAAAAAACATCCTTGTCGATATTGATCTACGGCACTATAATTTCAACTATAATTTGTTACAAAAAAATCTCTCTTTCTTAGTAATTGTGGTCTAATGATGGTGGCCATTCTATGTTGTTGAGTTGTGTTGTGTTTTGTTTTGTTGTGTTTTTTTTTTTTTTTTTGAATTTTTTGAATTTTTTTTGAATTTTTTGAATTTTTTGAATTTTTTTAGACATTGTGAATGCTCTAACTGAGCTTCAACAATAATATTGATTGGTGTGCTGAAATTAGCAATAGTGTTGAGGGCCCTCCTTATTGCCACTAGGTATGTGGATGTTGTAGTGCTCCTCAATTTTTTTCCTTCAATCTTTGTTCTATTGAGATATCACAAAGCAGTATTTTTTTTTTTTGGTAATCAATATAAAGTGCCAAGGTTTGGTGTTGATTGGCACAAAGATGTTGTTAGAATGGTGCTATATGGCAGATCTAGTGTAGATTTTGTCAATAAATAGTATTAGAGTAAGCTATTGGATTTGGTGGTTGAATTTTTCTTGCACATTACTATCAACTAGAAATAGTTAAGTGTAATGGTGTAATAGTTGTTGTCTACATAATCTCTTTTAAATTGTGGTTTTTCTTTGCTTGGTTGTCAAAGTTGAAGTTTAAGTTTAGTAGTAGTAATTAGATCTAGTACAAGTTTTTTTTTGTATTCTTTGTTTTCTTGAAGTGTTGCAAAGAAACACCCTTCTACTTCATGTAATCAACATGGAATGCCTAAGTTGGACCATACATCTAGAAAGTACTCTATTGGTCAATTGTATTGTAGCTATTACATTGCAACTAACTAAGTTTTTTTATATACTATGCTAAGAATAAATTAGATGTGGATTAGGTAATGCAGTAGTTAAGACTTGCATGCAAGTTTTCATCTCCAACCAATCAAGTTAGCAATTACCATCTATAATAGCACATTAAGACTAAAATTCCTAGTATAGTTTAATAACTATGGTCTACGTGGTTTTATCTTCTCATCTTCATGGTATTGGCTAAGATTTTGAACTTTGAATGTTATTAGAGCACAAAGGTGATTAAATAGTTATTGAATCAATTTGATAATAAGCGGAGCTTGAGGCTTAAGAGGCCTATAGTATTGCAGAAATAAACTACTACAAAAAGAGAGCATTAAAGGCAACAAAGATTCAAGCCAAAAATAACTTAAAGATGCATTTTCACGTAAAAGTAAAAATGGATAATTTTAATTGTGGAGGAGATTAGAAGTTAATAGAATTAAATTATTGAATGATTCATTATTATAAATATGAATTAGTAGTAGAATTATGGCTTGATTGCTTGAATTATTTAAAGAAGAATAAAGAGTGATTTGATTAGAATTTAATTAATAGCTATTACTACTAAAATTTACATAGTAATTTATTTGTTGTGAATTAGAATAAAATTTCAACTAGTAGAGGTTTATTTTAGCTCATTGCTTATATTATAATTTGGCTAAGATTGATGTAATTTTTTATTACAATTTGATTATGATTAGTTTTGGATTTTATTATAATTTCTTTAGAATTGATTTAGGATGCATTTAGGATTTTTTTTAGGATTTTATTAGAATTCTTTTAGGATTTGATTAGAATTTATTTAATTTTTATATTCTTAATATTTATTTATGATTTCTTTGATATTTCTTGAAGATTTTTTTATTATATGTATTTTTTAAAATTAATTTATATTTTTTATATTTTTTTATAAATTATCTAGGACTTTTTTTTAGATTTGATTAAAGATGGATTACTATTATTAATATTTAATTAAAATTATTTTAATATTCTATTAGAATTATTGGAACTTTTTTATTATAAATTCTATTGTACTTTCTACAATAAATATATTTTCAAGAATATTTCACAAAATATAACAATATTGACTTATTTAAGGAATCAGGAGCTCGAGGCTCATCAAGGCTCACAAGTAGTGTATATCGGTCCAAAGAGGCCTTAAGGCCTTAGTCTTATCTTCCTACCTATACCCAAGGTGCTACAACCCATATGGGAATTGTGCACCTCTCTTCCTATAAGTACTGCACTAGCTGCTGGTTCTCATATTTTCTACTAGTAAAACTATTTTTTTTGCATTTTTGACTTTACCATGGTGTTCAAAAACACCCAATTAGCCTAGGAACCTTGTATAGTCTTCAAATCTTGCTTCATTTCTTCATGGTGGCTCTCAAGATGGTAAAACTCAATTTTACTAAGGACTTAAAATTTTCTCTAAAAAATCATAAAATATCCTAAATAAATTCTAAATAAATTCTGAAAAATCCTATAATATTTATATAATACTAATATCCATATGAGACAATATTTTTCTATTTTTTTGATTTTTTATAGTAATAAAATCAATTTACATCCACTAAAAATCCTATTTTCTACATACATAACTTAAAAGACATGTTCTTTTTCATGCTCCTTTAAACTATTAACTAATCATTGATAGGATTTTTGTAAGTAATACATGTAGATATGAGGGGAGTATAAAAAAATTTCTCAATTTCTAATCATTAATATTCAATAATAAGTGAAAATACTAAACCAACTAAGATAATTTCCTCCAAGACTTATTAAGACTCCATTTTTGTAACTTTTCTTCTAATAATACTTTTATACTTCTAAATTCTAATAAATATGTAAATAATCAAAAAGACTCTCTAAGCTTAGTATTTATCTCATTAAATGACTCATTACTATATTTTTTAAGCAATCTACCAATTAAGATCTATTGGTGGGACTCATATACATTATAGGATAATATATTGATCAATTAGATTAGTTTAAAGAGATTAAATAATTATTAAATATTTCTTAAATAATAATTATAAAATAATAAAAATATTAAATAATTTAATTATTATAAATTAGAATAACTTATTAATTAATAGAAGATTATTTCAATTCACATAATATTCTAGAATTAATCAAAAGAGCCAATGGTAACTATTTTAATATTATTCCTATTCTTATATAGTTGGAGACAAGAAAGAGTTATAAAAAGATTTTGTGGTATAGCTAGCAGAGGTCAAGAGAAGAAATAGTTGTTATTAATAATGCCTTGGAATGTTTTCATATAAACTTTTGATAGTTTTGGAATTTTCCTTTCATTTGCAACTCTTTCTCATCAAGTATGCACTATGATAGTAATAGATCAAATTTTATAGAAGTACTAAGCTAATTAAATTTATAAAAATAGGAATAAAAAAGAGTTTTCAATCACAATACACAATACAAAGTTTTGTTTATACAAAGTATTGTATCAATTTGATTAATAGGTTTGAAGAGCTTTTGCATTGCTATTGAAGTGTAGTTGTGTTGTTGCAGCTCTATGGATTGTATACAAGTGTGTAGTAAAAAATATTAGGAAGTAGTTGAAGAGAGTAGTTGTAGAAATAACAAGAACTGAGACTAAAAATTCATTGTTAAATTCTCCACATAAAGAAGCCGAGCAAGCACACAAAAGTCAAGGACTGCTGATTTTTTAGTTCAATATTGTTTCTTCATTGAGCTCTTATTCAAGGATTTCTTATTATCCATTAAGTGAGTCTTTTATGAGTGAAGTTAGTGAAAAGAAGTATTGCATAAAAGAATCTAGCTATTGTAAGAAAAAGAACATCTAGATCAAATAATTTCAAAGTGTGAGCAATCACAAGAACTATTTTCATATATGAATGAGATTTCCAAATTGGATGAGTTTAAACTTTGATGGAATTTAAGAGCTAGACAAAGATAGATTAGACCTAAACAAAGTTAAATTAGGATTTGACAAAAATAAATTTGGATAAATTATATAATCAAAGATGAATTTTAATTATAGATAAACTATTGTGGATGAATTTTGAAGTAGATGAATTATTATTTATAGATGAATTATTATTAAAGGATGAATTCTAATTCTTAAATTAAATTATTTTTTATAAAAAAATTAATTTAAATAATAATAATAATATTATCAATAAAAAATAAATTACACAAAAAAATCTCTATTCATAGAAGTTTTTGAGTAACTTCATATTATAGATGTGAATGTGGTGAAGATTTTTCTTGATTAATGGATTTAATTTAGAAACATTTAAGAATGATTTAATTAATATTTAAGCATAGAAATAATTTTAAAAATTATATAAATAATTTACTTATTATGAAATAGAATAAACTTTTAACTAGTGGAAGTTTATATTAGCTCATAAGCAGTAACTCCTACAAAACTACACTAGTGGGCATAAAAGAAAATACCGCCAAAATACAATCAACGTAATGAAGGAA
The DNA here is from genome assembly GCF_059467195.1 of Physcomitrium patens. NCBI lineage: Eukaryota > Viridiplantae > Streptophyta > Bryopsida > Funariales > Funariaceae > Physcomitrium > Physcomitrium patens. Next base: position 14,765,738 of record NC_143419.1, on the reverse strand, counting down.
AAAATATAAAATAAAATATAAAATAAAATATAAAATATACAAAAAATATAATAGCTTAAACTATAATACTTAAAAATTGCAAAGCTCTACTACATAGTTGGAAAGAAGAAAAGAACATAAAATGAATCAAAATTAGATTCCAATCAAAACCTTATCAAAAACATCTCTTCTAAAAAATCCAAAGCCCAAGGTTGGAGCAAAAAATAAAGAAGATAGATCACTTTCTAATAGCAACTAGATTCTTCCTATAAGCTAGCTTCTTATTTTTGTATTTTTCTTTTTTTTCCTCTTTGAATTATTTCTAATTCACTAATCAATCAATTATTTCTATATATTTTAAATTATAATTATAATTATTTTAGAATTTTATATAAAATATTTTAAAATATATATTCTTTTTTATATTAATTATTTAAGTATTTAGAAATTTCTATATTTTTTTTTTAATAATTATATTTTTAATAATCTAATTACAACTTATTTTAAAATTAAATGAAAGTTATCTTGATGATTCACATTATATATAATAAATAATGCACCACAAAAGAAGAATTACTTAGTAGAAGTTGAAGCCTATCCATCCTCATTTGATCTACCACAAAGAAACTTTAGAGCTTAAATTTTGATATTGGACTCATCAATCAATTCAAATAAAGATGATCACACATCTTAGGATTTTTAAAGTAGATACGACTATTATTGAATTGATTCTACTTTCTTTAGCTACAAAAAGGTGAATTTGATAGGACATGTCTTAAATAAACAATGCAAAGGAAATGAAATCTCATCAACTATTAAGGTATTTGCAAATATTAGCATCTTTACAAGATTTCATAATAAATAAAAAATTAAGAAAAAAAAAAAAACAAAGTTAATAATGAATCTTTATCTTGGCTAACATACAAAAATATCTAAATTTAGATAGTATATCTCTCAAAAAAACATCCTCAGTTGCAATGGCCAAAATGAGCAAGAAATTAGATATTGTTACTTTGATTATCTAGGCTCAACCTAAATTGATCTAACAAAAAAATCTTCCAACACAAATTTCTACAATAGAAGAACATAGTAGTTTGTCACAAAGTACTTCAAACATCCTACAAATTCTTTCACCAAACTTTGATGAGTTACAACTAATAGGTGAATGCAAGAAAATATATTCAACTTCAAGCTATGTAATAAAGATGGAATGGACAAAACATCTTATAGCTACATAAAGTAAAATAGAGGCAAGAACAATTGATGTACGTCAATAAAATATGAGCTCTCATGAGTATTTACCAAATATACCTATGTTAAATGACTATTGAAATAGGACCGAATTCTCTAAGGTTTAAAACCTTATTAAATCCATAATAGCAAAGATCTCAATATAATATAAGACCAAACACATCAGAACAAAATTGAAAGTAATTAAACAGATTGAAATATAAAAGATGAGATTAAATAAAAGAAAATAAGACAAAAAAAAAATCAAACAAAATCAAATAGAAAAGAAACAAAAAAACCAAATTTTACTAAGAAAAAGAGTCTGAAGCCATACTTGATTAAATACCCAAATGGCCTCAATCAGTCCTATTTATACTTTATTCAACTATCTTGGAACTTTTTAGAATATCTCTAATGGTGGACCTTACTTAGATAACCATCCTTCTAAAAGATTCTAAAGGTGGATTCTACCATGATAACTACCTTAGATCTTTCTAGAAGGTTCCATGGTAGATCTCATATGAACCACCACCCTAACCTCAATTCTAGAACCTTTTTAAAAACAACTCTAATTACATATCTCTATGTGTAAATGATATAAATATCTTATCCATGCCTTATTACAACTAATCCTCCTCTACTAATGTAGAACGTTCTCTTTTCCTTCTTAATGGTATTTCCAAATGATTTCTTGACAATGAATGAGGTTTTGTGCAAATTTCCACGATGTATTGTGGATAGAATAATCTTTCTAAAAAACTTCGTATTGAAGTTACAGACATCTATTACATGACAAAGATAGTGATGGTCCAAAATATTATTGACTTTATACTCTTATTGGTCACCAATCACAATTGGTGGTGGTGGTATTGATTGTTGTCAATCTAAAAAGTACTTTGATTGAATATAAAACACTTTGAATTACAAAATATGAAAAATTGGATAGATCCAAATAAGTCGCAAAAGCTCAAAGCAATATGTAATATCAAAAATTACTACAGAAACAAGGAAAGATCTAAGCCATTGAAGTGTTAGCTTACAAACTTGAGTTGATGTAGGAAGTGGAAGGTTGGTGTTGGAGAATAATACTTGATTACTCTCTTGAAAGGTCTTGTATTATCAATAATTATCCGCCTACTACTTCTATTGATTCTGTATAATAAGGAGATGGTGTTGTGCCTCATGTGAGGTTGTCGTAAGCCATTGTATAAACTCTTTTGTTGTTGACTTATTAATATTGATGAAACAATAGAAAGTTGTTGGCATAATTAAATATTAATCAATGTTCAAGGAGTATAGTGAATGACAAGTACTTACTTGAATACTACCATTATAAGCAAACTCTAAGGATGTCAAATATTTATTTTAATTATTATAGTAAACTATCACAAATGCTTGTAGCATATCCTCTAAGATCTAATTTGCATGCTCTGTTTGTCCATCTCTTTGAAGATGGAAGGCCATAGATTTAACAAGTTGTGTATCCAATAGCTTGAACAAGGCCTACCAAAAACTCTCCATGAAGCATGGATCTTGATTTGACATGAGGTAATCTACGATGACAAAAGATAGTATCATAAAAGACTTTTGCAAGTACTCAAGTATCAATATCAGAGTACATTGCAGCCAAGTAAAGTTTCTTTAAGAAGCGATCTACAAAAACAACAATCATAGTGTAATTATGAGGCATCTATAATAATCACATAATGAGGTCTATAGTCACATACTCCCAACATACTATTTTTTGTATTAGCTTTTATTCAAATGAGGCACTTTTTTCCAATAACCTTATCAATGATACAACAATATGAGCAAATCATCAAGTAAAATGGCAATAATATCCACCAAGGTCCAAAAATGAGTAAACTTTAAAAACATCCTTGGAAGTTGTCCAATCCTCCACTACTTTCATCTTTTCTTTTTTCATATGTACACCTTCAAAATGACACTACATGCTCCAAAAAAATCATCTCTGACTTCTAAAGTTCACACTTTGATTGCTTATAATAGAAGCAATTGTCATATAACCCATGCAACACTTTTTGTAGATATTATTCATACTCCTCAAGGATTTTATTATAAATCAGCATATCATCAATGAAAACAACTACATACTTATTCAAAAGGTTTCAAAATAATCTATTCATGTGACTCATTGATGAAGTTGGAGCATTGGTGAAGCCAAAAGGTAATACAAGCCATTCAAAATATCCATAGCATCTACAAAATGCCATCTTTTTTATATTCTCTTTTTCAATAGGAATTTATCAATAACCACTCAAAAAGTCTAATGTACTAAAGATGATTGCATCTTAAAATTGGTCAAAAAGATCATCTATACATGAAAATAGATATACATTCTTGACAGTCTGCTTAGTGAGGTCTCAATAATTGATGCAAAGTCAAAATCAACCATCTTTTTTAGATGCAAAGAATACATGTACTTCCTATAGTGACATGATTTTCCAAATGAGGTTCTTTTCTAAGAATTTATCCAATAACTTTTGCAACTCTTGAAGTTCATTTGGTACAAAGCAATAAATTGATCGACTTGCTGATTTGTTCCAAGCACTAATTCTATTTGAAAGGAGGCACCTTGAATAAGTAGTATGCTACTAAATAAATCAATTAAAAAGACATTCCAATATTTACATATGAATTATTCTATTTTTTTGATATTCCACTCAATACATGGGCATAAAGAGTCATAGTGTATTCTTCATCTTTAAAAGAGATTGTCCTTGTTTACCAATTGATCTATTTATTCTTTACCTCTAGCCATGGCATATCAAGGATAATATCATATCTAAGCTTTGTTACTTTGAACTTCTCTCTTAATGTATAGGTGTCACTTAGCCTTAGGATTTTTTCTTCACTTGTCTCGCTCAATATATTCTCTTAGTCATCTACTAAACATCTTCATTACTAATTTGGAGATATAGAGACTTAAATTGAGAGATATAATTTTACTTTGACCTAAATTATGTAAGATTAGTTAATTATTCGTATACTAACTTTCTTGCATTGATGGACCAAAATTGATTCCTATGCTTGGTTTCAAATTCCTTATAGTCACCAATTATATCTTAAACTCGATAGCTTTGAGCTTGATGTTGCCACCAAATAATTGTTGCACCTGTCAAATAACTGAGAGCATATATAATTTTTTTGTTGGTGATTGCCCTAGATAATTAAAGGTATTATTGCATATTGAAGAGTCATTTGCATACATCTTCTTGCCTTGAGGTTCCTGAGTATGTATCAAACTTGTTCAATTTTAACTTAATAAAAGTCAGTTCTCTTGTCTTAAAAGCTTTTATTTGTCCTTGAAAAATAGATGTCTTGCCTAAGAGGTGTTATATCTAAGTTTCCATTTGAGATTGCTCCACCATATCTCCTATGTTGTAATTTTGTTGTTGAACTTTGCTATTGTCACACCTTCTTTTCTTCTAGCTAACTTCTTAAAGTAGCTCATTGTAGGTCCAAAATAATATTTCATGTGATCACAATAATTGACTTTCAACTAAATAATGGCTATCAATACACTACTAGAGAATAAACTAACATTTGTTCCAATAGTAATGAAATAAGATTGGATTCTGTAAGATCTAAAACCTTATAAAATCCATAACAAAAAAGATATTGACACAATATAAAACCAAGAACATGAAAATAAAATTGAAAGTAACTAAATAAAATAGAATATAAAAGATAAGACTAATAGAAGAGAATAGAACTAAATAGAAACCAAATAGAAATCAAATAGAAAACAAGAAAATCAAACTTTATTGAAAAAAAAAGTTTGAAGCCATAAAATGTCCAAATAGCCTTAGTTAGTTCAATTTATATTTTATTCAACTATCTTGAAAATTTCTAAAATATCCTCAATAGTGGGCTTCATTAAGATAACTGCTCTTCTAGAAGTTTCTAGAAATAGATTCTACCATATTAACTGCCTAAAGTCTTTCTAGAAAGTTCCATAGTAGATTCTACATAAACCACCACTCTAACTTGAATTCTAGAACCTCCCCCAAAAAAACTCTAATTACATATCTTTATATACAAATAATATAGATATCTTATCCATGCCTTATTATAATTATTATTTAAATATTGATCTAAAAAAAAATAATTCCTTTAAAATCCAATCAAACTTATTTTTTAATACGGTCATATTAGAGACAATTGCAATAGCTTAACTTATGAAATTTATAATAAAAATATATTTTAAAGGAACTTTTTACTTACCAAGAATATCACCTAAAATACCAAAATATATAAATAGGGCTATCTCTACATATATTAATTTTATTTTTATAAATGGTTGAAAAGAAAAAACATTTAATTTTAGTTTGTCAACTTGTTTCTTCCTTCTAAACTATCAAATTGTATAATAGCCACAATAAATCAATAGTTTGTAGTGGCCTACTATTAATGCTTTCAAAGATTGTATCACAATTGAGAAACAATGTCGTTTGTTGCTTGAGTACAAAGAAAAGAGCAACAAGATATTCTCTCTAGTCTTACTCTTGTATGAAAGTATTTATTATGTCACAAAATATTTAAGGTTTCAATGATCTAATAGAAATAGATATTGTATAGAATCACTTTAGTTTGTGTATCTTTGGATTGAATGTTTTTTGTTTTTAAGAATATAAATTGTAGGGGTCAAATTTCTCAAACATTAATGAAAAGATATGGTCAAGAATTGGATTATATAGATAAGAGGCTACAGTTATATATAATCATAATTAACTTGATGAAAAAGATGGCAATGGCAAAGTATATACTTAGAACTTACTTAAAATCTATTATTTAGTATAAGAAATATACTACTTCCATTCTAGATAGGCACAATGGTTGAGACTACATAATATTCTAAAAAGAGATATCGCCATTCTACATGTCTATGTTCTATAGACTAGCTCAAAAAGGTGTAAATTATAGATGGAACTTTTAGCAAATCTATTACAAGATTATAGATGGATATTAGTTGGTGACTATAATTTTATAGAATATATTACTAATAAATCAAATAAAAATAGATAAACTATCTCAAAACACAAAAGAAAGATCTTTAAGTCACTTAAGTTAAGTCTACAAGTAGAAGTTCTATTTTTATAATCAAATATAATTTATAATAATTAGAATAATAGAAGACAATTTAAATATTATCTAATGGCATAGCTAGATCAAATATATTCATTAACTTTCTCAACCTAAAGCATAGCAAAAAAAAATATAAATTTTTTGGAGATAACTTCTACTTTGATCATTACCTTATATGAAGACAGATTATATTATAATACATGGATAAGAAGCCTTTTACATATGTGATGATTTCATATTACCTACAAGTTTATGAAACTCAAGTAAAGATCAAACTAATATAGGCTTTCTATCCTAACTTTTCTTTTTTGACAAAATACAATTGTCCATTGTCAAGGTAGAGAGAATTTGCCTTAAAAATAAACTAGGCTTTTAATTGTCACTAATTGTTCAACTAAGTCACAAGATAGAAAATCACCAACTTTATATATAAATGTGTCCCTATAGGAGCAATTACATCAATATATAAGCCCTAATTACCAAAGATCATCTAAAATATGATAAAAATATTATAAAACCTTATTTATCCTTAAGGTAAAATCTTTCTAAACTTCAACAAATCATATCTCACAATCAGATTGTCTAATTTTACATGAAGTACTAATGTATTTTAAAAAACTACCATAACAAATTTCAACTGTAAATTCATTAAAAATCTTGAAATATTGCCAAAATCTTAACAATATCTTCAAATCCTTGCTTACATACATCCATGTGCAATTTTCTTCATATCTTACAAACTGAATACTCAAATACCATAAAATTTTAATGTATAGCTTTTTAACCAAATAACACATATTTTTATAATTTTTGAGCCAAAAATTCATCTAAAAACTCAAGATATGGCTCCAACCATTACTATCAACAAAACAACTGACTTACTATCTTTGAATTACATATATTATCTTCAATATTCTATAATTCTTTTATAAATATAAGTCTTTTATAAATATAATTCTTTTATAAATATAAAAGCTATACATTAAAATAAGCTTTTATATTTATAAAAGAATTACATATATTATCTTCAATATTCTATAATTCTTTTATAAATATAAGTTTTTATCCCTCCTAATAAGTTTCTTGGAGATTTAGATCTTCATTTTTGAGTTCCAATATTTTTCTTAAATTTTATACTAAATATCTAATCCCACATAATTTAACACTCTAATCAAAATAGGTAAACCTCAAAATAAATTTTCTTACGCTAACTTTTTTTAAATTAACCTACTAACCACTCTAATACACATCAATAATTATAAATATATCATAAATTTTAGTTAATTTTCATATACTATAAATAATTATAGTATGACAACGTGAAATTCTATAAGTGGTATTCTGTGCAAAAGAATTCAACATAGAATAGAAGAAGGTAGACTATGACAAGAGCTAAATATTGCATTTTGTGAGCTAAAATAAGCCCCCACTAATTAGAAGATTATTTTAGTTCATAATAAGTGAATTAATTATGTAATTTTTAGAAGTTGTAGCTATTATTTAAATCTTGATTAAATCATTCTTTAACCTTTCTAAATCAATCCAAGTAGTCAAACAAAACCTCTAACAAGAAATCACACTTACAATAAAAAAGTCATTCTAAAACTTTCATGCATTGTTTTTTTTATAATTTTTTTAATATTATATTATATTATTTTTTATTTAATTAAAATTCATCCATTAACAAAAATTCATTTATAAATGTTATTTCATCCATAATAATTTATCCTTCATTAATAACTTCATCCAAATTGAATTCCTTCAACCCCTAACCTAACTTCATTCAATTATAACCTCGCTCATTCTATTATGACCATCTTGGAAATCTTATCAAGTATGGAAATGTCGACGATGTCTGAACACTTTTTCCACGGCAATAGCACAACAAGACAGTGAGGCAAAAACGAATTAATTTGAGAGCAGTAGTGCACCACTCGCAAGGAATAAATTCTCCGGCTGTTGCAGGTTGCCTCGTTTAAAGTAGAGCTGCCAGCACCTCGTTTGAGGCGAGGCAGCAGTAATTCAGCAACAAACAACAGCTCCCTCGTAGCATGTTGGATGAGAAGAGGAAAACCAAAAGCACCGTCGAAGCAGCCCCCTCGACAGACCCCTCGGGCTCCACTTGAACCGCTGCTCCAGGAACAAAATCCTAATATCCAAGTATGATGTTGCTACTCAAAGCGTAGTTCACCACCACGACAAAAAAATTGAACTAATTTCTCAACCTCCCCTACTTTCTTTAGTGGAACTTTGATGGAAGTAAAGTAGAATCATTGTCGAGGTTCGCCGCAGGTCACAGGTTAATCCCAAAAGATGACTCCACAATTTGATTTCCCTCAAACAAAGAAAATGGGGTTCAACTTGCTGATCAGATTCTAAATCAACAAAAACTCTAATGTCGGGATACTGAGCAAGTCCTACAGCATGCCGCTCAACAACAATCTGGCTCGGAGAACAAGTTGTGATAGCCGCTATTGCCACTCTAAAAAGACATGAGAGGTTTACAAAACCATTTAATGAATCCAAAACTCCACTTGCATTACTTCTCTTAAAATTAATGTTCCTTTTTGCAATCTCATTACATCAAAACGGCAGAGCAACATAAGTCCACTCTGGCAGGACTAGTTCAGAATCCACTAAACATTCATTCAAGCATCCGTGGCACCAACTCACGAGAACTCGGCAGAATTCCTTGTTGCATGAAATTTTTGGCAAAATTCCAACCAACACGCTTGACTAGACATGCACCCTTGTAATGAACGGGGCTCTAGTCTAGTACAGAACTCCTATTGTGCCTACAGACACAAGACTGTTGGCTTAAATCAAAGCACAAGTAATGTCCGTCGACGATACACCAATATCAGGCCTTCACTTCCGTCGAGAACACCCACAACACTTGATGACGCAAAGGAGACAACGCCTCAACACAATCAAATTGTTGTTCCAGCCGCATCACACCAAGAAATAAAAACAAACCACTTTGTAGTCAAAAACCCAAATTCTCATTGACTAAGAGCTACACAACCAAGGTGAAGAAGATCTTGACAGCAGCACCACCTTCGACGCTACCAACCGCAGAGCTTCCAAGCCGTGCTTCACCGCAACGCCCTTAGCCTGAACCGCCGCACTCCTGGGAAACCTCGAAGGTAGCACGGCAGCCTTGACCGCAGCACTCTTTGAGGCAGGACCGCCACAATAACAAAAAAAAATCACACAGCGAGGGACGACGCCACAGAACATTCTACGAGAAAAGAAACAAAGCTCCTTAGGATTGTTGATTGCAACGGCCTTATCAATGTAGTATCAGAAGCTTGAGGAACAAGGAATGGACTGTTGAAGAACTTGGAAGACAATGAGAAAAAAAACCAAAGAGCACTGCACTTCCGTTCCACGTTGCCCACGCTTGGACAGTTGCAACGCAACACTTCAACCTTGATGCCACAGAACCACAGCCGAGAACCCCTTGCACGACAGCACCAGCTCAGAAAGAAGGAGATGGACGTCGACACTCCTCCGAAGCCTAGCAGTACAGCAACCTACCCTCTTGACCTTCTGGAAAACACACTTCGACAAGAAAACATAGAGAAATAAATAAATAACCTGCTGCGTCCGTCTGCAAAATTCGGAGCTCCACCCAAACACAGGAAAAAAGAAAAGAAGAGAGGGAGTGGAGGGCATTTTTTTCCTCTACTAATTTTTTCTTTTCCTACCTTTTATTTATAATTCTAATTTATTCATTAAGAGTTCCTAATCAATTTTTTATGAATTGATTGAAACTAAAGATTTTTCCTTATATTTGTAGCTTAATTATAAAATTCAACAACCCCAAAAACTACCATCTTGGACCATAACTTAATACTAGCTAAATTATATATATATATAGATATATGTGCATTTTGAACTCTTTTTCAATAACTTCTATTAGAGATTGCATTTCTACAATTAACATTCTATTTTCTTTGTTTGTCTAAGAATTTCTAAACTAACTCACTATATGTTGTGATTTTAAGCACAATAAAGACATTTTTGTACTAAATACTCAAGTCAGTCAATTTTGTGACTTATACAATTATTGATTTACAACAAGATATAAGAAATGTTGATAAACAAGCAACACTAGCAATGTGGATGGATAAGTTACAAAAGATTGAGATTCATAAAACCGTAAGCTTTGTAGTAGATTAAAATTCTTCAAAATATGTGATATAGTGGATTAGAACTTCATATTCTTTGCAATAGAAGCTTTTGATTTACCAAGTGAATTTGATAATATAATTAATTTGATTTTTAGAGGATGCAGAGGTAAATATAAAATTAATGGTTCATCCTCATTTTACATTGTGATACAAAGGAAAGTGCAACAAGAGTGTTTGCTTGCTCCCTTCTCTTTTTATCCTTACAGTAAAAGTTCTTAATACCATGGTAGCTAAGAAAATCAAAGAAAGCAAGATTCAAGGAATCCAACTTCCAACAAGAAATGGAAATAAGTAATAAATTAATATATAGATGATACTTCCTTCATACTTTGGGATATATAAACTTTTATATGTAACCTTATTTATTTTACTTGATATATTTTTCCTAGCATCTGGTCTAAATATCAATTGGCAAAAGTCAAGTGGCTATTAAAAAGACCCTATCAACATGACAAATCTTCCATGGATTAAAAAAAATCAGAATAACATGGAAAGAAGTTGATAATGTAAGTAATTTGTTAGGATCTCCATTTAGATTGTCTCTCAACTCATGTAATAGTGATAAATTTTTGGAATCTAAAATATAGAAAAAAAGAACTCTCCTATTGGTATATAATACAAATCAGTGCAATTTGATAGGGTATGATTGTTAATAGCATCTTACTTTCATCATCGTATTTTTTATGGCATTATGGAGAGGGACAAAAAAAGACATTACAAATTTAAAGGTCATGTTTAGACCCTTCCTTACCTCTAGAACAATGGAATGCTAAAAGACTAAAGTATGGTGGATTCAATGTTATCAACCTAAAGCCAAAGGCAGCATTAATTTGATTCATCCAAAAGATGTGATGACAACACTCATGACTAGATGGATTATTAAAGCATTAGAATTAGAACAATTAAATCTCCAACTTACATTATAATATTGATTAAGTCACTCAAAACCTTATGTGGAAGGAAGATGGTTTCTATGTCTTACCTATTACACTTTTCTAAGTCAATAGTACTATTGTGGATCTACAATATAGAAAAGGGTTGTCGTAGCTTAGAAAAAATTCCACTCAAAAATTACATTTGTGACTCCGCAATATACAAAAGAATTGCTAAATTATTTCCTATGGCATTGCCATACAATACATTTAATCAGACATGGCTTTTCTAAATTCCATACATCTTGCTTTCACAAAGCAGATATATAGATGTATTATGACATTTAGAATGGCAAGAGATTCTTCACAACTAAGAAGGTCAAAGAGTGCTATAGTTCATATCTCAATGAATGGCCAGTTTGGGAAGGAATCCTTAGCTATCCAAATAATACATGGAACCACTTACTTTTTCCTAAAGTTAAGAAATATATGCTGAGAGAATGGCTCAGCATCTATACATAAGATATGGATCTATTCCTTCAAGTAGTTTTCTAAGTTAGTGGAGAATATATTCTCATGAAAAATATAATTAATTACTAGATCTCTAATTAAATAAAAATATATGATGTGCAAATAAATATACATTATTTATTTGTTGTCAATTGGATTGAACATTTATAAAAGGTCATTAGTTCTTTCAATGGATAAAGTACATGTTTCTTTGTGGCTAGAGTTATGTACCAAGTAGAAGTAGAATTAATGCAATGTAGATAGAAGGAAACACCCACCTATCTTTTTATGGTCAAATAGGTATATTCCAATGGAATCCTAGCTAATTTTAATGGATAAATGACATTCCATGGTTGAATTACTTGACTTAGTTAGGAAGAGATATGCTCAAAAAATGTCATAAGATTTTGACGATGGTTAAAAAAAAATGGTCGGATATTCTCCCATGCTCTAATAAATTGAAATGGAATAATGTATGGAATAAATAAAAGAATGAAAAGAAGCAAGTCTTATATGGCTTATATGGCATTGGTCAATAGTAATATATATATATATATATATATATATGGCATGGTCAAGTAAATGGGGCTATTGATCAATATTGTTGTGTTTGTATGGAAGAAAGACCAAAAACAGTAATACACAAGATCTATGAATGTGCATCAATCTCACAAATTTGGAAATAGGGACTTAAAATACTTCAAAAACTTATTCCTACTCGACCTAGCCAATGTATAATCATATGCAAGTTATATTACAATATTATTGGAAGTGTGGCCAATGGAGTAAGAATACAGGACACAAGTAGAGACCCAAGAGGAATCTAGGTGAGCAATGCTAAACATATAGTTTATATGATGTGAAGAAATATTATTCATCTCTTGAGTATTGGGTGGAAATATATAATCTTTGCACATCAATTTGTATGGCATTATAAGAAAGTTAGTAGGATGTGGTTACTTCTACAAGGGGTATATGGATTGAACCCAAGGATGCAGCACTTACTGGTAGATACTAGAAAAAAAATAAAAAATAAAAATAAAAATAAAACCCAATATGATGTGGCTTAGTCTTGTCAATTGCGGGAGACTTGCGTGGCCGTCAACACATGCCAGAATTAAGAAGTCCCAGAAAGGAAATCAACGCTCCTGGACGATTTTCAGAATCAATGCTGCTCCAACGAGGTTGTGACATCGTGGGTCACAGAATCAGCTAAGTGGAAACTATTCAGTTCTTGATTACAATGGTAAAGGAGTTTCCGCTGTAATTGTAACGTATCTAGCTGGACTTGGTCGAATGGCTTGTTTTTATTTCTTTTCTGCAGTAAAGAATCTTTTTGCTCGTGTCAAAAAAAAAAAAAAAAAAATACGTGTCTGACGACATGGCTAGATGTGATAACTGGCAAGGACTACGTACACGTTTGTACTTCCGATCGGTATGTCTCAAGAGAATTTTTTCTCACTTATCAGAGACATTGAATGAGTAATGTCACTGTTTCAAGGTGTATTATTTGTGGCAAGGGGCAAATTTTAGTTGTTTGTTAGATATTTCATTGTATTTTAAGTGATCTTTCACCAATTTCGGTTCTGACGCTAAACAGTGTTATAAATAGAGTTTTTTCCCTGTGTATGTAAATAATTTCATATCACCGGCGCTAGCATAGAAAATGTACTTGTATGGAAGTGGCACTTTGTGTAGTTGTCATCGTGACTAAATGTCACTCAATTAAGATTTTTGATCGTCGAGACGTATTACTATTTAGAAATGGAATTATATAAGTTGGTTAAAAAAATCAAATATGTACGTAGAAAATTCGTCGTTATTTCGGCTACTAAAAAGACTAAAACAATAATACCAAATTTATTCTGTATAAACTGGCTTCAATTGTTTCTCTCCATCTTCTTGTCGACTGTTGTACTCAGGAACTGTCGTGAATATTTAACACCAGCCGGTGTTACATAACGTTCCATCACTCCTCTTAACGGTTTTCCTGTCTGGATCCATGAATGATAAAATACACGTAGGAACGCGGTAACATCTCATGCTTTTCCAGGAAGTAACTTCCTGTATCATCCAACGATTTTTGTAGATGGTCGCCATGCTGCCAACAATTCGGGTGGAAAATCTGGACTCCGCAATGTAGCAATAGTCTCATCTCGGAAATGCTTCAATGTGGCGGGATTTTTGAAGCATCGCGATACCTTGTATTGACTAGCTCCTACTCCGTTCTTTCGCACAAATTGCTCCATCAGACGAGCGAATGCACCCTCCTTCACAATGGCCAACTCCAATGGTCCAATTGTCCGAGCTGCTCTGCCCCTCATGTAAGGATTATTAAAAGACTGATCAAGAACTTTGCAGCACTCACTTAAAAGATCCATGTCGAGGTGTTCGTGACTTCGCAACTCCCAAAAGATTACATAATGTCCAGGCTGTGAGTCTTGGTCAGTGTAACTGCTGTAATCAGCCAGCTCCATATTTGATTCTTTGAGCAATAAAGATGCTTTTCCCACAACCAATCGTAGCTCTTCTTCGTCAGTCTTGTCAGTATTCACACTCAGGACAACTCCTTTTCGACATACGAAGGCCACCTTGGGAGTTGAGTTGAAGAAACCAGTGACCTTAACTATGTCACCCAGTCTATAGCGGTACAAACCTGCAGAAGTCACGCAACTGTGGTTAAGGCTATAAGGCATTATTATCACGAACCCTTCAAAAAATCACTAGTACCTTTAGATCTCATCCCTCCTAGAACACTAGACATATTGTGATAGCCGAGAAGTAGGTCCAGTGTAGATCCCCTGGTCACATACCTCCTACTGTGGTTAACACTATCTCGTACTCTTGACCAACCTTGACATCTGTGAGCCCAACTATCTCATCGCCCTCGACAGAGTCATAGCCTGCGGAATCCCGGTTAACAGGGATGAACTCGAAGTAGGCGAAGTTGGGAATAATAGTGAAGGATGCGTCCTCCGCCGGGCACCGAGGGTCGAGGTTGATGCCTATCCATGCCTCAGAAGCACCGTAATCCGCATTCATGAGTGGGACTGATCCAGCATATTGTCGCATGGGTGCAACGTAGGGTAACATAGAGCCCGAAAAAATGCTCATTATGTAGTTGATATTAGGAAACAGCCGCTCGATGATACCAGACCATCCCTTGGCACACTCACGCTCGATTAAGTCCGCGAGCTCTGGATTCGGTGACAAGACTTTTAGAACACTTGAGCGAAGCTCAGGGTCACTTACACGCTCGTTCACTGTCCCTTCCCGTATGTCCTTGCAGATGTCCCGCCACACCTTCAATCTCAGGCAAAGCACACATCATCAATAAGCTAGAAGATGAGAATCTCTGTATGGTACCGCCAACACATTTTCATGCCTACCTATACATCGACTGTATAGGTTAGCGTGCACTGCTCCGGTTAGTAGAAAGGTACCCGTTCGAGAAGCCGGAAGGGCTCGACAATCATGTATGCGAAAATAGCAGACATCTGCTCCACTTCTTGACAACGATATAGTCCACACAGCAGGTGGCAATACATCTGTTGAGGAACATCGTATCCCAACACTATGTCAACAGGACTTGTCGCACTAAACGGCGCAGATTTTGCGTTCTTGAAAGCTGCACTTCTGTAGAAATTAGTTGTCCCAGTGCCTGCTTTCAAACCTGACTTCGTATCAAACTGTCGCCCTGCATACTGAAACGACATCACCACTGGTGGTCCTTCATGTTTTCTAGGAAATGCTCTGGCAACAGGGCCACGACCACAACATAATATAAGCTTTTTCAAACACAATATCCATGTTTGAGGATGACATGTGAACACCAGTGAGGTCAGCAACACATCGCTAGTACTAACTGCCACAAGTGCAAACAACCAAGACCTTAAGCAATAATTTCTTACCTTCTCCGGTAAACTGAACCAATCTGGCCAGCCTTCATCGCTTGTGCCAGTAAAGCATCAGTACGCGGAATCAACTTACACTTCCCTCCAGTAGTCCCCGAGCTAAGCAATTGTACCCAAACATTCAGCTCCGAGTTAGTGAGTCACAAATCAACAGACTTATACGCCAATCGTGCCATCCAAAGCTACTTAAAACCTCATTCTATTCAGTTCATGGGCTCATGTCCTATCTGTAATCATAAAATCTCCACCTCAACCTTTTCCAGTTACACTACCAGTATTTGCCTCCATGCGCAGAACAGCACAACGACTAGAAATACAAAGTACAAAGAGCATAAGCCTAGATGGCACTCTAGGAATACGAGACATATGGAAGAGAATGCATGTGTGTAACCTGAGGGCAAAGGAAGTCGGGGGGTCGACGCAACAAATCGGAGATGTATCACCATCAGCAATGCGGTCCACATCGGCTTCGATGTTAGCGTAAGTGCTGACAGGCACGCAAGCCTTGAAGGAGGCCTCATCGGTGCGGCCGTTCAATCCCTGGCGCTGCAAATACTCCACATTTGCATTCCGCTCTAGAATCTTGCGCAACAACTCCAACTGCGTCTCCCTTGCGTTCCGCGACATTAATTCGAAGTCTTCCACGATCTCCTCATCCGTATCCAGTAGCTTGTAATATGGGTTCTCTATTCTAAGCGCCATCTCAGTTCCACACCAGTTGTCAATGTCACTACTGCAGGCTCAGTCGGCCGATGTAAACACTGAAACTCTGACTGCAGCTTCGACCTAATTTTAGCTGCAACTCCTACATGCTTATTCGCTTGTTCGGTGATTTCGGGTAGCCCCCAGCTTATCTACATTCTCAGTTTCACCAGAGCCACAAAAAAAGGGGCAGCATGTGAGGGAGAGAATGAAATCGTGGCGTGGCCCATAATATATTTCATAAATGGGGTATCAATGGCACCTTTTCTTTTTAGTGTTCAAATAACAGGTTGCTAACTTAGAGGTGGGGTTTTCTGACAAAGTTGTGGTCACATATTTTACATGTGTTTCACTGCAATAGCGTTCTCATTGGCTGCTTTAGTGGAGGTGTTCTAACAACAACAATAACAAACAAATTAAACAGAAGCAATTTCACTTGGAGATGTTTAAAGAGTGTGTTTCTTGTGTGGACACAATTATGAAAGTTGCACTCCTTTATAAAAATTATTGTTGTAAACCAAATAGAAATGTACTACATTTTCTTTTATAAATCATCTTATATAACCTTAGATTTTTACAAGACTATGTATAGATATTTATTTATTTAATGTTTGAAATTTTTTCTTTTGAGAATCCTTGCATAAGATTGCAATTTGTGAACTTAATAGCATGTATTGTTATTTTAGTGGGAAAATAAAATGGAATTTATATTTTGCATAGTAAGAGTGTTCTTTTTGAAAAGGTTAAGGTTGGGTTTAAATCTAAGCAATTAGAAGATTGCATGCACTATGTTGTCTTTTTATAACTATGTTTGTTGTATCATTTCAGCAACTTGATCATGCTCATCAAGTTCAGTATTCACATCCCAAAAAATTGGACTTGTTTGAATTCTGGATTTTTAAAAACATTTGTTAAAAAAATCTGTTTATCATAGAATTAAGATCAAAGATAATTTCGTACTACCCTATCTTGCATGCCAAAAAAATGTGGTCTTGATTCTTTAAGATAAATTCTAAAAACTAAATATACTAAAATTAGTCCCTCTTTGAACTGATTAGATTATCAACACAAATTTACAATCAGTCCCTCTTTGAAGTAATAGAGTAAATATCAATTACTCCTTCAATAATAAAACTCTCCTGCAAATTTGTGTTGTAGATATTAGGATGATATAAAAATATTTGGAAAACTTGCATATGTATAATTATTTAATTATATATATATATATATATATATATATAGTTTCTTTATAATATATTTTTTTTTCTTTAATAGTGAACTTTACTATGCAGTAGTATTCTAATGTATTCTATGTGCAATTTAGAATGCATAATACTTTATTGAAGTCTTTTTGATTATTTATTTTTGTAGAAATAAAACATTAATCTACACAATAATGTCATTTTTTTACTTGTTGCTAATGAGACATCCGTGATACTAAATTCTTTATTGTAAATGATGTGAAATTTTTGCAATTAGTTGAAATATCTCTACAATTCCTACTTGAGGATTTTTATTCATATATCAACCAGATTGTTGCAATACTAAAGCAAGTTAATATTGAAGAAATATAATATTAGTTAAAGTTTAATATTATTGCATTTATTTACGAGTTTTGTGGATAAAAACAACATTATATATTAAAACATTATTGTAAAGAAAGTCATAAT
The DNA here is from genome assembly GCF_059467195.1 of Physcomitrium patens. NCBI lineage: Eukaryota > Viridiplantae > Streptophyta > Bryopsida > Funariales > Funariaceae > Physcomitrium > Physcomitrium patens. The sequence goes on along the minus strand of NC_143419.1, from coordinate 14,747,556 downwards.
ATTTATTTTTTAATTTAATTTAAGCATTAAATTTTAATTCAAGATAATCTAATTGATAAAACTTTTTACCAAAATATTAGATAAAAATGTATTAAAAGTAAATACTATGTGATCTTTGTATTAATGACATCACCATATTTGACCCCTAATTTTTCTTTTCTTTTTTAGCTGTAGGTGATATACAATTTTATTTTATACTCAATAAACTATAATAATTTATTCTGATGTTAAATCTGTTATTGTTGTTTTTATTACTTTTTATTATTATTACTTCATATTTATTGATTAGCTGACGCAATTTTTAAAAATCGCAATTGATTTTCTATCTTCTCTTATTTGTAATATAATTAAACCATTTTATTATTATTTATATATGTAATTATATAAATAAATAAGTTTTATGAAAAATAAAGTTTGTATTGTAATTGAAATATTGTATCTCACGATAGTTTCTTGTAATATCAAAGTTGGTTTGAAAATCATAAATAATAGGCAACTGCATCTTAAAATTGGAGACATTGATTGTCTCCCATAGAATATACCCTTGTTGTTTCCTTCTCTACCTCAATCAAAATTCTATTTGTTCAATTCAATGTTAAATCCTTTCAACTTCAAAATATTCTTTGCAACTTCATTTGTATCACCATTTTTATTTTTTTATAATGTTTATATATTCAAATTCCAAATCTTAAGACATTCCTTTCTGCTGGATGTTTCTCACTATAAACTGCATTTCAAAGATGTTAAGCCTATCCGATCAAAACTCCTCCCCTCCTTCAAACTCCAAGTTAAAAATATGGCCACATCCTGCTCTCATTACTGTCGGTAAACCACCACTCTGCAGGGACTCCACCAGGTAGAAACATTGCATCAACCCGCTTACACACATCCCACCTCATCCCAAACTAATATTCACTAAAATCATGCACAGAGAAAGACACACCAAGGTAAAGTTTCCACCCAAACTCTCCAACTAGATTTGCTTACTTTCTTCCCATCAAGGGCGTGAAGATCCACGGCCACAAAGGTAGACAGTGTAACACTACTTATTGAAGAGAGACATACAGAGAGAACCTAGTTATCATGCTGCTGCTACACTGCAGGAGATATTTACAATCCCACAATCTACTAGTAGTACGACTTATTTCACATCTTTTGCAAACCGTGTCAAACTCTGAAAATCACTACTTGAGTATCAGAGAGCCTAAAATGGATTATGCAGTCCTATCCAAAGGAAAAGGAACATGCAGCTTCCAAACAGCAGAATGCTTGTGCTAATTACGGCAATTCTGCGGGTTTACAGATAAGCACAACAATCATACTTGATCCAAAAATCACTTCACCACAAGGTATTTAAAACTTACAAATCTCAAGCCCCACCCGGATTACCCAACGTGGCGCCTGCCTTGGCAACAAGCCGGGCCGACTCAATCAGCAACTCTTCGCCAGCAGTCAGATAGCCGTCTGTTCCCTGCACGCAGAAGAATGGTAAACCGGGATAAATGAGATGATTTACATGGTAAATGGGAGCTAAAATGATGACACTACATAAGTGCATTAGACATACCATTATCGATTCCCTGCTGAAGATGAAATAAGTCTCAACTGTGGAGCAAGATACATGTCACTATGAGCAAAAGCAACAGAACACTTTCTCGACTTTCTGAGAAGGAGAAAAAACTATTATCATATCAACCGACCATCACGCCTTACGAAACAGAACATGAAGGAAAATCCAAAATTCGTTATACATATACCATTGGTATGAGGTTGCACGTGACAGCTATATTCAAAGATAATGGTCCCACTTGAGAAACATAACATCGAGGCTTCTCCTTCTCCAAGAAAACTTTCGGATGTGACTCTATCATATGGCGAATCTCACTAGTAATACTTGGGATTTTCTCAAGGTCTTGGATGTGAACAGGCAGGTTGAATGAGTAAGCTCGATACCGTGCACGAGATTTATTTATAATAACCTGCATGAATGATAAACAACTCTCTTAGAACTACTCATAGCGTCTGAAGCCAATTTCGTCTTTCTTTTTCTCCATGATGAGACGGATTAACACACCAAATGATAGAGTTTCCTAATCTGCTCATAATATATTCAAACTTCCTACATAAATGGCAAGCAACGCTATGCCATGAAGTAAAAGTTCCAGAAGCAAGAACCTGATTGGAAAAAAAAGAATTGGGCACAACGATCGGGAACTTGTCGGAGTTGAGCAACTGTGTGGTATGCAGGCCCATCTCAACCACTTGTCCATTCACAGATCCTGCCTGAGAACAGAACTTTTAATTAAAAACATGAACACAACCCTAATGAATTACAGACAAGATTTGAACATGAGATGAAGAGATGGAGAGATGAAACAGATCTCAAGAGAAGTGCACAATTATTCAGATGATCTTAAGACCACAGTTTAAGACTCCATCTATGCCAGCCTAAGAAGAAAATCTTACGGAAATCGTGTCACCAACAGTGAACGGTCTGGAGAACTGTAATGCTACACCACTAAGCATATTCCCCAATATGTCCCTAGCAGCAAAAGCTGTTGCAACTCCTGTTTACATCACCAAAAACGTTCTCCACTAGTCAAAATTACAGGAGTCAGAAATCCAAGAATGAAGCTGCAAGGAAGTAAATGAAAAAAGAAATCAGTTCTGATTAGCTTATGGCAAATTCTCTCCAGGACACTACAAAGCTGCCAATAGGCTATACTTCAAACCCCCGACTTCACCTAATACTGTTCGTAAAGCTCTCATCTCCGCTGATCTGTTTCTTTAGCATCATAATTTGATACTAAAAACTCACCTCCAATACCTCCAACTGTCAGGATCGATTGCACAGCCACCCCACATGCTTCAGCAAACGCCATGGCTCCCAGTACGAACAAGCCTACGGACGATAATCGATCCATGGTCAGATAGCGTTCTCTCTCTGCATTTGAGATCGTCTTTCCCGTTACCATGCGGGTAAAGGCATTACTCTTCCACCGGTAAAGGAACCAAATCGTACTTATCACTGTTGCCCCGCTCCAAATTTGTGTCAAGTAGTGTGCTCCTATAGACGTGGGCGCCACGATGTAACCTCTGCCAACATCGTACGTAATCCTACTTCAAAACCCGAAATACGCAAGACATTGCAATTGAGAATTCATAAGATGGATTGAATCATGGATTTGGTGAAAAACTCACAGATAGCTGAATGTCACTGCCGAGGCAAGCAATCTTGCTGGCATATCCAAAGCGCTAAATACACTGAGCTCATACGGTTGCTTCTCATGCGGCAATCGTCCAAGTAGGCGCGCGGTGGGACCTGACTCAACATAGAAATGAAATTTTCGTAACAATTTCGGAAGCAAGAGCCAAGCCACTAAGGAAACTCCGATGGCGCTGCTGGCAGGTATCAACAGCTCGGCAACACCCCCACTAGATGGATCCATCCAGTTGCCAACCTCAGGGAACATCCGGGCCGCCGCATCTCTCAATGTCATCACATGGGAGTTCACGGAGTTTCGCACACTCTCAGCAACATTCGCAACAGAATCGCCTGAATCTCCAGGTGTGACATCGCCTACGGCATCACTCGGTGGAGGTAAACCAGGCCCTGCTACTGGAGGAACAGCAGCTACAGCTCCTGATGCAACATTACTACTACTCGAACCAAAACCCCTGCGGTGGCTGGGAATTCCTACCAGCCACGAATGCCGTAAACTCCGATGGCGACTGTGAATTCCCTCATAGCGACCCACACTAGAACATAAACTCAATCGACCTGGAAATGAACTTGGAGGAACGTAGCAACCTTTGCCATGCGTTGATAGCTCGCGAGACAAAAAGGAATTAGCAGCGATCAACGAATTCCGCAGAAACGACTTCCGATGCAGTCCAACCTGCAGACACGACTGTGGTGATGAAGAGAGGAAGCGCAACACAGGAAATCGAGTCATTAAAAGCACTGTCGGCGGTGCCTTCACGAAACACGCCACACCCGTCATCACACCTTTCATCATTGCGATCAACACTCTACTCTTCAAATTATCATTTCACCAAATTCATCTGCGAGATTCAACTACGTGTTTCGCCACCTTTACACCCCAACACTCCATCCTCTGCCAGGACCTTAATGGGCTGCGTCGTTCCTCGCGAATCCTCTCGGCTTCTGTTATTCACCGAATTGCAAAAGGAGAGCAGTTAGAAACTCACTACAGGAAATCAAACCGGCTCTTACTCTGTTCCATCGCCAACCCTAAGCTTTCAAAGCATCTTGCCATGAACCCAAAAAACAGAGGGAGACAAACCCTGAGACAAATTCGAACCCATAAAACCCAATGACGATGTTGACGAATTGACGTATTGACACGATTGTTCAGCTCCCGAAAGTCCGCCTTCGGGGACACGGTGTGCGCGACGGCTGGCTGCTTCTGGAGCTGAGTCTCTGGGCCAATTCAACGGCGTTCATCGAACCAAATATTTTATCCGTCGAGGGCAGCCGAAAATGCTTCCATCCATGCTTTGGAAACAAATTGAATAACAGGGGTAAGAAGTTTTTCTTTTTGTGAATTCTGCACTTGCTGGAAGCGAAATGTTAGCCAGTAGATTAATACTTTCAGCAGTTTTTTACTTTAATTTGTTTATAACAAGTCTAATCCAATATTTTAGAGGCTCATAATATGCCAAATATTTAAATTTACATTTGTGTATGTTAGATCTTGAGACATGGTTGCCCACCAACCTTTGCATTTGCATGATCATGAATTTATAACTCTTTCCATTTCTTTTAATTTTCAGTTTTCTGGATAAGAATTTAAAATAGATAGTTTTACTTGCTACATAAATCAGACGTTAGATCTTATTGCAATTTTTTTAAAAAGCTAGTAGATAGTATGGAAATAACAATTTGGAATAAAATCATTTTTTTTCACTTGAAGGATGCATTTTTCATCTTCAGAAAATATTATCTAAAACTAAAGGTAGCTGCAACGATTTGTATAATATCACCCCAAGAATGTGAATATGTGCTAATAGGCAGAAACATTCCGCAGAAAGTTGTCATCTACAATTGCGTATGGAGCTGCCTCCGATAACCTTGCTCAACTAGGGTTAGTTTTTGATCTGCAAATTGGGAGCTTGGGTGGGCACTAAGATCGCTGAGCATCTGCGAAACAATTTTTGTCAAGGGGCTTGGAACTCCCCCAGCCACATTGACATGAAATTCAGCAAGAAATTGAATTGTGTATTCACAACGCACAATCTAATGTGTGGCTGTGCATCGAGAAATTCAAATGTGTGTCCACAGTTGTCCTAAAATCCGTGGAAACGTCTTGACACCTGTGTCGGTGAAGTAGCTGTAGGGTTGACTCTATCCAATTATAGATGCCAGATGCCTCACACGGCTTTAGAAATTAGATGTTGAGCAATACATGAACTGATTTAATAATCCTTAATTTATTTTTGTTGTTTCAGTATCACATATTTTTTAAATCAATAATTCTTTTAGAAATTTGTAACTTTCATAATTGTTTTAGTAATATCATGTATTTTTGTTTTGATTTATACTTCATAATAAACCAATGGTTTTTGTATTTGGATTATGAATAAATTTTTATTATGTTATTCATAAAAAATATATATATTTTGCTAAGATAAATTGTAAATTTTTTTGGATTTGTGTTTTTTTCTACTTTAAGTAAAAGTTCATAGTAATATTTAAATTTTTTATATTTATATTTATTTTTATCTTTATAGTTTTTACATTATTTGTATTTTTTATTTTTTGACACAAGTTATTTTTATTATCATGAATTATTATTGTTATTATTATTCCAATGATATTTCTATATAATTCTTTAGTTTATATGATTAAAATTTTATTTTATTTTATATATACATGGCATCTATATATTTATTTTATATACAAGAATATTTTATATTTGTCTTTTAATTTTGTGTTAACCTTCGCAAAGACAACATGAATAGACGTGAAGATATTTTGTGTGCCCAAAATCCTTTTCTAAGTCCAATTGGTTATAATTACATGGTATTTACTGAAACATTTAAAAGATCTTTATATGCATCTTCAATTGTAACTATTAGGACTGCTTATATATCATAGAAACATGTAGATGATTTTTTAACCAAACAAGTTATAGAAGTTAAATCTCATGTTTCTTGAACATTTCAAGATTTTATTAAAAGAAATCCCAATATACTTTGTCTTCAATTGAAATCAGCATTAGTTTATTGTATAGACATTGTTGTGTTTAGGTCAGAAACTTATTTTGAAAATCTCAATCACTTTAAGTCTAAAAAATAAAATTGACATGTTAAGTTTGATATTTATCAAATAACATTATATCTATTATAACATTAGAGATTTCATTTATTACTATAGTAATTATAATAAAGTAGATGGTCCTATTGCACATAAGTCAATGGATTTTAAATTTATTGGAAATAAAAATAAAAAGAATCCACAAATTTGTTCTAAATTAAAAAAAATTCATATATGCTTTTTATTTTATTCATAAAATAATATTAATTTTAAACAAGTACAATAAGAATATAAGAGTATATGGTTGAATAGTTGAACCAATTTTTATTTTATTTTTTATATATATATTTAAATACACTTTAAAAATGATCTTTATTTTCTATATAAAAATAGATATTATAAAAATTAAACCACTATATTTTTATAATTTAAACTTAATAATATTTTACAAGTATTAATTTATAATGATTAAAAAATCATGATATGGTATTTATACAATCAAAATGATAATAAAAATTTAGATGTTTTATTTACTATTAATATGTGAAAAATATATTTTGAATATATTAAATATTTATGTATTTTTAAGACTTAAATAATTAAAATAAAAAACATTATATACTTTTTATTTAATTTACTAGTATTTGATGAATAATAAAATAAAATTCTAATGAATTCAATTATTACATTAAGATTAAAAGATAACATAAATTCACAACTACTTATTTTTGATAAAAATATTTATTAACAATAAAGGTTCAATAAAAATACCATTATTTTTTTATTGTAAATAATAGAATTCAAGAAAAATAAACTATCAAGTAAGTAATAACATTCCTACTATAAAAGAATATTTTGAAAAATATTATTTTTTACTTTATGGTATAAATCTTAAATTTTGATTAAATTTTTTTTGATTTTTTTTTTTTATATTTTTAAGATAATATTGAATTTTTAAAATTTTGATATTTAATTTTTTAGATTTTTAATTGTATTAATTATTTGTAGTCAATATAGTAGTCAATATAGAAATTAAAAAATATCAAAACTACTATTTTAAAAGTTTAGAATATAAGTAAGAATGATTCATTTAGCTTAATTATAATATGTAAACTTAAAAAATAAAATTTCAAATTTGCAAAGATTCTAAACCTTAGTATGTGATTTGTAAGTCTTTTATGTAATATACATGTTTTCTTTATGAATATATTATAAATTATAATTTTTGTATATATTAAATTTTTATTCTTTTTGATTTTTGATTTTATACTTATTAATAAAAATATTATAAAAAATTATAGAATATATTATAATAAGAAATTTAGAAATTGGAATTTAACAATCTACTCTTAACTACTAGATGACAAATTCTATCCATGCATTAATTATTAGATAGAGTCTATCATCTATTTCCATTTATGACAATATTGCATCTAAAACAAAGACCAATGCATTTGTTTCTATAAAAATGCCTTAAAGAAGTTGATGCAATATAAGATTGATGCAAAAATAAAGATTTTCTTTAAAGCTTTAAAAAGTTCTTCAGCTTCTTTACAATACTGAAGTTTGTTTTTACAAGTCAAACATATAAAAAGAGCAGCAACTTGAGAAAAGTTCTTAATAAAGAATTAATAATAATTAGAAAATTTCAAAAGATATTAGACATATCTTATTATTTTTAGACCTTCTAATTCATGATAGTTTTGATTTTCTTAGGATCCATCATAAGGCCATCATTTGAAATATTGTATTCTAAGAAGTCAACTTAAATAGCATGAAATATACACTTTTCAATCTTGGTGTATAATCTTACATCTCTAAGTTTTTATAATACATGACAAACATAAAATTGATACTCTTTTGTGTTCTTAGAATAAATTAGAATGTTGTCAATATAACAAATGATAAAATCATCAAGAAACTCTTTTAAAATATTATTTATTAAATATTGAAAAGGAATAAGTGTATTTGTGAATCCAAAAGATATATCATTATATTTAAAATATTCATACCTAGTTTGAAACATAGTCTTTTATTCATCTCCTTCTTTAATACTTACCAAATTGTATGCTTCTTGTAGATTTATATTTATATTTTTATATAATAATTTGATTAATTAAATTGATCAAGAAGTTTTGAAATCTAAATTAAAGGATATTTCTTCTTCATGGTGATCTTATTAAATGCTCAATAGTTCATATACATCCACAAAGTTGTGTCTTTTTTCTTCACAAGTAAGATGGGAATTTCTACTAGAGATTTGAAATGATGTATGAAGTTCTTAGCTAAGTTTTTGTCAATGTATTTTTGAAGTACAACCAATTCATTTTGTAATAAATTATAGATTCGTCCAAATGGCAATTGAGCTCTTTCTTGAAGATCAATTGAACAATCATATGAATTACGCTTTAAAAGGATATTTACTTTATTCCTCTAAAATATAACTTAATAATCTTGATATTGACTTATAATGCCACTTCTAATCTTTCTACTATAAAAAATAATTGTGGCAAAAATAACAAAAAGTGATATTTTTTTTGCAACATATGTAAAAGCTTTTACATCTATCAATAAATATTTGGATGTATTAGACTTATAAATTTCTATTTGACTTAAACTATGGAAAAAATCAAGATTATAAGAAATTTAGTCTCTTTAAAAATTATACTTATCTAACAATAATAATCCAAAAATAATTAAGTTGAAAGGAAATTTAATCACAATGAATATTACTAAGCTATTATGACTATTAGTTGCTAAATCTAAAGAAATAATTTTATGAATAACATCAATAGAAGACAAAAAATAACCATATATTAATTTTATATGTAAAAATTTGATTTTCTGCACTAAAGATATTTCTTATTTTTTAACAAAGTCTTTGTCTATGATAAGAAAATATTGAGGCTTTGTCATACACATATGCATGGAAGCTAGTAATTACATGTATAAATAGGTAGAAGTAAATAAAAGTAGATAAAAATAAGTTAATTCTATAATATTTACTATGAAAGCTTTTTAGAAGCTTTATAGATGTTGTTTTGACTTTATAGGTGTCTTTAATTGACTTTTTGGATTAGAAACGTGGTCAAAAAGTTGGCCATGTACCACACATGTGCCAAATCATATCCCTTCTCCTGTAGTGGAACGCCCTTTCAGTGTTAGAGAACCTTGAATTGTCTTATCCAAGAAGTTTGATGGCACCAAATCAAAGTTTAGAGGATTTATCAATCAAGTACAACTTTTGATTGAACTTCAATCCCAAAGCTATCCAACTCTAAGATCACAAGTTAAATTCATTGATACGTTTCTTTTAGATTTAGTATTGTTATGGTTTTTATCTTTTCTTGAATGATCAGATCCAATATTGGATAATCTGGAGACATTTTTGGCAGAGTTTCAATCTATGTATGGAGAATATGATGCAATTCGTGTTGCAACCAATAAGATCCATATTTTTTAACAAAGTAATTGATTAGTAATATTGTATGCTTCACAGTTTTGTCAACTTGCAACTGATATCAAATAGGATGATGTTGCACTTGTTAGCCAATTTCTCTATGGATTACAATATGAGGTAAAAAAATTAATGCTCAATTTATCTGATTCTCAAAAAATGAGTCAAGCAATTGACTTTGCTGTAAAGTACGACAATCAACTTTCTAAATTCTGATCTATGAACCATACAAGTCAACCTCAATGTTACTATAATTCAATGGCAACACCAATATTTTTTCAACACATACATTCAGAAGTAGAGAATATGCAAATTGATGCGGTATGTCTCAAACCTCTTAGTGAGCAAAAAAAAACTTATTGTCGTCAGGAAGGATTGTGCTTATATTGTCGAAAACCTAAGCACATTGCTCAACATTGCCTAAAGAAGCGACGCAATCATAAAACAAGGAGTACGGTGATCAAAGAAGATAGCATGTCAGAAAATGAATTTGTCCAGCTATAATAGGGACCGTGCGGTTGGAACCTTGTACAATACCTAGTGAAGGTCCTACTTTCTCCTCAGAATCCTCTCTATGTTTTACAATAAATATTATTTTAGGACTTAAATATCACAAAGCTTTTACTTTGTTAGATTTAGAAGCTTCAACATGTTTCTTAGATGAAGAATTTGTTAAAAGAGATAGCATACTTTTAGTGAAGAAAACTAAACTTGTTCATGTAGAAGTCATAGATGGTCGTCGGTTGTCTTTAGATGTTACTCCTGAAATCCTTTGTATAGAAGTAGCAACTAATGGTCATAGTAGCTTTGTAATATTTAATATCATTAGATCTCCTTCTAATCCAATCATTTTAGGTTTATTATGATTAGAAAAATATAATCCTAAAATAGATTAGACTTCTCGTAGTCTTAAATTTTTTGAAAGTATAACTAAGAGCATAGTTGATCAAGTAGAAAGTCATAAGTTTGGTACAATTAAGTCTGTATTTATGGGTATAAGAGCTTTCTTACGTGCTGCAAAAAAAGGATCACCTTGTGTCATTTATGCCACACCTGTTTCCATTGGTGGAAAGACTTCAAATGGCATTTCAAGCCAATATCAAGATTTTCAAGATGTATTTGAGAAGAAAAATGCAGATACTCTTTCAGAACATCGTTCCTATGATTGTTCAATCGACCTTCAAGAAAGAGCTCAATCGCTATTTGGACCAATCTACAATTTATTACAAAATGAGTTGGCTGAACTCAAGGAGTACATTGAAGAGAATCTGGCTAAGAACTTCATACGCCATTCCAAATCTTTAGCAAGAGCTCCAATTTTATTTGTGAAGAAAAAAGATAAATCATTGCGGATGTGTATCAAGTATCAAGGACTGTCAAGGACAAAGACTCGATGAGGGAAAATATACACAAAAAGGCTATCTCGATATAATAAGTCAAAATATAAATAAGTATGTATATTAAATGGAAACTGAAATGGCTATTGCCAAGAGACAAGAAAACTAGAGATCCTTGAAACTAGACTAGAAGCAAGAAAGGAGTTCACAAGAGTGAAGAAGCCTTCACTCTTGTCTCTATATATACTATCTAACTAGGGGCTATGTGGCGACGTTCTATAGGACCTCCAATATGTGTTGACTTTGTAGGACACATGCCTTGACTTACAAGGCAAGTTTTTCTACGTGTGGGCCACATAGTTAGCTTGATCTTCAAGCTAACAACATGTGTGGCACATGGCCAACTTGTTGACCATGTTTCTAATCCAAAAAGTCAATTAAAGACACCTATGAAGTCAAAGCAGCATCTAGGAAGTTTCTAGGAAGCTTCTATATTAAATATTATAGAATTAACTTACTTTTATTTACTTTTACTTACTTCTACCTATTTCTATATGTAATTATTAGCTTACATGATTATGGCCGTGACATTACCCCCCCTTCTAGAGACGAGTTCCACGAGGAGCGGTCATCATATGTTGAGGAAATCTATGATGTGACGAATTGTATTCGCTACATACTCTGATCTCTGTTCTCTTCGAAGATGATTGATAGGGCCTCTCAACCATCGGTAGTGTCCCATACCAGGGCGAGAAGACCACCCAGTTATTTGATCATTGTTGAGGCCTTCGTAACTTCCTTCGAATAGAATATTTGGAACACCATCAGGAGTTGTTCCTACCTCTAGCAAAATCACCAAACATCGGGAGTCCCTTCCCAAATCATGATACCAAACGCATTGTATCTCACCATCTATTCGAGGAAGAACATGTCGTTCTTGAAGATCTTCATCTCGATTGCGTCGTCTTGAAGGTTGTGACAATCGTAATGTCTCATCCGGCAGGTCAGCAAACGAAGGTTCTTGAGTTGAATCCGCTGGTTGTTGGCTCTCCATCTAATTAGCATCACAAATGCAAAGAAGTTACAAACAAGGATAGGAAATTGAATGTTATCTTGTCTCAATCTTGTCTCTTTTATAAGAGAGATTTTCATCTTGGTTTTGATGGATGTCGTTGATGAAAAACTTTGACTTTAGCTGATGCATTTGCTAGATTCCTGGATGGCTCCCATGTGCGTTCACTAATATCATATCCGTGCCAATGAACAAGATATTCCAGCTTATTTCGGCGCCGCCTTGAGTCTAATATCTCTTCTACCTCAAATTCTTCATTATTATCTACTTCTATAGGAGGCGGTGGCATTTGTCTTCTTCCTTGTATATCCACTGTCTTATATGGTTCAAGAAGAGACACGTGGAATACAGGATGGATCTTCATTGACTCCGGTAGATGTAACCGATATGTAACTGAGTTGATCTGTTCAGAAACAGAAAAGGGGCCAAGCCTACGATAGTCCAACTTGTCACAAGGTCGAGTAGTCTTGATATTGCGATGAAGTAGCCATACCTTATCATCCACGTTGAGTTGTGGTTGCTCCTTACGATATAGATCTACGTTTATCTTTTGTCGTTCTTGAGCTTCCTTCAATTGCGTCTTCATTATTACATGTAACTCTGACAACCGATTTGCCATATCTTTTGCTGTAGGATTATCAACTTTTGAAAAATCAAAAGTATCAAGTTGTGGATGATAGCCATAATTGGCAAAGAAAGGTGTTTGTTGTGTGGAAGAATGTACCGTATTATTATAAGCAAACTCTGCCAATGGCAAAAGGGTTGTCCAATTATCTTGTTGGTAGTTGATAGTACACCTTAAATATTGTTCCAAGACTTGGTTTACGTGCTTTGTTTGTCCATCAGTTTGAGGATGGAAAGCCGAAGATAGCTTTGTGTCCACTTTTAAAATCTTGAAAAGGGTCTTCCAAAATCTTGACACAAATTGAGTTCCCCTATCTGATATGATATCTTTAGGTAATCCATAATAGCGATAGATATTATCAATGAAAAGCTTAGCTGTTTCTTCACCTGTGATAGATTTTGTACATGGCACAAAATGTGCCATCTTGGTGAAACGATCTACTATCACAAATATAGAATCATAAGATCTCGAGCTTGAAAGATCTATGATGAAACCCATAGAAACAAAAGACCATGGTTGTTCTGGTATAGGTAATGGCTGAAGAAGTCCATAAGGTCGATGACGAGGAATTTTTGATCTTGAACAAATATCACATGATTGTACAAAGTCTTTGACTGACTTTCACATTTGTGGCCACCAAAAATCTCTTGATATGAGTTCCAAAGTCTTATTATATCCAAGGTGCCCTGCTGCTGGAAAGTCATGACGTGCTTGAAGAACACGTAAACGTGCTTCTCCTTCTGGAACATATAGGTGTCCTTCAAAATATAATAGATTATTCTTGAACTCGAACTTAGAAGGATCATGAGACTTGGAAGAATCATTATCGATATCACGAACAAGAGGGTCTGAGGACATACTGGATTGGATTTGCTTGAGAAAAGTTGAATCAACAGTCAATGTTGATTTCATTGCTCGGAGATGAAATTGCTCCGGTTTCAAGAGGACCGTTCTTTGTTGCTCAAAAGCTGCATCTCCTTCTTTTGGTGCAAAATAAGAACGTCTAGATAGGGCATCGGATAAACCTTGTTGTTTTCCTGGCCGATAAGTGATAATGAACTCGAATCTTGACAAAGACATACTCCAACGAGCTTGACGACGATTCAACACGCGTGCTGACATGAAATACTCGAGGTTCTTGTGATCTGTATACACAGTGACTGGACTAGAAGCGCCTTCTAGATAATGACGCCATTCTTGAAAGGAATCCATGATCGCAAGAAGTTCTTTATCGTGGATCTCATAATTGATCTCGGCTCCTGAGAATTTTCTTGAATGAAAAGCTCTCGGATGAAGTTTGTCATCTGATCCCATTTGTGATAAAACTGCACCGAAGGCAAAATCTTATGCATCTGTTTCCATAAAAAATGCCTTGGAAAAGTCAACACCATATAAGACTGGTGCAGAGACAAACGATGTCCTCAAAGCTTCAAATGCTGCTTTCGCTTCTTGATTCCATTGGAATTTATCTTTACTAGTCAAGCGTGTAAGTGGAGCTGCAACTCGTGAGAGATCTTTGATGAAGATCCGATAGTAATTGGCAAATCCTAGGACATCTCTTACTGTCCTTGGAATCTTCCAATCCATGATTGTTTGGACTTTCTTAGAATCCATCATGAGACCATCATTTGAAATGATGTATCCTAAAAAATCAACTTGAGTAGTGTGAAATACACACTTTTCCATCTTGGCATACAATCCTGCAACTCTAAGTTTTTGTAATACTTGACGAACATGTATTTCATGTTCTTCGACATTCTTAGAATAGATCAGGATATCGTCTAGATAGCAGACGACAAAATTGTCTAAGAATTCACGAAATACATCATTCATGAGATGTTGAAAAGCAGCTGGTGCATTCGTGAGTCCAAAAGGCATGACATTATATTCGAAATGTCCATACCTGGTTCGAAACGCAGTCTTCCGTTCATCTCTTTCTTTGATCCGTACTAGATTATATGCTCCTCTTAGATCTATTTTTGTATAGATCTTAGCTTGATTCAACTAGTCAAGGAGTCCTGATATCAAAGGTAATGGATACCTATTCTTGATTGCGATCTTATTGAGTCCTCGATAATCAACACACATTCGTAAAGATCCATCTTTTTTCTTTACGAATAGAATTGGAGCTCCTGCTGGAGATTTTGAATGGCGTATGAAATTCTTCGCTAAATTCTCGTCAATATATGTCTTGAGTTCAGCCAACTCATCTTGCGATAAACTGTAAATTGGTCCAAATGGTGGCTGAGTTCCTTCCTTGAGGTCGATTGAACAATCATATGGACGATGCTTAGGAAGAATATCTGCATTCTTTTTCTCAAAAACGTCTTGATACTCCTGATATTGACTTGGAATGCCACTTGAAGTCTTTACGTTTTCAGAAATAGGTGCAGCATAAATAGCAAAAGTTGATCCTTCTTTTGTTGCGTGTATAAATGCTTTTGCACCTATCAGTACGGGTTTTACTATACTAGACTTATAATTTTTTACTTGGTTGGTAGAACTATTAATAACGCTCTGGGAAAAGTCAAGTTTATGCGAATTCCAATCTATTCGAGGGTTATATTTTTCTAGCCAGGATAAACCTAAAATAATTGGATTGGACGGGGATTTAATTATGTTAAAAGCTATGTAGCTATCATGACCGTCTATTGTTACTTTTATAGGATGAGTTTTATGAGTGACATCTCCAGAAGACAAGGGACGACCATCTATGACTCCTACATGTACTGGTTTAGGTTTCTGTACAAAAGGTATTTTACGACTTTTAACAAATTGTTCATCAAAAAAACATGCTGAGGCTCCAGAATCTAATAAAATAGAGGCTTTATAATTCTTAGGTCCTAAATATAAGTCTATTATAAAACAAGGAAAGGATTTTGAGGAGAGGATAGGACCTTCATTAGGAATTGTACAAGGTTCCAGCTGCATGGTCCCTATTGTAGCTGGACAAATCCGTTTCCCGACATGTTGTCTTCTTTGACCGTCATACCCCTCATTTTATAGTTGCGTCGTTTCTTTGGACAATGTTGAGCAGTGTGCTTAGGTTCTCCGCAATATAAACATAATCCTTCTTGACGACAACGAATCTTTTCTTGCTCAGTTAGGAGTTTAAAACGTACCGCGTCAATTTGCATGTCTTCTAATTCCGAATGTACGTTTGGCAAAGATGTTGATGTTGCCATTGAGTAATAACGTTGAGGTTCCCGTGAATGATTTTCGGATCGAAATTTGAAAAATCGATTATCACATTTTACCGCAAAATCTATTACTTGACTCAAAGTTTGAGGATCAGGTAAGTTGAGCATCAATTTCTTTACTTCGTATTGCAATCCATAAAGAAATTGACTGATGAGTGCAGCATCATCCCACTTGATGTCAATTACAAGTTGTCGAAATTGTGAAGCATACACTGTTACTGAGCGATTTTCTTGTCGCAGAATTCGGATCTTATTTGTTGCAACACGATTTGCATCGTGTTCACCATACATAGATCGAAACTCCGCCAAAAAGCTTCCAAATTGTCCAATATTGGATTTCGTTGTTCAAGAAAAGACGAAAACCACGATAATGTAGAACTAGAAAGTAGAGTGCCAATAAACCTGACTTGTGATCCTGGAGTTGGATAGCTTTGTGGTTGAAGTTCAATTACCAATTATACTTGATTGATGAACCCTCGAAACTTAGATCTCGTACCATCAAATTTCTCGGGTAAGATAATTCTTGGTTCTCTAGTGCTTACATGGGGTTGTACAATTGGAGAAGGAACGCGATTTGTTGTAGATGTTGAAGCAGCTCCGATCATCTCTATATCCCCACTTTCTGCTATTCTTGTTCTTTCCTGTGTTGGTGAATTGAGTTGATGCATCGCAAGCATTAACTCCTTCATTTGCTCTTGCATTTGTGCCATTGCACTCTTCATTTCAACAAGCTCTGCCATAATGACACTAAGAAGAAAAATTTGTTTGATACTGCTCAAGACAAAAGAAAAGAAAGACTTGATAACAAAGAAGATACTAAGAACAATATCAGTTTAGAAGTGGGTAATCCGCAAACTTCTAATACGCTTATGTCTTATCAAGAGAAAGGGGTAATCCACTCTTACTCAAGAAAAACAAAGCTCTGATATTGTAAGTGTACTCTTGTCAATCTGTCAAGGACAAAGACTCGATGAGGGAAACTATACACAAAAAGGCTATCTTGATATAATAAGTCAAAATATAAATAAGTATGTATATTAAATGGAAATTGGAATGGCTATTGCCAAGAAACAAGAAAACTAGAGACCCTTGAAACTAGACTAGAAGCAAGAAAGGAGTTCGCAAGAGTGAAGAAGCCTTCACACTTGTCTCTATATATACTATCTAACTAAGGGCTACGTGGCGATGTTCTATAGGACCTCCAATATGTGTTGACTTTGTAGGACACATGCCTTGACTTACAAGGCAAGTTTTTCTACGTGTGGGCCACATAGTTAGCTTGATCTTCAAGCTAACAACATGTGTGGTACATGGCCAACTTCTTGACCACGTTTCTAATCCAAAAAGTCAATTAAAGACACCTATGAAGTCAAAGCAGTATCTAGGAAGTTTCTAGGAAGCTTCTATATTAAATATTATAGAATTAACTTACTTTTATCTACTTTTACTTACTTCTACCTATTTCTATATGTAATTATTAGCTTACATGATTATGGCCGTGACAAGGATTCAACAAAATCACCATCAAGAACAAGTACCCGCTACCTTTGAGATATGGACTCCTTGATCAATTGAATCAAGCTAAGATCTATACAAAAATAGACCTAGGAAGAGCATACAATCTGGTATGCATCAAAGAAGGAGATGAATGGAAGACTGTATTTTGAACAAGGTATGGAAATTTAGAATACAACGTCATGCCTTTTGGACTTACAAATGCACTAGTACCCTTCCAACATCTAATGAATGATGTCTTTCGGGAGTTTTTAGATGATTTTGTTGTCTCTTATTTAGATGACATCTTAATCTATTCTAAGCATAAAGAAGAACATCAACTTCATGTTTGTCGTGTGTTACAAAAACTAAAAGATGCGGGACTCTATGCAAAGATAGAAAAGTGTGTATTTCACACTATTTAAGTTGACTTCTTAAGATACATCATTTCAAATGATAGACTTATGATGGATTGGAAGATCCCAAAAATAGTGAGAGATATTCAATATTTTTTGGGATTTGTGAACTACTATCGGATCTTCATCAAAGACTTCTCTCAAGTTGTAGCTCCACTTACACGTTTGATTTGTAAAGACAAACATCAATGGAATCAAGAAGCAGAAGTAGCATTTGAAGCTTTAAAAATAATCTTTATTTTTGTACCAATCTTGTATTGTGTCATTTTTTCTAAGCCATTTTTTATGGAAACAGATGCATCAGACTTTGCTTTAGGTGTTGTATTGTCACAAATGGAAACAGATTATAAACTTCATTCAATACCTTTTCATTCCAGAAAATTTTCAGCAGCCAAGATTAACTACAAGATCCACTACAAATAACTTCTTGTAATCATGGATTCTTTCAAGAATGGTGCCATTATCTAGAAGGTGCTTCTAGCCTAGTCACCATATATACAGATCACAAGAATCTTGAATATTTTATATTAGTATGTATTTTGAATCGTCGCCAAGCGCATTGGAATATGTCTTTATCAAGATTAAAATTCAAGATTACTTATCGACTAGAAAAATAACAAGGTTTATCAAATGCACTCTCTAGACAATCTTACCTTGTACCAAAAGAAGGAGTTGCTGCTTTTGATCAACAACAAACAATTCTCTTGAAGTCAAAGCATCTTCATCTTCGAGTAATGAAATCAACATTAATTATTGATTCAACTTTCATTAAGCAAGTTCAATCAAGTATGTCTTTTGATCCTCTTATTTGTGATATTAAGGAAAATTCTTCAAAGTCTCATGATACTTTCAAGTTTGAATTCAAGAACAATCTACTATATTTTGAGAGATGCCTATATGTTCCAGAAGGTGAAGCTCAATTACGTATTGTTCAAGCTCGTCATGACTTTCCAGTAGCACGACATTTTGGGTACAATAAAACTTTGGAACTAATATCCATGGACTTTTGGTGGTCCTAAATATAGAAAGCAGTTAAAGTTTTTGTACAATCTTATGATGTTTGCTTAAGATCAAAAACTCCTCATCATCGATCTTATGGACTTCTTCAGCCATTACTCAATCCAAAACAACCATGGTCTTCTGTTTCTATGGATTTCATCATGGATCTTCTAATTTCAAGTTCTTATGACTCTATATTCATGATAATAGATTGTTTTACCAAGATGGCACATTTTGTACTATGTACAAAATCCATCACAGGTGAAGAAACAGCTAAGCTCGTTCTTAACAATATCTATTGCTATTATGGATTACTGAAGGATATTATATCAGATAGAAGAACTCAGTTTGTTTCAAGTTTTTGGTGGATTCTTTTCAAGATTCTAAAAGTGGATATAGAATTATCTTTGATATTTCATCCTCAAACTGGTGGACAAATGGAATGTGTTAATTAAGTTTTTGAGCAATATTTAAGATGTACCATTAACTACCAATAAGATGATTGGACAATTCTTTTGCCATTGGTAGAGTTTGCTTATAATAACATAATACATTCTTCTACAAAACAAACACCTTTCTTTGCCAATTATGGTTATCATCCATGACTTCATACTTTTGACTTTTCAAAAGTTGATAATCCTGCGATAAATGATTTGGTAATTCATTTGTCAGAGCTACATGCAACGATGAAGGTGTAGTTAAAAGAAGCTCCAGAAGAACAAAAGGTCAATGTGGATGTCTTTCAAAAGGAATAACCATCATTCTACATGGGTGATAAGGTTTGGTTACTTCGTCGCAATATCAAGACCACTTGTCTTTGTGATAAGTTGGACTATCAAAGACTTAGACCATTTTCTATTTCTACACAAATCAATCTAGTTGCATATCGTTTACACCTACCAGAGTCAATGAAAATCCATCTAGTATTCCCCATGTCTCTTCTTGAACCATAGAAGACAATGGACATACTAAGAAGAAGACAAGTTCTACCTCCTCCTATAGAAGTGGATACTAATGAAGAGTTTGAAGTGGAAGAAATCTTAGATTCAAGGTGGTGCCAAAATAAATTGGAATATCTTGTCCATTAGTACAGATATGATATTAGTGAACACACATGGGAGCCAGTAAAGAATCTTGTAAATACAGCAAAGGTAGTGGAGGCTTTTCATCGATGACATCCATCAAAATTAAGATGAAAATCTTCTTTATAAAAGAAACAAGATCTAGGTAAGATAACGTTCTACTTTCAATCCTAGTTTGTAGCTTCTTTGTAGTTGTTACGCTAAAGAGATGGAGAACCAACAACCAGCGGATTCAACTCAAGAGCTTGTGTTTATTGACCTGTCGGATGAGACATTACGATTGTCACAACTTTCAAGATGATGCAATCGAGATGAAGAACTTTAAAAACAACATATTCTTCCTCGAATAGATGGCGAGATACAATATATTTGGTATGATGACTTTGGAAGGGACTCTCGATGTTTGGTGATTTTACTAGATATAGAAATAATTCTTGACGATGTTCCAAATTTTTTATTTGAAGGAAGTTATGAAGGCTTTAATAATAATCTAATAACTAGGTGGTCTTCCCGCCCTATTATGAGATACTATCAACGGTTGAGAGGCCCTATCAATCATCTTCAAAGAGAACAAAGTTCAGAGTATGTGGTAAATATAATTTGTTGCATCATAGATTTCCTCAACATATGATGATTGCTTCTCATAGAACTCATCCCTAGAAGGAGGAGTAATGTCATGGACATATGTATATAAGCCAATAATTACATGTATAAATAGGTAGAAGTAAGTAAAAGTAGATAGAAGTGAGTAAAAGTAGATAAAAGTAAGTTAATTCTATAATATTTGCTATGAAAGCTTTCTAGAAGCTTTATAGATGCTGCTTTGATTTTATAGGTGTCTTTAATTGACTTTTTGGATTAGAAACGTGGTCAAAAAGTTGGCCATGTGCCACACATGTTGTTAGCTTGAAGGCTAAGCTAACTATGTGGTCCACATGTAGAAAAACTTATCTTGTAAGTCAAGGCATGTATCCTATAAAGTCAACACATATTGGAGGTCCTATAGAACATCGCCACGTAGTCCGTAGTTAGATAATATATATAGAGATAAGATTGAAGCTTTCTTCACTCTTATCAATCTTTTCTTGTTTCTAGTCTAGTTTTAAAGGTCTCTAGTTTTCTTGTCTTTTGGCAATAGTCATTCCAGTTTCTTTCTTAATATATATATATATATATTGAATTATTTCTATTTTGTCATCTTTCTTTGAAAAAAGTCTCACTTGTTTATTTATTTTTATCAAGTTCTTGTCCTTCACAAGCTCTTAAATCTAATAAAGCAAGGACTTTGTGACTTTTTAATCTTAAACAAACTTCTATTATAAAGTAAGATGAAGGATCTAAAAAGATAATAAAATCTTTATGAGGGATTGCATAAGATTTTAATTACATAATTCTTATTATAGCTAGAAAATTTTATTTTTTGATACATTGTCTTCCTTAGCAACCATGCTCTTTAAGTTATTATTACATTGCTTCTTTGGATAATACTGAGTAATATGATTAGATTATTTGTAATATAAGTACAAACCTTCTTTGATGACATTGAGTCTTTTTTGATAGTCAATAAGAGGTTTGAATTGTATTGTATCAATTTGTATAGGTTTTTACCTTAATGAATAAGCTTTTGAAAATTTAGAAATTATTGCCATGACTTAACTTGTATTTTTCAAATCAAATCTTTGCTCTTGACATCTTTCAAAGAATTGATTATTGTATGTAATGGCTTAAATAATAAATTGATCTAATAAATTTGCTTGCGGCATCTTTAATGATAAGTATTTCACATTATCTTTCATATCATATCAAAATTG
This sequence comes from Physcomitrium patens, assembly GCF_059467195.1. Lineage (NCBI taxonomy): Eukaryota > Viridiplantae > Streptophyta > Bryopsida > Funariales > Funariaceae > Physcomitrium > Physcomitrium patens. The sequence goes on along the minus strand of NC_143419.1, from coordinate 14,725,783 downwards.
ATTAATAAAGACATTGTTATTTCAATCAAAATTACAAGCAAGGTTTTGGAATTTAATTGTATATATAATAGCAAAATGTGATTTTTCTTGAAAAGATACAAGATTGATCTTTGCTACTCTTTTTTAATCATTTTTTTAAAATATGGCTACAAACACCTCTAAAAATGAATCCAAATTATAGAAGAATTATAATTTTTTTTTATCAAAGATGTAAATAAAGAGAGAATAATCCCAAATAAAAGTATTTCTATAAATTCAACTTGAATAAATCCATTATGATATTAGAATGTCTCAGATATATACACGTAAATCAATAATTACCTATATGATTAGATAAAAATAAGTAAAAATTAATTAATTTCATAATATCTTCTATAAAAGCTTTTTAGAAGCTTCTTAGAAGCTTCATAGATGCTACTTTAACTTCATAAAAGTTTACAATTGATTTTTTAGATTAGAAACGTGATTAATAAGTCAGCCATGTGCCACACATGTTGATAGCTTGAAGAACAAGTTAATTATGTGGCCCACACATAGAAAACTTGCTTTCTAAGCTAAGGCATGTATTCTATAAAGTCAACACATATTAGAGGTCTTATACAATATTACCATGTAGCTCTTAGTTAGATAGTAATTACAGAGCCAAGAGAGAAGCCTTCTTCACTTTTGTCAATTTTTTTCTTGCTTTTAGTCTAGATTTAAGAGTCTTTAGTTTTCTTGTCTTTTGGCAATAGTCATTGCAGTTACTTTTTAATATACATACTACTTTATTTCTATTTTTTTACTTTTCTTTTGACACAAATTTCTTAGGCTTATACATCTTCTTTCACTTCATGTCCTTGACAAATTGACAAGAATACAGTTATAATATTAGAGCTTTATCTTCTCTTGATTAAGAGTAGATTACTCTTTTCTCTTGATAACACATAAGCATATTAGAAGTTACATATTATTGTCTTCTAAATTAATATTATTTTTAGTATCTTTTTTGTTCTCAAATTCTTTCTTCTGCTTATCTTGAGTAATATTAGATGCTTATTTTCCAAAGTATTATCAAGGCAAAGTTTGTAGAAATAAAGAGTGCAATTACACAAATACAATAGAAATTGACAAAATCAATGCTTGTGATGCATCAACTTAGTTTACTACTACAATGAGCAATAAGAATGGTAGGAAGTGAAGATATAGATATGATTGGAACTGCCTCAACATCTGCATTCAATCATGTCCTTTTTCCTATGGTAGAACATCCTTTCTGTACTAAAGAACCAAAAGTTGCATTGCCTGAGAAGTTAGATGGCACAAGATCTAAGTTTCAAAGATTTATCAATCAAGTACAATTCATGATTAAACTTCAACTCCAATGCTATCCAACTTCAAGATAACAAGTTAGATTCATTGATATACTTCTTTTAAATTTAACATTGTTATAATTTTCATCTTTTCTTGAATGATAAGATTTAATATTGAATAATTTAGAAGTTATTTTAGTAGAGCTTTGATCCATATATAGTAAACATGATGCAACTCATGTTGCAATCAACAAAATATATATTTTGCAACAAGGCAATCGATCCATAACATTATATGCTTCACAATTTTAACAACTTGTAACTAATATCAAATGAGATGATGTTGCATTTACTAGCCAATTTTTCTATGGATTACAATATGAAGTAAAAAAAATGATGCTCAACTTATTTGATTTTCAAACATTGAATAAAGCAATTGACTTTGTTATATAGTGTGACAATCAACTTTTTGAATTTTGATCTAAGAGTCGGACAAGTGGGCCTCAACATTACTATAATTCAATAGCAATACCAATGCCTTCTTAACAAAAATATTTGGAAGTAGAAGATATACAAATTGATGTAGTATGTTTCAAATTTTTTATTGAGTAAAAAAAAGACTTCCCACCATCAGAAAGGATTGTGCTTATATTGTGGAGAACTTAAGCATACTGCTCAACATTATCCAAAGAAGCTATGCAATTATAAAATAAAAAATATAAATGTCAAAAAAGACAATATATTAGAGAACGAGTTTGTCTAGCTATAATAAGAATTGTGTAGCTAGAACCTTATATAATACCTAATGTAGGTCATATTCTTTCCTCAAAATCCTCTCCTTGTTTTATATTAAATATTATTTTAGGACCTAAACATTACATAGTCTCTACCTTGTTAGATTCAAGAGCCTTTGCCTTATTATATATATGAACATCAATGTGTTTCTTAGATGAAAAATTTGCTAAAAGACTTAGCATATTTTTAGTAAAGAAAAATAAACTTATTCATGTAGAAATTATAGATGGTTGCTCATTATCTTTTGGAGATGTTACTCACAAAATCTTTTCTATAGAAGTAATAATGAATGGTTATAATAGCTTTGTGGTATTTAATATCAATAAATCTTTCTGTAATCCAATTATTTTAGGCTTATTGTGGTTAGAAAAATACAACCCTTGAGTAGATTAGATTTTTCATACTCTCGACTTTTCTAAAGATATAACTAGGAGTGTAGTTAATTAAATAGAAATTCACAAGTCTACCACAATTAAACTTGTATTTGTAGGTGCAAGAACTTTCTTATATGTTGTAAAAAAAAGATCGCCTTGTGTCATTTATGCCACATCTATTTCTAATGGTACAAAGACTTCATGTAGCATTTCAAGCCAATATCAAGAATTTCAAGATGTATTTGGAAAAAAGAATGTAGATTTTCTTCTAGAATATTGTCCCTATGATTGTTCAATTGACATTCAAGAAGGAACACAACCACCATTTAGATTAATCTATAATTTATCATAAAATGAGTTGGCTGAATTTAATGAATATATTGAAGAAAATCTAGCTAAGAACTTCTTACGCAATTCCAAATCTCTAGTAGGAGCTCCAATTCTATTTGTGAAGAAAAAAGATCGATCATTGGGGATGTATGTTGATTATCAAGGATTCAAAAAGATCACCATCAAGAATAGGTATCTACTACCTTTAATATCTAAACTTTTAAATCAGTTGAATTAAGCCAAGATCTATACAAAAATAAATCTATGAGGAGCATACAATCTTGTATGCATCAAAGAAAGAGATGAATGGAAGACTGCATTTTAAAGCAAGTATGAACATTTTGAATATAATGTCATGCCTTTTGGACTTACAAATGCCCTAGCAGCTTTTCAACATCTTATATATGATATTTTTTGAGAGTTTTTGAACGATTTTGTTGTGTGTTATGCAAATAATAACTTGATCTATTCTAAAAACATAGAAGAACATAAATTTCATGTTTGTCATGTGTTACAAAAATTAAGAGATACAGGACTCTATACCAAAATAAAAAAGTATGTATTCCACACTACTCAAGTTGACTTCTTCAGTTACATCATTTCAAATGATAGACTTATGATGGATCTTAAGAAAATTCAAATTATTATAAATTAAAAGATCTCAAAAATGGTCCAAGATGTCCAATGTTTTTTGAAATTTGCGAATTATTATCGAATCTTCATCAAAGACTTCTGTCAAATTGCAGCTCCACTTACACATTTAACTTGTAAAGACAAACTTCAATGGAATCAAGAAGCAAAAGCAACATTTGAAGCTTTAAAGATAATCTTTATTTCTATACCAATCTTATACCATGTTGACTTCTCTAAGGTATTTTTTTTATGAAAATAGGTGCATCCAATTACCATGTACACGGATTATAAGGACCTTAAGTATTATATGTCAGCTTTTGTTTTAAATTGTTGCCAAATTGATTGGAGTATGTCTTTGTTAAGATTTGAATTCAATATCATTTATCGATTAAGAAAAAAATAAAGTATCTCTAATGCTCTTTTCAGACATTCTTATCTTGTACCTAAAAAAAGAGATGTAGTTTTTGATCTACATAGGAAAATTTTATTGAAGCCAAAATAATTTCATCTTCAAGCAATGAAATCAACATTGGTTAATGATTCAACTTTTCTCAAATAAATTCAATCAAGTATGTCTTCTAATTTTCTTATTCATGATATTAAGAATACTTCTTCTAAGTCTTGTGAGACTTCTAAGTTTGAATTCAGGAATAACATACTTTATTTTGAAAGATGTCTATATATGCCAGAAGGAGAAGCATGTTTAGATGTTCTTTAAGTATGTTACAACTTTCTGACGGTATGACATTTTGGATATAATAAGACTTTGAAGCAAATAACTTGAGATTTTTAGTGGCCACAAATATAAAAAGCTATAAAAGACTTTGTTTAATCATGTGATATTTATTCAAGGTCAAAAACTCCTCGTCTTTGACCTTATAGACTTCTTCAACCATTACCTATTTCAGAACAACCATGGTCTTTTATTTCTATGGATTTTATAATGGGTCTTCTAGTCTCAAGTTTGTATGATTTTATATTCACAATAATAGATCATTTTACCAAAATGAGATATTTTGTACTATGCACAAAATCTATCACAGGTAAAAAAATTATCAATCTATTCTTTGAAAATATCTATTAATATCATGGATTGCTAAAAGATATTATGTTGGATAAAGAAACTCAATTTATATTAAGATTTTAGAGAAATCTTTTTAAGATTCTAAAGATGGATCTAAAACTTTCTTTGATCTTTCATCCTCAAATTGATGGATAGATAGAATGTGTAAACTAAGTTTTGGAGCAATATTTAAGACATAATATCAATTTTCAACAAGACAATTGAAAAACCTTTTTGCTATTGATTGACTTTGCTTATAATAATATAATACATTTTTCTATATAATAAATATCTTTCTTTGCTAATTATAGTTATCATCCATGATTTGATATTTTTGACTTTTTAAAAATTAATAATCTTGTAATGGAACATTTGACAAATCATTTTTCTAAGCTACATACAACAATGAAGGTGCAATTAAAAGAAAGTCAAGAATGACAAAAGATCAACACAGATGCTTATTAAAAAGTACAACTACAATTTAAGGTATGGTTATTTTATCAAAATATCAACACTACTTATCCTTGTGATAAGTTGGACTATTACAAGCTTGGATCTTTTCCTATTTATAGATAAATCAATCTAGTTGCTTATCAATTATATCTACCAGAGTCAATAAAGATCCATCTTGTCTTCTACATGTCTCTTCTTGAATCATACAAGAATATGAACATACCAAAAAGAAGATAAGCCCTATCTCTTCCTATAGAATTGGACAATAATAAAGAGTTTGAAATTGAAGAAGTTCTAAATTCAAGGCAACACCAAAATAAATTGAAATATCTTATCCATTAATATAGATATAATATTAGTAAATGTACATGGGAGCAAGTAAACAATCTTATCAATGTAGCAAAGGTGATGGAAGCTTTTCATTGATGACATCTATCAAAACTAACATGAAGAATAGTAAGTCTTTGCTTTAAAAGCAACAAGGTCCAAGAAAGATTGCATTCTACCTTCTATCCTTGTTTGTGATTTTTGTATATTTGTGATACTAAAGAAATAGAGAATCAACAACTAGCAGATTTGATTCAAGAGCCTTTATTTGCTCACTTATTGGATGAGACATTGCAATTATCACAATCTTTAAGACGACGCAATCAAAATGAAGATCTTGAAGAATGACATATTTTTCCTCAAATAGATGGTGAGGTACAATGCGTTTGATATCACAACCTTAGAAGGGACTCTCGATGTTTGGTGATTTTACTAGAAGTAGAAAAAACTCTTAACGATGTTCCAAATGCTTTATTTAAAGAAAGTTATAAAGGCCTCAACAATAATCAAATAACTGGATGGTCTTCTTGCCATGGTATGGGACATTATCAATAGTTGAGAGGCCCTATCAACCATCTTTAAAGAGAACAAAGATCAGAGTATCTTGCAAATATAATTTGCCTTATCTTGGATTTTTTCAACATATGATGACCACTCCTCATGGAACTTGTTCCTAAAAAAGGTGGTATTATCATAGATATACACATATAAACCAATAATTATCTATATGATTAGATAAAAGTAGGTAAAAGTAGGTTAATTTCATCATATCTTTTATAAAAGCTTCTTAGAAGCTTCATAAATATTACTTTGACTTTTATAGGTATCTATAATTGATTTTTTAGATGAAAAACATCGTCAACAAGTTGGCCATGTACCACACATATTGGTAGCTTGAAGAACAAGCTAACTATATTGTCAACATATAGAAAACTTGTTTTGTAAGCTAAGACATGTGTTCTACAAAGTCAATACATATTAGAAGTCTTATACAACATCACCACGTAGCTCCTAGTTAGATAATATACATAGAAGTAAGAAAGAAGCTTTCTTCACTGTTATCAATTCTTTTCTTATTTCTAGTCTAGATTTAAGAGTCTTTAATTTCCTTGTCTTTTGGCAATAGCCATGACAGTTGTTTTTTAATATACATACTACTTTATTGCTATTTTGTCATTTTTCTTTTGACACAGATTTTTCAAGTTTATACATTTTCTTCCATTTTATGTCCTTGACATAGAAAAGATGCAATCTTAGATAGAGCTTCATTTGTTGTAGAAATTCTTAAAACTTTGATTTTCTTCCAACAAAATTTTCTAGCATACTTATCCTTGTTTCAATTATATTTATAATAACAAAACTTCTTGGATTTATTTGTGAACTTGATTTATTTATTTTTCTTATTTTCAAAACTTTTTGGCTTAGACTTTAAACCTCAATATTGATTTCTTTCATAGACATAGGAATAATATCTCTATGGTTGATATTAGAAATACATGAGATTTCTACCCTAAGAATATTAACAAGCTCATGAAAATTTGCAATAGTTACAAATCTAATCTTACTTCGGCTAATAGTAGCATCTTTAATATTTATTTCTATAAAAAATTAAAATAAAATCTACAAATCAAACTAAAGGGCAATAATCTACAACCATTAATATCAAATAAAAATTTCCACAAAAAGAGATTATCTATTATTTTTAAGAAAAAAATCAATGTTAGAAAATTAAAATATTAATTTAAAGATGAATAATCTATAACTTTCAAAACTCAATTATAAAAAAAATATAATTTTTACACTTCTAAAAGCAAAACAAAAATAACAAGTTAGCTTTCTTGTTAAATTATCAAAGACATCAATTTTAAACAACTAAAAATTAATACACTCTTATATCATTGAAAAAAAAGTAGATAATCACTCAAAGATGGTATAATATTGAATTAGAATGGCTATTTCCTAAGAGAAGAAAATTAATCTCTTGAAATAAGACTAGGAATAATAAAGACATTGACAAGAATAAAAGAGACTTTATTCTTGCCTCCATATATACTATCTAATAAAGAGCTATGTAGCAATATTCTATAAGACCTCTGATATATGTCCAACTTGCAAGATACATATCTAACTTGCAAGATAAGTTCCCTATATAAGGCCATATGGTTAACTTATACTATGAGCAATCAACACATACAATACGTGGCTAACTTGTTAGCCAAGTTTTTAACCTACTAATCAACACAATACATATAAAGTCATATCCATATTTATGCAACTTCTAAAAAGCTTTGCTACAAGATATTATTTAATTTATCTTCATTTATTGTCTACCTAACACTTCTTATCTAAGTAAATATATATATCTGTGACATCTTATAATTTGTATTGAAGGGTGAATTTTACTCTAATCAATTGTCACAAATTAAATCTAAGAAAAATCAAGCTAACTTACAAAGCATGTAGAAGGCCATATGATAGATATAATAATATTGAATTCAAAAATTATGATTTAGTAAGAAGAAAAGATCTTAAAACCATGACACTCATGTAAGAAAAAAAATAAAAAAGAATAAGAATTTAGATTCATTTTATCTTTAGTGGATATTGAGGATGCATTGCTTCTAAATCTTATATTCATAGATTCTTTGACTCAACCAAGGGATCCACCTATTGTAATATAAAAGTAGTACCTATTGCATACAACTTGCCTATTTTTAAAGCTACAAGAGATGATAATTTTTATCCACATATAGAAAAGTTCATAGAGTTACTTACTACATATTGATTATAAATCCTAGGTAATACTTGGTGTGATTTTTAAGCATCTTAAAAGATACAATTTATGAGTTGTAGATGAATAATCTTCCTAATACCTTTAAAGATTGAGATACATGACTAATGAGTGTTTATGTGACGAATTCATATAGGTTTTGTATTCCATGAATATCTTTTGACAAAAAACTAAGGATAAGAAGCATTAAAAAAAATCCAATATTAATTGTTTAATTCTAAAATCTTTAAAATAGTGAATTTATTGCTTTAATAGCCTTTTAACACAGCCTTTAGATGGAGGCAAGGGCTGTATTAAAAGGCTAGTTTTTTTTTTTTTTTTTTTTTTTTGTAATGTAAAAACCACTGTAACAAAGTCTTTTGGAGTAAATATGTATAATGGTGACAATATTTATTGCAGATTCTCCGATATTTATAGAGTTTCATTTGTGGAGTTTGTTACCAATTTGGCAAAGACAGAAACAGTAAATTTTTGTGGAACTGGGTGGCAGAGAAAAGTACAAAAAAAGATGTGCCACTCAAAACTCACAAAGCGCAGGGATCAACACAAACACATGAACTGGTAAACTTAACCAGAAAATATTTGAACTCTAGACTTCTCCAGCCTAAACAAGATTTCAAGACAATCACTGGTGGCCATAACTGTGAGGTGCAGTGTGGGGTGGAACTCTGTGTGGATTTGTTGCGTCCCATGTCAACAACCCAATTGGCTGCCTTAACACGTTTGGTTGACAAACAACTGAGAGTTATAGACATTGAATGAGGTATTGAATGATACTAGCACGGGAGCTTCGCAGTTTTGCTGCACTAATGAGTGTTTTACTGAATTTGCATAACTGTGCGGGTTTCGTGTTCTTTGGGAAGTTCTCGCACAGAATATCAACAAAACGTTACCATCTCCTGTCAACCTCCAACGAAGAAATTGACAACGTGACAACATTGTTCGCACCCTCACCGGGGCAGGGGGTGGACAGGGCCGGGCTCTTTCGGGGTGGATGTCATTCTTCTTAATAAAAATTCAGTGTGTGTCCTTACTCTCCCCAGCCCTGTACCACTATGTCAACAGTAGGGCATATGAATGATCATTGTATGCTAACTAATACATTTAACATAATACATTGATACTTGTGTACACAATTATCTGTGCAATGCAAATAAGCATTTAACACAATAAACAAAAACACAACCAGTAGTTGAAAATTAACACGCCCAGATCTAAAAGAGTCATATAATTCATAGATGTCCCATGATGGCCCACAAGAGTTAATATGCAGAAACTGAAACCACTTGAAAGGAGAACCAATTAACAACACACACACACACAAACATATAGAATAAAAATAAAATAAAATCTGGTGCAATGTATTTCTCAAGAAACAGTTGAGGAAGGTTTTGAAGAATCAGTACGCCTTTAATGTTTTTTCACACTTTCTAAATAATCAATGGTCGTTTTGAGTCAAAGTGGCAAGCTTCAAGAGATTAAATGTATATATATATATATATATATATATATATATGAGAAAGGTAGATTGGTAAATCTATAGAGAGGTAGATAGATGGATAATATTATTTCCACAGGAGGGTCAAGCAATTAATGGAGCCTTGCTGAACGTGGACGTATCACTCTAGAAGCGCAGGAATAGCTTTGGCGATGTCTAGATTCATAAGCCTGCAGGTGCCAAGAAGGCACTCCGGGAGCTCCTCTTCGGTGTTGGCCTACACAAAAATGTCTCACCCACTCCATGAGTATCAAAGAATGGACTGGATTGTGCGTGCTGATTCAGAAGTAACAGAAAAAAGGTAGCTGGAAAAATGACGAAGCCCCACCAAAAACAGTGGCTCAAAAGCGAGGTTGAGAAACGTGACTGATCACCTGAATCAGGAATGCGAGCTCAATGACAAGGTTGCTCAGGTAACTCAAGACCAAGTTCACCACGCCCTTTGCTACTGAGGATGAGCCAATGTCCACGTCCAGCTGCACCTCAACAGATATGCACAACAACTTAGTCGTAGTGGTAATGACTTAAAGAAACGACGGTACTGACACCGTGACTGAAACAACTTGTCACAGATGCACTACAACAACAAGCTGTTGCAGAGTCTTTGGACACCTCAATGTAAGTCTTGTCGATGTGGTAGGTGATCTCCAAAGCTTGTCCTATCAAACAAGCCGTCTTGCCAACGCTTTGCTTCACAATCCATGGCCCCTTTGCGATGTGCGGGATGAGCTTGAAGCTAGCGTTACGGTGACGATCATCTCCGCTCACAAAGTTTTCAAGGATTGGGAAGTCTGACAGGGGCGACGTGATCATGTAGTACAGAGCTAAAGAGTATGTTGTGGATCCTGGAACCTGGAATCAGCAAACACAATAAGCAACGAAGAACTACAATCCAATCGAGGCATTGGGACGTATCCTTTCAGTTTTGCTAATGGACAAGTCGTTTCCAAAGGCAACGCTGTCAGGCAGGCATAGTACTGAACCATGCATCTAAGTGCAGAAAGAAGTTTTGGCAACACTTACTTGAATGTTGACGATGAAGAAAAATGGGTCTGGGACTCTGCCCTCATTCCTTTCCTAAAACAACAAAGATTTTTGCAAGTTAGACTCGTGTATACGCTGGTGGAAAATATGTCTACCCGTAAATCTTGGTAAAAACCTTAATGAAACTGGGAATGCAGTGATTACAGTATCACAACAAGCTTATCATAAACCAGTTTGGTTCCCTCTGCTTCAATCATGATCATATAAGTCCGAAATGACAGATTTAAACAGATCACATGATTTACCTGATTGGCCAAAAATTTCTGGATTGGATGCGATGGTCGTGAGGCAAGGTGGTCCTCCCTCTTGTTGGATTTCAACCAATCAGCTGCAACAAATTGCATGACAGGGTCTTCGGCCACCACCTATATTCCTCAGTCCAGAATTCGAAGTGCCAGGTTAGCAAATCTTAATCTTACTATCTGATTCATCCACAAATGAACAACTTCTCACCACCAAGAAGAAACCCAATAATAAATAATGAAGTGGGTTACCTTTTTACGGTCATGCAAATAGTGTTTGCCACGAACTAAGAAAACGCTTGCCTCTGCTGATTCATAACAGCTCGTGGTGCAGCTGCAAGAACTTTTAGGCAGAGTTCCTGCTCGAACCATCAGTTCTATCCCATCTTCAACGGTGTCCTGGTGCATTCGCTTTTGAGCTGCGAAATTGATCAAATGTCAAAAAATTGATCAAATAACTTTCTGTGGGATTGTCATACTAAAACTGTCGTACTTGTGAAGGTTGTGAGAACATGCCTGTGATCCCTTGAAGGCGCTTCACAATGGTTGCAGCAGTGCACGGCCTTTGAACGCGCCCATCCTGTGATGTGATCGGACAAAACCATTCGGATAAGGAAGGGCAGCTCAAATAGCCAACTCGTTCCCAGAGTTGCACCCATCGTCATTAGTCAAAGAGTCAAGACAAGCAGAGTGCACTCCATCGTCACAAAACATAGACTAAGAAAACATAATGATATATTTTTTTAAATCGTCTTAAAATGATACACATGAAGTCTTAACCCTATCTTACCTGGACTTCGTCGGAGGTTTCCTCTGGGTCTGCTGATTTCCGCTGACCGTCCAGATCTGGCTCAAGCTCCGTATCCCATGCCGAGTCTTCTGGAACATCAAAAAACTCGTCCTCAGCTAGCTGCCGGAACATGCTCTGCCCTGCAGTGTTGTTTCCCTGTGAGTGCGAAACCTCATCATCAGTTAGATGGACTGAGGAAATGTTCTGTTTTTGGGACACCTGAAACTTGCAGCCTGTTAAATTTAGCCGCCTCAAGTCTTGACCGATGGAGATGGGCATGTAGTCCGCTGGCTTGACCTTGTAAAATTCGCTTAAAGCTGAATAAAGTATCACAAACATCAGAAATTTTCTTGAATATCGATTTCAGGGAAGACATCCTCATGATGAAAAGCAGCCCAGTTAGCTTGCGCTTCCAGTTACAAGACATGCGGGTATCACATGACAACGGTCGTTCAGTTTATATCTCTTTCTAAAGCTTGTCATCAGAACCACAGGTTAAAGCAACATAGTTTTAGAGGATCAGAGCTGTTGCCTCAAAATCGACAGAGTTTGGAGCTGAAAGCCTAAAATGAATGGTAAAACGAAAGTTCAAAAACCTTCGACAAACCCATAGAAGCACGTTCATCAATTTGATGAAGACAATGCAATTTACACTAAGGCGAGGTGTTCAGAAAGGCATTCATTATACCTGACACCCTCTCAAGGACTCTGAGCGTGATGTCCCTGTTTCTACAATGGCTCCAACGCATGTTGAAGTGCTTCCAGTCTACGGTTAGTATGTGCTTCACTGCACAACGGTAAGGGAAACCACCCTGAGGTGGCAGTGGCGATATGACATAGCCTCCACCTGTTTGTATCAATCCCAAGTTTAGACGTGATGTAGAAGCATCTAAACCATCTCAAATCTCAGTGTCGCATCCTGTCGAAGGCTGCAAATTAGATGATTGAGTCAAGCGAGACCACTGGAATGAGTGAGAAGTTTACTTTTGATCCATGCGCGCACAAACTTTCGTCGTGGAGGACATCTCTCATGATTCACCGACTTGTAGAGAATAACTACAAAAAAACGAAAAGAAAGGCTCTTAAAAGATTGGACGTCCAGAAGGAGGTCACTTTAGGCATTGCAACTCTTTAAACAAAAGCGGATAAAGGCGAATAAACAATTTATGTTGACTCACCATAAGAGCCATCATCTTCACGGCGCCAGTAACGATGCACGAGCAGATCCCTTGGTTTCATGCGCCTGCGCTTCTTTCATTAAAAAGAAAATCTGCTCATAAACATGCTATGGCTATTGCAATAGCATCTGCCTGACTCTTCATCCGACATAAATTTTAGGTGTTGAAGATTTCGGTAAAAAGAAGTTTACATATCTGATACAGCCTTGGAAACTCAAACTGAGGAACTTGTGCATCCTTCAAACTAAACCTAGAATGAAGCCCTCAGCTAGCATTCTTTTGAAGAAAAAAACATAATATTACTGCTGGGACGCAGAATTATAATAACACCTTGAATAAAACATTGTTAAGTAAATCTGTAGATAACACATTCTGTAATAACGAATTATCCAAAAATCTAAGCATAGTCCTAATCAAATCAGGGTAATCTAAATTCATACCAGGGAAGCCAATATTTATGCAACTGCTTGTGGACAATATCTGAATGGCCGTCAATATGCTCTATGACTCTCCCCTTAGAATAGCAGAAGTCCCACCTGAAAGCACCAAAAACCATCAGATTTTTCCGGCGAAGTTTTGTTCCTGTGCGAGAAATCAAACTGCACGAGTGACACCTCAACAGTTCCAAACATAAAAAGATTAGTGTTAACAGTAACTGGTCAAAAATTCCCACAAATATCAGACTTGTGGTGAATAGCCAAGGGCCTTACTCAACCCGTGAAGAACCCAAGCTCATGACACTTTCAAATACGGATTCACAAGAAGCTTGAACCACTCCAACAGCCATCAATGCAGGAGGATCCTCTCCACGTATCTGAAATAAAAGAAAACAGCTTTTCAGTAACCCACATTTTAATAACACAAAGCACGAAAGAAAAACAAAAACAAAAACAAATCCTCCTCGAAACCACTTACTTCAGTGCAACATACACGGCACACTGAATTGCTAAGTCTAAAATGGAACTGTTGGTAGGCATCGATTTAGAGCATGCAATTTACAATTTCAAAGAAAAAAGCAGAAATTGTAATTCAAAAGAAAACTGAGAGTAATTTTGGCCAGCCCATCACCATGCTCTTAAGTCCATGGTGATCAGTGGTTTCCCTGAACAGTCGCAATCCTGGACACAAAAAAGTGAAGCAAAATTGGTATCATAAGTTTACATATCTAACTTTTTGAAAGCACGTGAATGCAAATGAGGAAGATCATGTCACAAACCCACAGATTTACCATTTCTACAGCCAAATATCTGCCATGGCGAATCGGCTATCACATCTGGAGATGCATCCCTTGGGAGTAAAGATCCAATCCACCCTGGTAAATCTGAAACACCCGCGTGCACACGCGCGAGGAAGAAGGTGAGATAACATCCATTGCAAGAGTGGAAGAATGAAGCACCTCAATAGTTGATTCATTACCCCAGCAATAGCCACAACTACGAAAATTCACCAAAAAAGTACAATACAATGCATTGTCCCTGTAGATGTCCAATGAACGGATTATAATGACATGATATTTCAAGGAAATGTAGAATAACCTGCGGGAGTTGTTGCATCTTCTCGAAAGAGAGGATTTGTGATAGAGCCAGCACCGCAAGCAAGGTCTCTTACAAGACCATTGCGTCTCCTTACTGAGAGCCTGTGACAGTCACGCATACATCAAAAACTGTACATCATATTCACGAGATTGACAGAGCAGGTGCCAGAATCAATGAATGTTACTCGCACTCTCCGTTTCCTATTAATGAAACAAAGCTGAGAAACTATGGAATTGTAGCAACAGAATCGCCAGAATGATGCTACTATACCTGAAAAGATATCTCCGTTTCCTATTAGCAGGGACAAATAGTCTATATTTTCCTGGCAGGGTGTCCTGTATTTAGCATCCACAAGCAATGAATCAGTCGACAGCAAGTGTGTTCATATAATCCAACTTCCAAGCTCAGTTACATAGAAGTTAGGTATAGGTCTCTTATGCTTTGAAGCGAACTCAGACCTGCTCAGCCGCTTCCTTGAGCGCTGACATCCACCTTGCTGCCTCCTCAGAACTCCGTGCTCCAAATTTCAGCTTGTCGTCGTGGTTGTAAGAGTCGTATATTTCGAACACAAAAAGGGTCCAACCATGAATTTTTTCTCGCCCATGGTCAGCTACTCTCGTGGAAGGATCAATAATTCCAGTTTTGATAGGAGTCTGCACAGATACAAATAAAAACGACCAAAAATCCTTTCAAAACTTCAGCCTAAAATCAGTCCAATTAACATGCAATCTGGTAATCGCTTCACTCGCTTCTTATACAATGTTTCAATTGTGCATCCAAAATGGCACAAACGATATATTTGCATGAACTAGTGACTGCACCTCATTTTTGAGCGAACAGATGCCTAAGCGATCACGCAAGACACAAATATCAATGCGCATCTCAGAAAGTTGGAATGACAGTTCGGAGAATCAAAAAGGATTGTCGACGACTAAAAGTACTCAACCACAACATAGAATACCCTTCGTATTCTAATCCCCGAAATTTTTCACCAGCCCCAGAGCTGATAAATCGCACCACAGCATAGGATTGCCGCGGATAATTTGAAGGTCTATCTTGTGAAATCCTGAACATGAGAGTTTTATTCCTTTCACAGTGTTTAGGCAGATTGTCGACTTAGTGCATACCAGTACACCATCAATCGTCAAGGCATAGTTCCAATAAAATGAGTCCTTACAGATCGACAACGAATGCCGTCAACCTGATTCACGCACGTTTGCAGGAATTGGGAGGTGAACAAGAAGGTGTTTAAGCCAAATAGCTTTACAAGTATTGAAAATCTATAGTATACACAACATTAACAAGAACATTTCAAAGATGTGTCATTCAAGACGGTGTCTGCTTCAGGCAAAGAACTGACCTCGTCTGGATGAGCAGGCTTCTCCTTGTAAAAAAACGCCCGGTTCCCAGCAAGCACAAAGTAGCGCTTCCGAGGGTTTGTCATCATCAACCTGTTGGACTCTATCAAGTACAGCCATCCTTCCATACTAGCCATGGAAATCCCCTACCTGTGCTCAACAGCTCCTCTTCAGAGCAGACGGCTCGAATCGATTGCTGCAAACCATCACAATGGCAGGAGATTACTTAGATGCGTGCTCGTAAGAAGCACTCTAGATAGTGTGAAGCATTGTTGATGAGGAACTGCTGCGTATCTGCTGAATAAAACATGGGAGGAAATGCTCAGTGAGATATTGGTTAACCTCTCGCCGACAGAAGACATCAAACTCAATACAATCACAAAATTCCAAAGTTCTATGATAGATACGGCCTCAAACACACTCATCCGTAATATTGGCAGGACCCCGAGCACGCAGAAATTGTCAAAGCAGTTAACAACGTACACGCAGAAACTAGCCATCGATACCGACTACTTCTCTCCATTGCGCCGTAAATGCATCTCGGGAGCACGGGTTATTGCAAGCGATCATTGTGATCGATCACCCACTCGAAAGAGATGATTCCAATAAAGTAAACTCACTCACGCGCTCACTCAATTCTAAGGTCGTCTGACTTTGAGTAATTTACTTCTAAAGATAATGTAGATCAGAAAAACAAAGCAGCAGTTCCGACCTCGAAGCTAGCTACTCTACGAGATCTTCATGTCATCGCAAAAAAATCAGTTGACACGAGACATGGAACCCAATGTGATCCAATTCAAGCAATGTGAGCGTCCTACAAGAGGGATCATGGTCTCCACGGTGACGAAAACCACGATCCTTCTCGGCGACAACAGCTAAGGAACATAACCAGCTAGAGTATACTCCGATCAACAGAAAATAACAACAAAACTTCTTCAAACTCGACACACGTGCTCAAAAATCTCTAATCTCTAAACACGAACACCGGATCCAAGGAGGAGAGTAAACGAAGATCACTATCAGGCGTCCCCCAATTATCCACGGTCAGGCCAGTGATCAATAGTTGGAACGAGAGCCTTGCAACGCTCTCATGACAGCAACGGCGCACCTGAGAAGAAAGAGAAACGGTGGCGAGAAGAGCTATAGCTTCTGGAGGCCGCTTCTTAATAGCCAGCGACGAAGAATCCACTTGATCTCCAGGTCGCACTAGCCCGATCGCGGAATGGAGAGTGTGTTTCAAACTGTGCTGGTGATTTCGAAGCAGAAGGCAAGCAGTCGGGTGATCGACTGCAGTGGATTAGACCGGAGGGTGCAGTGAAGCCGATCGTGACATTAGTATCTCGGATCGCCGTCGAGTGTGACTGAATGCCGGAGAACAAGTGCTCGATGTCAGTGGATCCACCTCGGCGACGGAGCTGTCATCTCTCTCGCCTTCATCGTCGCCCCATCTCGGATGATCTCTCTCAGTTCCCATTCCCGACGTGACTTGGCTGCCGCCACACGCTGGAATTGCCCAGTCCCAGCGGACAAATCAAGCCGCTCTTGCGACGCCGACGCCGACGCCGACGCCCCCTGGAATTTCTCCTTTCTATCGCAACCGTTGCATGAAGAAAACTCAGAAGGAAAACTATAGTGGCCGTGTGAAAAGCGATGTGCGCCATGGCACTGGGGGGTTGACATGTGGCATCTGACGCCTGCATGACGTATGCCCTGAATCCGCTCACATGTGTCCAAGCATCATGCTTAATATTCAAAAACATTCGTGTGTGTGTGTGTGTGTTTTCTTTATTATTATTATTATTTTTTTAATTGGAAAACATGTTTCAGCAAAAAGAAATGAGATTGAAGATAATGTGGTTGTTGTTGTTGTGTTGGTTTGTTTTTGATGAATTACTCTTTATGATGGTTATCATCATGGAATGGAATACCTTCCTGTGTTAATTGTTGATGATGGTTTCGTTGTACAAGTTTGGTGAATTAGCTTACTTTTAATTTTAAAATTATACATGTATGTATGTATATGTGTATGTGTGAATATGTAGTTGTTAGGCTTCAAGACTATTTCATAGAAATAAATAGTTTCTTAAATTTTTCATGGTGTGTCAGTGGAATGTTTCTTTTCAATTCATCCTATATTTCCATTGTTATTCTTAATTCACATGCATAGAGTAAAAGTTGTTTTTACCATTCCAATTAAATATTGTCACATATGCAACTTAGAATGTTTTTTGTTTATTCCAGCTTTCTATTATGTTATTATATTATTTCTATTTAAATGTATAAGATAATATATTTTTGTAAAGTATCTCGTATGCCTACTACAAGTAGTTGGAAGATTATCATGGTGGATCAAGTATGCATTTAATGATCTTTAAATATCAAAACCATTTCAATTCTCATGTTGCACAAGAAGCTCTTCTATGCATTTTATGGGATATATCCATACATTTTCAACCATCCACTTAGCTTTAAAATTAAAACATAAACTATACAGTATTTTTTAAAAAATATTAAAAAATATTTTGAAACAAACTTTACTAAAATATAGATATATTCAAGATGTGAAATTTGCTAATAATCATGCATAATTGTCATAGAGTTTTTGGTGATTCTTTAAGTAAAAAACATATATTACATGAATCAAAACTGGATATTGAACAATTAGAAAAACAATGTGACAAACTTGAAGAAAGAATTGTGTGTCTTGAAGAGCAAGCAAACTTAGATCAAATAAGACAAAATCAAATCATTCTTTGTAGAATTCTTAAAGATTCCGCGAATAAGATATTGGAATGTAACGAATTGTGGGCACCAACTTCAAAAGCAAGTTGGTGCCATGTTCTCAATTCCTTAACACGACCACAACTAATAAAAGCAAAAATTCCATTAAAATATTGGCCACAAATGAAAGAAATGCTGTCACCTTCAACAACAATGTTAAGTGAATGGATTGATAAATCTTTAGAAAAGAAGCTTCAGCCTGTTATTGAGGATATGAGCCCTCTGAATCAAAAGTTATGGAATGAAATATGTGAAATTTTAAACCTAAATTTTGTTCAAAACAAATGTAATGAAAAATGTGGAGTAAGATTGTGTAAATGTTCTCCTTTTTTACATTGCAAGCATGATAAGTTTGATGTTTAAAAGATTCAACTATATTTTGTGGTTACAAATCTTGACACTCATCAATATAATTTATGGCCAATATATTGTGGAAGAAGAGATTGCAAAACAGAGATTATGGTGAATTATTTTTGAAGTTGAATTCCGAAATTGTGTTGGTATACACAATCAAAACTTCTGATCGTCTAAATAAGTTTCATGGACCTAATAACAGTATAAAATTCAAATCATAATTTTTATTTTTGTAACAGCGTTTTATCTTATGATAATTATTAATTTAGTTATTTAAAATCTTTTTAAACTTTCAATTTTTTTATGTTATAAGTTTGAGTTTTGAATTACATCACACCAAGGCTTTTAAATTATACAATATATTTTAATGCATTTTTATCTGGTAACAATATTTTTACATACATTGATTTAATACCAGTTTTTTGGTTTTGAGTGGTGCTATGATTTGATATTACTAGAACACAATCTTTGATATTGCATAGACATGATAATTTGTATAAATTATCACCTCTGTTTAATGTTAACCAATTTCTTCTGTTTCAGGTTTACAAAAATATTAGATGAATGATATTGTGATTTTTATTAGATTTATATTTGTGCATTCATAATTTTATATTAAATGAAATGTATTTTTGCTATTCGCTATAAAACTTTATTCTAGCAAAACTTCATATCTATATATCTATATATATATATATATATATATATGTGTGTGTGTGTGTGTGTATATGCAGATACATATTTTTATTTAAATATTTTTTTGATATTTTTTTGCAGAAATTATTAAAAAATCATAAATGTTCAAAAATACATATTTTAAGTTTAATACTACATTAAATTTTTTATTAACTTGTTTGTAATGAATATTATTGACTATATTTAGCGTTACATTGGCCTTGAGATGCCTTAATACAGAGCAATATGTTTGGAAGATCAAGGCATCAAAATGATTACTGTATGTATATATATTCTAATACACTGAGTTTACTGTGACAAAAAAAACTTGTCAAAACATAATGATGCTCCAGAAACAATACAAAATACATGACGCTCTTCTTCTTTTAAATTTTTTTTTTGCTTTTCTAATTGTCAAATATTAATACAACATTGTTTGCAATAATCAATTACTTTATAGTTAACATGACAAACTTTTCATGTTTTGTTGTGTCTTGTTTTATTATGGTTTGGTTCTGAGCATTTGTGTTTTGGTGCCCTTCGAATGGGTTTTAGGGTTTGGGTTTTCGCAAAATCTCTCCACCCCCGTTCCCCATAGCCAGCAAACCTCGGCACCTATTCCTCGTCGGCTTCGGCTTCGGCTTCGAATGGCTTTCCTTCCCTCGGTTGCATATCGCACCCGAGTTTACATCACATGAGCCGAGCTTACTCCTGGCATTGCTACAAAAGTGTTTCCAAACTTCAGCGTGAGTATGCTTCTCGTGGTTGTGACCTCAACGCGTTTGGCCAATTTTGTTTCACCTACACTGCTCCCAGTTTCCGTTTGTAATGTGTTTTCCATGACAGCGGAGAAAATCTTACGTGGGTTCGCTGTAGCTAGGTTGTGAAATTAGGATTCGTTTGACGAAATAATATGTGTAGGTTTATGATCCCTTGCTCTGCCATGACCAAGTGGTGACAAGGTCGTTCAGGAAACGCTGAGAGGTGCGGACAGTTGCGTGCACAGTATTTTTCTATATGATAGGATGAAGGCTGCTTGCGTGTATTTGGCTTTTAATTGGAGTGATCTGTCTGATACGGGGATTTAATTATTAATGGAAGTCAATGATCTTGGTTTTATCAAATTTTCCATATGAAGTATTTGTTCACTACTTCGCAATTGGGAATGTATGCATTAGCCCCTGTATCAGAGCTTTTAACTTCTGTGGGTTACACATTTATGCTTTGAGTCTGTTATGATCACGTGAACAGGATGACGGCACTAGCTGGTAATTTGACGGGCTTCTCAATGGGGAGTTGTATTAAGCCTCTGTTACAAACCAATGCCAACAGTTCGTTTGCTAGTAGCTGCAGTGTTGAATCCATCGCAATGTACCATGCTAAAAAGTTGAGGTGCTCAGGTATGGTATGGACTACATGACACTGCAGAGTGCACTTGCTTTTATCTCTCAAAGCGGTGTGTAGCTATATGTTGTTGTCTTTAAAGTTTACCTTCTGCCAGCGTGCCTTTCTTGGCCACTACGAATTGATTTGGCTCTTCCATTTGGTGAAGTTGTATGAAGCTTGGTCTATTAAGTATGACTTCGATGGGCAAATTTCCGCAGATTGTGTAGTTGTGTCCCTGCTCGTGTCCCTATATCTTTGTTTATGGTATTCGCATGGATTCATCTCCAGTAGACTTTGGTCAATGACAGAATTGCCTGGTTTTTCCTCTCAAGCTTTTGCGATGATCTAATGTGATTATATTTTCCTGGTGTTACGCAGTCTTGCAAAGTGCAGCCACAAGGTCTAGACAGTTGTTACACTCATTGAAGACAGACGAATCACTTGAAACTGGAATAAGGTTTCTCCTTATGAAAGACTCCTGATTATCCATCTAAACGTGAATATTGGTATTGGAGAGTAAAAAGCTTGTTTACTCGATAACTGACTGAACACTTAGTTCTTTTATGGGGTTTTAGGTCTTCAACAGCGTGGCGAATACATTTTTGAAAGGACGATATTTATATATTCTCTGGAAATTGATGAGTATTCCAATTTATTGTTCTGTGCAATGTGGGCACTTCCAGGAAGTCGTGGTCAAGACTACTGTCAACGAGGTGGGGTTGCTTGGCCACGGGTCGTTCTATGGGTGGGTCAAATTCTGGTCAGCCACTCTTCAGTTATCGTGTCATTCAGTCTTGAATGCATAGGGATTAAATTGATGCACATCCTTTGTACCAGACTTTATGTGAAGCCAGTAGATGCTGGGTAGTGTGCAGTCTTTAAGCAGAATATGTTAGCTGAGTCTGGATGACAATGTGCTTGTTGCTGCCAGTGGATGATTGGAACATGCACATATGTGGAATGATTGATTTTTTCACTTGTGTTTTCTTATTTATCATAAATTGGATTGTAATGCTTGAACAGCATTTCCAAGAACTAGAGAGCGAGACCCCTACAAGCTCTTAGGGATCCACAGAGAAGCTGGGGAGGAAGAGGTCCGAGAAGTCCGGATCTACCTTGCTGGTCAGGTATCTATGTTACCTATCTCTTTGTCACACTCACACACTCTCACACACACACACATCTATATATAGTGGAGTGTGTGAGTGTATGTGACACTTGGAGATGTTTACGAACATTTTGTGCTATTATTCTATCACTGAGTATTGCAAGCTGTATTTCTTATCTTAAAACATGGCATGCGTGGCTGTTGTGTTGCTTTGGATATTTAAGTACGGCGGTGATGCAGAAGGTGTGGAGTCGAGTGAGGCTGCGTATGATAAGATTATGATGGAGAAATTGCGTGAATACCAAAAATCTCAATTCAAGCCAAAGAAGGAGATCAAACCACTGCCAGCTTGGCAGCAAAAGATTGTTGATATGTATCAAATTCCGAATAAAGAAGTCATTTTAAGGATAGCCGCTTTTTATGTTCTGGTTGGAGTATAGAGCGTGCTCAAACCTGGAAATGGGGGTCCTGCTTTTCAGGTAAGAATGTCCTTCAAGTGTTCGTCAGTTCGAACCCTTGGTTTCTCTCACTAAAGCAACGAAGCAGTGATGACAAATAACAGCGGGTTCATTTCAAGTCACACGCTGCGGGCTTGTATCCATGAACTTTGAACGACGTATCGTAAAGAATAAGGACACATGCTTTTCACTTGTCTTTTTGGTGCATTGTTACAATTTTGGACAATCGTTCTTGGTCACTTTTATATTCCGATGAAAGCTTGCATATGTTGCCAGAGTTTTTGAGCTCATTTTTACAGAAGACAAGTTCAGTTTCTAATAAAACACTGTTGATGATAACAACCATTTGTTGGTCTTCCCGTCAGGTGCTCACCTCATTTCTAGCGTGTATATTCTTCCTCAATGACTGTATCAAGAAGATTGGCAGGTCTTTTCTTATTGGGTATGTTCTCTACCGCGAGCCTTCTGAGTCTGCCACTGTATTTATGGTCTTATTTCAGGATTTGAAATGGAGCCCAATGATTTTTTGACCCGACATGTTTCTTATGCAATCACGTATTTTATCCTAATTGAAAGGTTTGTTGACTTTCAGATTCCATTTACTTATTTATAATCTAGGTTATTGGAGAAGCATTAGACTTTGCGGCGATCCCGGTTGTAATTTATAATGCCGGTCTTTGGCTATGTACAGATTTGGCTCGCTGGTCCTGGGCTGGGTGTTCGCCTCCTTGGCACTACTTATTTCTACAAAGGTTCTTCCTTCGTCGTGGACTCTTGAACTCGCCTCATCCCTCGTTCCCTATATCTTCCTCTGTGGCGCCTGCACATATTTGAGATGACGACGAACTTTCTGCCTGGTTTTTCTGTCACAAAGAGACAGTACAAGAGGTCGTAGACAGCGGAGGTAAAAAGGATGACGGGAAGCCGTGCTTTGCATGCCCCTTGTAGCTTTAGAACCTGGTTTTAGTGGTAGTTGAGCCTCATTTTGAGTGCCAAACGGTGCTCGGTTTCATTTCACAGATGAGAGTTTAGATTTACTTGTACAAATGTGTACTAAAGTATAAGGAACGAAGGTGTTTTACATCATTACAAATTCATAGGTCACAAGGTATCTATTGCAATCGAAATACTAGAAATTAGGATTTCTATGGTTACCATTTTACAGACCCTGACTCTGAAAACGAATGATGGTTTCGAGTAGAAAGAAAGTTCCAGAGCAATTGTGATCTGAACCTTATATTAGTATCGACAAGCACACAAGTGTGTCGCACACTGACGGACGACTGAATTTTTGTGAAAAAACTTTTCCGATTCGTTTTACGAAACTCAAAGTAGGCAGAATCTTTTGTTTTGATCCCAACCTTGGCAGTCCACCTGTATCGCCTTCACCCACCAATCAAAACTTTTCCATGGAGACGACTCTGATATTTTCGAGAAACTGAGATTCAACCGTAATAAAATGGATTTCCGCTGTTTGAAGAAAGAGTTGTCATATTTTGGCTGAGAGGGCTCCAAATCCAAAGAGCCCACAGGAACGATGGACGTCAGCCACGGCATTATCCACGTAGGAGTTTCATTTGCTGCCTGCTTTGCGAGATAGCCACGTCGGTTTTACCAGTATCCCTACGGCTAATGGGCTTACGAGTTTCCCTCTGGGTTTGTAGTGTTGATTGATGCAGCGCTGGCTTCCATCGGTTTGCATCCGTCCGTGTGGAGGGGCTACGCCATAGCCACCCTCCATTGCACGAAATTACCAAACCCTCGCTTGCCCCTGCACGTTACCACCTCGTGCTCCGCATTCGGAGCAGCAGTCTGCTCCGCTGCATTCCCAATTTTGTGTGTCAAGCGTACCGCGGTTGTTTGAGAGTAGACGTGGGCGTGCTTGTCGGAGGCATTTTTGAACCTCGTGAGTGTCTCCTCGTTTGCTTATTCGTGGATTTCAGTGTCCAGAGATCGCTCGTGTAATTGTCAAGCCTTGATTTGCGTTTTCGAAGCTTTTGATAGTGAAGCCCTTTGCAGTTTGGTGGGTTTCTGGAATATTGTGCTGTGGCGGTGGAATGAGTCGACCATTTTGGTTCCCAGGCTCTACATCCCCGCGAGTTTTGGTCCAAGTGTGTGGGATTGGTTGTAGGGCTTCGTGTACACAGAGCATTTTGCGTTTTCTGTCGAGATTTTATCCAGAATTTTGCTGCGGTGTAATTGCAGTACTGAGACACGAAAGAGAATTACAGCTAGCTGGTTAGTGGAATCTTAGACTGATATCTAATCATGAGCCACCTTTGCAGCCAGAACCAGCTATCACTCATTCTGAGAAAGGGAAAATGTACGAAGAAGCAGTTGCAGGGTCCTTTACAGTCTCTCGCTGTTTCTTTTCTTCTTTCTTTCTTTCTATCTATCTTATAAACCTTTCTTTTCTCTTTCCCTTGACGATCTTTCACAATTCTGACTGGTGGATTTCAAGCATTTTTCGAAGTTGGAAGTTTGCTACTAACTTGGGTACCATTTAGAGCAGTATTTAAGGCAATGTGTTCATCCTGGACTTTATAAAGCATTACATCAGCATTTGGTTTGACAATGTGTTCAATTTGCACCAATTAAAAACTGCTGTTCTTAATGAATTATTGTGCAGATCAATAGAGGCATTTGTACATCAAGTCTTTTCTTAAATGCCTTGGGATTGTATTCTTAGACATTCGATGCTGAGTGCGTGACTATGAGGTTGACTGCAGATTTGAGGATTTCCAGAGGATAAAATGGCGCTAGTACAGTGTTTGCAGTCGCAAGTTCTGACATCGAGCTCCAGTCAACAGGTCAGTGTTTTTTTTATCACTTTAAATTTTCCTTTTTATGAGTATGAAGCATTAATTCTGTTAATTCCTTTTTTAATACGGCAATTGTGAAATCAGACTCTAATACAGATTGACCTGTCGTTGTGCTATTCTAATTTATTGGATAGATGTCATCATGTAACGTTGAGAGAAGTTGATTATGTGAAGCCCAAGTCTTGGTAGATATCTTCTTATGGCTAGGTTCAACAAAGTTTATAATTGCAGCATTTGTGGGCTCACAGGCGATTCTGTGTGAGAAGTCTTCATCATGCTCACCCCGTTTGTTTCTAGTTCCTATCACCAGTTCCTCTTTCTCTTCCTTTCTGGCGGCTCCAAACCACGCCTCTTCATCTTTATTATTTAAACGTCTTTCAAGCGATTCCTTTTTGGGCGCACGCTTATCCAAAATTTCTAGTCACACCAAAAATGTATCTGGCCAGCGGTACTTGCGCACAATAGTACAAGCTAATGATTCGACAGCAGATGAACCCCTCCCTTCAGATATGTCGTTAGAGAATGCTTTGCAACTGCTTGGAGTTAGAGAGGGTGCATCTTTTGAAGAAATATTAAGAGCTAAAAAGGTGATGACCGAGAAGAGCGGTGGAGATCAAGAACAAATTGTGCAGGTTAGCACTCATAGGTTCTGTCTTCTAGTGTATCATTTTGAGTATCTTTTTCAATGTGATCACACCCGCCTCTTAGTAATGCAGCAATTTGTAGATAAGTTGGCCGTGGATCTCTTGCAGGTCGAGGCAGCATACGACATGTTATTGATGCAAAGTCTGTCACAACGACGAGCTGGAAAAGTTGTTGATAGCGCTGTCCGATATGCTGACGTTAGAAAGCCTAAGTCCTCTGGCGGAGGACCGGAATGGTTGCAGAAGGCATTGAAAAATGCTCCCGTATCTTTTGAGACTCCTTCAAATTCCGAACTTGGACTTCAATCAGGACTATATGCAGCTTTGATTGTTTGGACTTTTGCAACTGGAGTTACTTCATCTCCAATTGAAGGAGCGCTGGCTGGGCAAGATACCCCAGGTTTTATTTTAGCTGTTGGATTTGGACTCGCTGTATACTTCCTGAGGAAAAAAAATACCAAATTAGGTGAGGCCCTTCAAGTGGTACATCTATTTATTTTGTTTGTCAATCATTATGCCCAGCTTTCATAGACTTTATCGAGGTTCGGAACTTTGTTGGTCCCTCGTGCAAACAATGATCGAAAACCAAGGTCGTCACAATGTTTGCAATCGACTTTGCTGTTGCTAGGAGGAAGATAACACGTTGACTCATCATCCGTCAACAAAGTAGTGACTTTCTAATGGATCTTCAAATGGTTGTTGTGTATGCAGCAAAAGCGGTTCTCATCTCAATTGGGGGACTTGTGTCGGGAGCGGTGCTAGGTGGATTGGTGGAGAGTTGGCTACGTGTAGACATTGTTCCAGTATTTGGAATTGGGTCACCTGCGATTGTTGTCAGTGAGTTTGTGCTGTTCTCCCTGTGGTTCAGCTCTTTGTATTTGAGATGATGAAACTACTATCTTCATCTACAATGTGCTCCGGCAGCAGTTAGTGAAGGTTTTGAGAATTTGATCCCACATCTGTATTGATCATGTCTTACGTAGAGACATTAGCATTCCTCTATTGTAAAGCCAGAAGTAACAGAGGAAATCACATGCACTGTGTACATTTACTGAAGACTGGAATTTGGTTGATAAGTCCAGAAATTTTGTAGACTGCCGATCTACTTTGCGTAATCTCAGTAGCCTTATATTTTGCGTGTAATAGTATCATGCTCTGCAATATGTGCGCTCTCCGATTTGTAGTGTAGGTTATCACGGCACTGCTGAAGATCGCTATTCAAATCCACAACTGTCAACTCTAGATCTAGCTAAATTTATGGCATGAAATGTTTGAAAAGTAAAAAAACCTGAACATATAGTTGTTGCCGTAATGAATAAGTGACTCTTAGAATAAAAATTTTGACTGAGGGAGAAGCAGCATCGTGTATGATGTTCACAGCTTGCTTCTCATGCAGCCTTGCAACCTAGTTTCGTGACATGTGGCTTATTTTCCTGAAGAAAATACAATTGCTGAATGATTTTCGGGAGAAACTGGTTTTCTGATTGACCCTTAAGTTTGGCAACTCCAAGCATAATGACTGATTTGAACGTCATGTTTGTAGAACAGGTCAAACATGGACTTAGTTACCTGCAGGTTACCTACGACGACTGATTCCTAGTTTTGTAGGTTCAAATTTTGAAACACTGAGAGGTGCTTTACACTTAACCTTGGAGACACAAGCTAATGCCAATGTTTCAACTTAAGATGGGTATTCTTGGCAATCACAATTTCTCGGGTTGCCATAACAATTGATGCATGTCTATTTTTGCAATAATTGTTGCCATGTTGGATTCTATGCTTTCTAATCTTTGATTTTTCTCTTCTGATTGTGGTTCTTTGGTTGGAGTACAAGGTCTTATAAGACTAGTCTCAAATTTTGAACAATTATATTTTTTAAACATCATAGAAGTTTTCTTTCATGTGTTCTTGCTGAAATACAAGTAATGATATACGAATTTGGCACCACTAGTATCAAGGCTATTAAAATGATGATATTTTGAATTTTTTTCCCTCAAATGGTAGATCTAACGCATAAATTAAAATTTGGGATTGAGTTTAAAACAAGAATTTGGAAAAATAACAGAATTATAGCAAAGGAAAAACTCCGACTTTTTATCACCTGAAGAACTAAAAATTATTTCAAAATAATCAATCTC
Source organism: Physcomitrium patens (assembly GCF_059467195.1). Taxonomy (NCBI): domain Eukaryota; kingdom Viridiplantae; phylum Streptophyta; class Bryopsida; order Funariales; family Funariaceae; genus Physcomitrium; species Physcomitrium patens. The sequence continues at coordinate 14,697,714 of NC_143419.1, read as the reverse complement.
TGGGAAGTTCTTGAAATTTTCTGACACTTAAACAAATCATTCTTTTTACTATAATAATCCTTTTTTGAGAATATCAAAATTTAAATGCCATCATCACAATACAGCACTATATTGAAGTTTGTTGTATAATTGAAAATTGAAAGTTGTCAAAATTGGCCATGAAACAAACCAGTTGCGAGTACTTTAAAGAAATCTATTCTTACATCAGATCATCTTATAAATCTGTTTATCTAGTGAAGATTTCAACTTTTTGATGATCAAATTAAATGTTAAAATTATTTGAACCATTTATATTCTCTCATAACAAAGGCATCCTTCACACAAAGTATGTGATAAACAATGTTTCATCCATAACAATCCACTTTTACATTTACTCAGAGATGGTATTGAGTAAAGGAAGACTAAACATATATAATTTTCTTGCATAATAAAATATATTATTATATACCATTTTCTATTACAAAGTAATGGTATATAATAATCATAATAATAAAAAATATTAAAAAAAAATCAAAATTTAAAGAATTTATTCATCATTTTAAAAATTGTTATAGATTTTTTAGAATCTCTTTACATTTCAATTTTTATTTATTTCTTAATACTTATTTTGCTTATTATGATATAAAAGACTTTTAAAGATGAATTCTTAACAAGTTTTATTATTTTAGTTGATCCTAAATTAATAATAACTTAAAAAAATAAAATCTAAAACATATTAAATACATTTCACATATCTAACAAATTTGTTAATGTATCAATTTCATGAAATAAAGAATAAATTATTTACTTCATATTTCATCACGCATAAAAAAAATAAAAAAAGGGAAGTAATAAGTGAGAAGAATAGTATCAAGTAAAAATCCCACAATAACTTAATTACATTTTGTCTTTAATTGTTTATTTATTTATTTTTATATTCTAGTATCATTTGAAAAAATAATTTTCACGTAAATTAATAATATATTTTTAATATTATAAAATAATTTTAAATATATTTTTATGAAAAAATTTAACGTATATTCTGTAGTGGATTTTGGATTTTGAATTTGGGAATGGATAGAGGGGCAAGGAGACGGGTTAGAGGCACTGGGCGATGAACAGCGAGGACGGGCACGGGCACCTGTGACCAACCCATGGTAATAATCGACGTGGACGCTGCCCGAAACGACACTGCCCGAAGGCACCCAGTCGGAAGGAAGGAAGTAGGTAGGGGGAATGAGGAGTGTAGGCAGGTCAGAGGAGAGGGGAGGAGAGAGAATAGAGAGAGTTCCGGAAGGAAGGCTCTAGACTCCGCCTGGAAATCCGAGAGACTCAGCGAGTGGGGCTGCTCTCTCCCGTTCCTTCGCCAAACTTGGTCTAAAGGCCCCGCGAAACCCAGAAGCTTCCATCGACTTCCAGGAACCATCACACCTCAACCGGCCGTCTCCCTCCTCCCGAATGGTCTTCTAGGGCTTCTCGCATCGCACCGTCCATTCTCATTTCTTCACTGTCAGGGCTGTATGCTGTTGTGCAGCTAGCAACTGCGCTTCCTCGGCGTGTTTAGATCTGTGTTTTGAGACAGTCCAGCGTCTCCAGGCTTCTGTTCTCTATATCTCGAGGTGTTTCGAGCGGTTTTGAGATACTCGCGGTTTTTTTTGAGAGTGGCTTTTTGACTAGGGACAGCGGGAGAGTCGGTACTGAAAGGGGTGTGGAGGATAGTAAGGGAAGTCTTGCACCATGAGCGTGGTAGGGTTTGACGTAGGAAATGAGAACTGCATCGTGGGAGTAGCGAGGCAGCGTGGGATTGACGTGGTGCTCAACGATGAGTCCAAGCGGGAGACGCCGGGGATGGTCTCCTTCGGTGAAAAGCAACGCTTCGTTGGAGTAGCTGGCGCGGCGTCGGCATTGATGAATCCGAAGAACACCATCTCTCAGATCAAGCGCATGATAGGGCGGCCATTTTCGGATCCCGAACTGCAGAACGACTTGCGCCTGTTTCCGTTCTCGGTCACGGAGGGTCCGGATGGCTTTCCTTCGATTAATGTGCAGTACCTGGGAGAGCCCCGCCAATTCACACCTACGCAGGTTCTTGGTATGCTGCTATCAAATTTGAAGTCCATAGCGGAGAAGAATTTAGGGACGTCGGTGGTAGATTGTGTTATCGGCGTGCCGGTTTACTTCACCGAGCTTCAGAGACGGGCGTATTTGGATGCTGCTCAGATTGCTGGGCTGCACCCGTTGAGGTTAATGCATGAGACGACAGCCACAGCGTTGGCTTACGGGATCTACAAGACGGATTTGTCTGACACCGAGCCGATCAATGTGGTTTTCGTCGACGTCGGCCATGCTAGTATGCAGGTTTGCATAGCCGCGTTTAAAAAAGGTCAGCTGAAGATTTTAGGTCATGAGTTCGAAAGGAGCCTGGGAGGACGTGACTTTGACGAAGTGCTCTTCAATCACTTTTCTGCCAAGTTTAAGGAAGAATACAAGATTGACGTGCCCTCCAATGCCCGTGCTAGTCTCAGGCTCCGTGCTGCATGCGAGAAGGCGAAGAAAATTTTGAGTGCCAATCCTATTGCCCCGTTGAACGTCGAGTGTTTGATGGATGAGAAGGATGTGAGGGGAATCATTAAGCGGGACGAGTTTGAGGAGTTGGCCAAAACTATTTTGGACAAAGTGAAGGGACCTTGCGAGAGGGCGCTCGCCGCGTCGAAACTCAGCTTGGACAAGATCTACGCAGTGGAAGTTGTTGGATCCGGTTCCCGTGTGCCTGCAATTTTGAAGATTCTGACCTCCGTGTTTGGGAAGGAGCCCAGTCGCACCATGAATGCGAGCGAGTGTATTGCTCGCGGATGTACACTCCAGTGCGCCATGCTCAGTCCGACCTTCCGTGTTCGTGATTTTGAGGTTCAAGATTCTTTTCCCTTTGCTATTGGACTTTCTTGGAAGGGAGCAGCTCCGGAGACAGAGGGTGAAGAAGAGGTCTCCTCTAATAACATTGTGTTTGTGAAAGGCAATCCGGTTCCTAGTACCAAGTTGCTGACCTTTTACAGATCAAGCACGTTCGCTATCGACGCGTACTATGCAGAGACGAGTGAACTGCCACCAAACATGAATCCCAGGATTGCTACTTTTACGATTGGTCCATTCACGCCCACTGTGGCAGAGAAGGCAAAGATCAAAGTCAAGATCAGGCTGAATCTGCATGGTGTTGTGTCATTGGAAGCTGCCACCATGATTGAGGATGAAGAGGTGGAGGTACCTGTTACGAAGAAGGATGAGACGGAGAAGGCAGCACCTCCTGCCGATGCGAAGCCCGAGGATGCAGGCACATCAAGTGCAGAGAATGGTGCAGCGGACGGGGTTGCTAATATGGAAACCGACGCTCCCAAGCCAGAAGTTGTGAAGAAGAAGAAGGCAAAGAGGACTGACATATCTGTGCATGAGGTGATTCACGGTGGACTACCTCAGCCTGAATTGACGAAGGCTGTTGAGAAAGAGTACGAGATGGCGCTCCAAGATCGCGTCATGGAGGAGACCAAGGAGAGTAAGAATGCCGTGGAGGCTTATGTCTATAGCATGAGAAGCAAATTGTACGAAAAACTTCAAGACTATGTGACCGAGTCTGAACGCGAGGATATGTCCGCCAGGCTACAAGAAACTGAGGACTGGTTGTATGAAGATGGAGAGGATGAAATCAAAAGCGTTTACACTGCCAAGCTTGCGGATCTCAAGAAGCTTGGAGATCCATTAGAGACCAGGCAAAGAGAAGAGGAGCTTAGGGGCCCCGCTATCAGGGATCTGACCTATTGCATCACTAGTTTCCGAGAAGCTGCTCAAAGCAAGGACCCCAAGTTTGATCATATTGATGCGGCTGACAAAGAGAAGGTGGTCTCCGAGTGTAACAAGGCAGAGGAGTGGTTCAAGGACAAGAAGCAGCAACAAGACGTACTACCCAAGTGTGCCAATCCTGTCCTACTTTCAGCTGAAGTGAAGAAAAAGACTGAAGTCCTTGACAGGTTCTGCAAACCTATCATGACCAAGCCAAGGCCAGCGCCACCGAAGCCTGCCCCTACCGCAGAGCCCAAGCCTGCTCCAGCTCAGCAAGCCCCAGCAAGTGGTGATGCCCCCGCTGCCGAGCCCATGGAGACCGATGCTCCAGCACCAGCTTCTGAACCCGAGACCATGCAGACACAGTAACAGAAATAGAAGTAGACTACCTCAAGATTAGAATTGCATATTATGAGTAGGTACTTGAAGTACTTGAATTATAGCCAAACCTAGACAAGGGACAACATACTTAAAGTGCAGTGGTTCTCTATTTTTTTGGGAGGAGCAAATCAACGTAGTCAGGACAATTTTTGCTCATTCTGCTCCCCATTCCTTAATTTAACGGGTTCAGCAGCTTCACAAAGCTGTAGGCATTCTAATCTTGACAAAGTTGTGTCATCCTCGGTTTTTCAATGTTCTTGGTGCAACTTGTATACACGCAAATTCTTCGTCGCCGTGGACATTTATTTCCCTACTCCGTGAGGAGGGAACTCTGGGAGGCTTAACATCCAGGTTCAGACCCTCATATATTCTGCCATTTAACCTCTTCTATGTCGGGATCACTTTTATCCGCTAGCTAATTTTCTTTTGTTACAATGCTGAAATTCAGTTGCAGCTGAGCCAAACTACTCCCTCTCTTTATCAACATAGTTTCTTCTCAGGTCATCTGTGTCGAATCCTCATTCCTCTCCCGCAGAATAACACAAATTTTTGTATTATGAAGCCATGATGCGTACCTCTGTAGCTTTCCAAGTTTATTCAATCTTACTGCGAGATGAATTTGGTCATTGGATGGATCTCGAATGTCCCAGCTTGCTGTGCATGGTTGTTTCAAAGAGAACCATGGCAAAGAGCTTGACTCCTGTCCACAACCCACGCAACTGTACATCACCTCAAAGCGGCTCAAAATATTCCTTGGTTCTCAAACCAAAGAAGACTCATCCTTGCCTCTCATCCTTGGAGTGTCACGATTCGTATGTTATATGCTCCACCAGCGTGTCTCTTAATCTCTTTACGAAGGAGTCTGAGAACCAAATACACAAAAGCATCTTCACTCATTGCCACAGCCAATCAATTTTACTGTGTATATACATTTAGCACTCTCAATCACAATGCCTTATTTAGGATGACCGTTAAGATCAGAGAGTTGGGAAAGGGAAAACCCCCTACTCTGTCAATCACAATGCCTTTGCTGCTCGGTAGGGGGATTCTTGTGTGTGGGTACCAAGTCACCGGCTGGGTCGAAGACGAAGAGCTCATTTCTTGACGACATGCGAAGCAGCCTTGTTAGCAGCAGCAGCAACACCCGGTTCTCCTCTAACGGATTCTTCATCTCATGTTTCTCACTTGCAGCATCCACAGGTTGGGATTCTTCTTTTGCTCTCGCAACTGGATCGCCAGGTATGCACCTTTTCTTCCTGGCTCTCTACAAATAACATCTCTTGCGGTCACCACACTCGCTTCATTCATATTATCCTATGCATTGGCCAAGGCACCTAGAGTCTCGATATCAGAAGGAGAAGCGACCGTTAGACATCAACATTCGACAACAGAATGGATGACACAATAAAAATCAACCAGCGCCACCAAGAAAGAGAAAAGAGAGTGAACAAATTCAGCACCTCGGAGTGAAGCGTTCATTCTTGTCAATGGGCCTTGTCGGTGCAACTCTGTAATGTGATACTTCTAAGCCATGGTGGTTTCAACATCTATGATACAAGAACAAGGAAGCCTTACTTATTTGTATAGAAAATATCGGCGCAGTTTTGTGTGTGCAACATTGTTTTTGAAGTACTTTTGCACTGCCTCGGTGTGTTTCCAACAATGATTCTCCAGACTGGACGCCATTGTACTATCGTAGTTGTATAGTCTCCGGACATGTACTTCAAGAAGGTTGTCCTCTCATGGTTCCATTTAGGATTACTTTCTTTAATGTAGAATTGATTTAGAGTTTGTTGTGTTGGCACTATTCATCCATCATTTATCTATCTACCATTAGAGGTCATCTGTGGCATCATCATCCATCCAATAGTTAAGGTTTCATCCAAGTATTAGGATGTTATCTTTTTGTAATAGATGAACATATCCAATTTTTATGCCACCTAATTCACACCTATTTTAGGTGAATATATCCTTCATTTCAAATGAATAGAATGTATAAAGTGCTTGAGTGAGCAAAAATTGAATATTAATATGGTATCTAAATAAGGTTTCTAAGAGAATACTATAGAATTATTTACTTCTTGAATAGGTAGAGTTATTCAAGGAAAGTAGAGAAAGTTTGTTCTCTTAAGGATTGTCTTTGTACATACTATCTACAATATAGAATTATAGATTGACTTGTAAGAGACATCTTTGATTTTATGAAGTTAGATGGAGCATCTAACTACATACCATAGAACTATAGAATTCAAATGATCTTATTGTAAGAAAATTTGTAGAGGTTGATTGAAACATCCACATCTATTCGTATTAATATTGAAGAGTCCACAAGTTCATCTATTGGCACAAACTCCTCCACAACATCACAAGATTAGACCAATATAAATACAATAGTCACTACTATTTCAGAATTAAATAGGTATTATCACTACTATTCACCTCTTTGATATACAAATATATTATTTCTCATATTATTGGTATTCTTGAACTTCAAACTATTTAAAAACAATTGTAAATGTTGTATGATATATAAGATGTAAACAAAGAGCTTGCTTTGAGGGAAAAGTTGGATGCACTTTGTTTATTAGAAATGAAGAATTTGGATGATTTCTTGCAAGAAAATAATTTTCTACTTAACTATTTAGCTAGGATAGGTATTGCGATATGTCATAAAGACATTATTGATTTGACTCTACACAATCTACCTTCAAGCAAATTCAAAAAATAAGACTTATATTACTTATCTTTTCCAAATTAGAAGGATTATTGTTACAAGAAGAAGTTTCTTGTCAACTTGAAAAAACCAAAGATAATGAAGAGATATTATATACAAAAGAATATTTTTGTGACTCTAGCTTCAAAAGTCAAAGCTCTTATTAACATGTAAGAAGATGCTCTTCTAAATGTCATCATTGATGAAGAAGATACAATCATTGTCTATTTGCAACAAACAACAATACAATTAAATTAGAATAAGGATCAAAACAATATATCACTTGCCACAAATGTGGCAAATTAAGCTATTTTTTCCAATAATGATATGTTAAGAACTTAGAGAACCAAATTGAAGAACTATAATTTCAACTATTAATAATAAAGAAAAATAATCTTATCAATATAGTAGAAGATAATGATGAAGAAGACTATTCAATAGATCCTTCTAGTTAAACTACTTTGATTGCATATTTTAATGCATTTGATTTTGACAACAAATGGTACTTAGATTGTAGAGCAAGTTCACATGTAATTGAAAACAAATAGTTGCTATTAAAAATAGAAGAATCAAATATTTTTAATATTAAAACCACTGGAGGAAAAATCCTTTATGTACTTGGACAAATGAATGTATCTCTTAAAAACTCATTTGGAGATACATTCAAAAATATTCTTTACATTCCTTGTGTTAAAATAAATTATTAAATAAAAAATTTGTGGATTTAGTACATGTTATATTATTCAACTCCACATCTTATTATGTGCTTAATAAAGACAATCCAAGGAGTGGTTATATACAAGCCATTTGAGCAAAGAATAAACTTTACCATATTATGGAAAATGATAATGACTTACTCTTGGCTACTTCATTACCGAAAGAAAATAATATTTTAAGTATCAACAAAACAACAAATAAGATACATGGATCAAAAACACCGTATGTTTCTAAAGATATTATTTAACTTTAGCAATAAAGGATTGGTCATATTAACTTTTAGTCATTGTATCACTTATCTAACTAAGAATTAGTTGGTGTAATATTATAACTATTCTTAAGGAAAGAAGTTTGTAAAAGTTGTGTGCATAGGAAAATACATAAGAAACATGTTCATAAGAAGAAAAATTGATTTACAAAAAAATAATTAAAAATAATTTATTCTACTTTATGTAATCTTTTACATAAATATCTATAGGAGGAAGATGTAAAATCTATGATTTATATACAAAATAGGTCCTTGACAAAAGCTTTAAGACTTTTAACTCCAAAGGAAGTACTTATCAAATACAAACCTGACCTATTTTACTTATAATTTTTTGGTTGTGTGGAATATTGCTATATATCTTTAAGTTATAGATTCAAAAGATTTATATATATTATTCATAAGCTAGAATAAAAATAGCCAATTTTATTGATGCTATGACTTTCTTAAATAAAAGATAATTATTTTTAAAGATATTATTTATAATAAAGAAAAATTTGACCTGAAACTTATTTTATCCTCAATTCCATTATTAAAAAGAGTTTTTGATTTATTTATTAACCAAAATATATTATCCAATGATACAATAAAAAAAATTAATCCTCTTCCTAGCAAATTGATACCAACAATATCAACAAAAAAATGTACAAAGAAATGAATATATAATAAGTATTTTAACATCAAGAGTAATAGGTCAAAATTGTGTCAATAAAGAAATGAATCTATAATAAACATTTTAATACCAAGAGTAATAGATCAAAATTGTGTCAATAAAAAAATGAATCTATGATAAGCATTATAATCCCAAGAGTAATAGATCGAAATTATGTCGATAAAGAAATGAATCTATGATAAGTATTTTAATACCAAGAGTAATAGATCAAAATTGTGTCCATAAACACATTCTTTATTCTTCTCTTCAAATCATCCCTCTTGTTTGTAAATCCATGAGATCTAAAAAACAAACATCAAATTAGACAATTATCATGTTTATGTTTCAACAAAAGATTATGACTTGTATTAATTGAATTTGAAAAGTTTCAATGACCATTCTATAAAAAGTGAAGAAGTTAGTTCATAAGGTAAAAACATTGACTTTAAAAAAACTTATAATGATCTAGGTTGGAAAAAAACAATAGAAGAAGAAATAGACTCTATCAATAGTATTGACACTTAGGTATTAGAAGAATTATGTGAAAGGAAGTATTCCATATCATTGAAGTAGATCTTTAAATTGAAATCTGAAATCAACAAACAACCGAACAAGAAAAAAGCAAGGTTAGTTATAAGAGGATTTGAACAAAAAAGAAGTATAGACTTTATGAAGAATTTTGCTCCTATTATTAAGTGGTCTACAATAAAAACTGCTATATCTTTAGTAGCAACTAATAATTGGATTAAACATCACATGGATGTAAAAATAACTTTTTAAAATGGTGTTCTTAAAGATGAAGTTTTCTTAATTCAACCAAATGATTTCATCTCATCTAAAAAAAGAGGACTAGTGTGAAAATTCAAACTATCTATCAACAAGCTAAAATAATTATCCAAGGCTTGGTATGAAAGGATAGATAGTGTGCTAAGAAACATACATTTGATAAAAAGTAATTTTGATGCAAACATGTATTACATATATAAGAATGGTGATATTGTTATACTTATGTTATATATTGACAATCTATTTGTTATTGGAAGTGACATGAAGCTTATTATTTAATTAAAAGATTATTATCAAAGTATATTTGATATGGTTGACTTCAAAATTATTTAACAATATTTAGAAGTTAATTTTGATAGAACTTCAAGAGAGATTTTTATTAATAAAAAAAAATTATAAAAAAAATCTTAAAGAAATTTGAATGTTGCTTTGTATATACACCACTACTAAAAAAATTAGTTCTAGTCAATAATAAGAAATCTACCTTATATATATATATATATATATATATATATATATATATATATATTTTGTCAATTATTTCAAAAACTCATATTTTTAACTATCTCAAGGTCATAGATTTTCTCCAAATCGGTCAATCCAAAGTCATATTCCACAATATTCTAATCACAGTTTTAACAATATTTCTCTCAATGACAATTCTTCATAAGAAAATAATAAAAACAAAGAAAACAAAGAGGTAGCACCAAGCTTACCTCAGCTTACGACTCTCACAGTCTGGCTCCCCGGCTTGTGATTCCCACAGTCTAGCTTACTACTCTCTTTCCTCAACCTCTTTATCCTACCCAAAAGATGGACCATCGACCAGCAGATTCCAAAGGTTATGACCCTTTGAATTCTTAACCATTTGTTTTACTAACAACCTAATGTTACCAACTAAACTGCCTAACCATAAGTCTAATTCTCAAGGTTGTCAATAACCAACCAGTAACTTATCACAAAATTTATTTACCTATTCTACATAGCTCCACTCCTAATTGTGCACTGCCGTTTTAAACACACAATTGTTACCTATCTAAAAACTACTTAACAAAATTCTACAAAGGTACTATTTCCTCTGGCCCACCCAATTGATCATTTGCTGCATTATCGAATGTACGTTCCACCGAATCTGGTTCCAATTATAAATCTTCTTCATCCTTCTCCAGTTCGTCCATTGACTCCTTCCTCAACTGGTTTGAGAGATCTTCATTATACTCTCCCAATTCACGGACTTGAGCTTCCAGTTTCAAGATTTGGACATTCCAAAGTTCCAATTTTTGTTGCTGCTAACTCCTCCATTCTCGAACATCTTCAATCGAGACTTGTAATTGACTCCTCACTGTTAACTCTTAACTGGAACTACTATTCTCTAAAATACAAGAAATACAAGAAAATAGCACTCCAACCAATCCAAAACAACACCACAAAATGATTTTAACTCGTGCCTCACTTCTATTCTTTTACTACCTGATAATAATGACAACATGTTACCCATACTGTCCGTGAAAGGTAATGGGAAGTAATCTTTCTGGATGTCCACATAAGTTTCCAGAAATCTTGATAAATTCAGATTTTTCTATTTTTTTTTGGTACCATTACGATTGAAGAAACCTACTCACTATTTGATACTGGGTAAATAAAACCAAGTGCAAGAAGCTTGTCCAATTCCTCCTTCATGATGAGGGAATATTTAGGATTAAGGCGATGTTGCCTCTCCTGTACCGATTTAGCGTTCTCCTCTAATATAATTCGATGCTCACAAACTTCAGCTAGAATTCCTTTCAAATCCACATATGACCATGCAAAAATATTTTTATGCGTTAAAAAATAATCTACCCAAGTTTCTTTCTCATTATCTTTTATACCATCGTAAATATGAATGATTTGGAAAGCTCCCCCTGTACCTAAATTAATGGATTGACATCGTGGAATTTCAGGAGTCTTTGGAATAATATTCTGCTCAATTCCAAAATCTTTTACAAAATCCAACAAATTAGAACTTTTCAACTCCAGTTCTATAGCACTAATGTGATTAACATCTTGTCTATTCATCCAATATGCAATCATATGATCAGAATCATCAATAACATCTGGAAGAACTAAGTACTCTTCCTGTCCTATGCACTGGTAGTTCATTCTAGTGTGCTCGACAACTTGCCTTGTATCAGCATAAATTGGATCAGGTGTACCAATTTCTTCTTTTGTAGACTCATCTTTACAATCTAGCATGAATTTTAAACTCGCCAATTGAATTTTTCCGTGATATTGGACAGGGTACATTTAAAGCAAAATTTTATCATTACCTTTTCCAATTGTCAATGTACCACGGCCCCAATCATTTTGAGCTTTAGCTTGATACAACCACGATCGCCCCAATAAAATTGGATATGACAATATAGAGCTTCGCATTTAAAAAATAATATAAGCAATTTTGTAGGTAATCCCTGCAATTGCTGTATCAATACTTCATAAAATACCCATAGGTTTAACTCGACTAGAGTCAGCCATTTTCAAAACCACTATAGTAGGCAATAAGTGATCCAAACCCAACTCCTCCACTGTAGCAGCATTCATAAGATTTACACTAGATCTTCTGTCTACTTGCACTCCTGATAGTAATACTCCATCAATTGAGATATCAATCATTGGTGCACCCGGATCGGGATTCAAACTTACTTCTCGGATTTCTTTATTTCGAGATCTACGACAAATTAATGAAGAATTCAAGATAGTTCGACACTTAGGTGCTACCGCCAATAGTTGCTTCATAGAGATCGTGGACTGTATGGTGTCCAAATCTTTTAGAATATCATATGGTTCTGTATTAGTGATAATTCCCAATGTCTGTTTCTTCTTCCCACTCCTAGACACCAATGCAACTAAATTGGTTTTCTCTATATTCAAAATTGGTAAAGCTACTGGAACTAAATTTGACTGAGCTTGTAAAATTGGTTCTTTCAACGAGTAAGATTGTTCTCCAAATTGGGCTGATATTGGTTCCTTGGAATTCATGCCTCTGAGAGGATTTTTCAACAAAAAGGATGTTTCTCGAAATTGTGTAGAAAATGGAATAGCTTGAAACGGAACCGAAGCCTCCGTAATCGGTATCTTATTAGGATGCATAACTGATTCAGGTCTTATACTGAGTAAGGGATCCATATCAAGACTTGGATTGGATAGCCCCATAATTGGATCTAATTGGCCCTTTGCCTCAGGATCACCCAAATGTTGAGTTGGTCCTTTCTCCTTTTGCTGACTTCTTGTAGGGACAGCTTAGACTACTTCTACTTGATGAACTAGTGATTCCTGTGTCTTGTTATTTTTTTCTTCTATAATTTGCATAGTCGATTGTATCTTCTGATCATAATTATTAGGATTAAATGGAACATTGCAATGATAATAAAAATGACCCAATTACTTGTAATTTCTACATACTAGAGCATATTCGTCTATAAACCTTAGATTAGGGCATTCACTAGCATAATGACCAATTTGTCGGCACCGGTAGCAATATAGTGGTTTTTGGCCCATATCGTCAAGTACACTTGGAATCTCTACTGGAAAATATCTACTAGGCCAATTCTAGCTAGGATTAGATAATGATCTTGGTTGTCCCGTTGATATGGAGGGTACTTGGTTCGATGATGCCGATGGAGGATATTGTTGATACCTCTGCTGCTCCTTCCTATAATTCTGGGGATTTGATGCAAATCCTTGATTAAAATTGGAACTTTGAAAGTAATTGAATGCTTGATTTTATTGATTAGATTGATTTCCATTCCATCCATACGTATTTCCTATTTGAACTTGATTGACTTCCAACTGAGTCGGTGGGATCATGGTTTGATTATTGAATTGTTATTACCTTTGTCAATTCCAATAATTTTAAGTAAGGTGCTTTCCTCCACAAAATGTACATTGATCCATCATTTGTGAGGGTGAAGGACATTCTGTTACCAAATGACCATGATCCTTATAATTACTGCACCATACATTGGTCCTAGTATTGGTAGGCTTGTGCCTCTTTTCCTTATCCTTGGCCATATCAACGACCATTTCTTCCATTTTCTTCGTGAGGTTTAATAACAAGGCTTCATTGAAATCTTTTAGGACTGGTATTATTCGTAACTCTGCCACTTGTTGTTGATATGGAAAATATGGAGCATACGTTGTTGTCACGTTTGGTGGTATAGCTTGCAATAGGGTGACATTAACTGGCCTCTAAATATTGTCACTAGAATTGGCCACTGTTTCTAACATCTGTGGATAACTACCCACTAATCTGTTCCAAGTCGAATTTTGATAGCTGCATTGAATTGGAATCATCGTAGCACTCGTAGTTAAAAACTCATCATAATGGTATTTCTCCCAAACCTTTGCTCGTGCCAACGATGCCTCTATCATAGCTAGTCGAGTCTCTTTTATAAAATTTTTTAATTTTGGTGGATGCAAACCATTGTTTAATATTGATAATATAAATGCCTCTGGCATTTGATTATTTGACCATTTACTAAGTATATCCATAACCCAGGCATAATATGACTCTACTAATTCCCCTGCAAATATCTTGCTATTCATAAAACTTTCTCGAAGCCGATCTTCAAATCTAATTGGTCTAAAATGGATTAAGAAGGCATTCCTCAAGGCCTCCCAATTGAAAAATCTATCCATTGGTTGCTGATTATACCATTCAAAGATATATCTTTTAAAGTTGTTGGCAACCATCTCAACCAAATGTCTTCAGTTCTACCATTATTAGCCATATAGGTTGTCAAGAATTGAAATATATGGTGATCGGGATCAAAGCTCGGCCAACCACTAAAAGTAGGTAATGGTGCTACACTTGTAGTTCGGTCTCCTACTGCTCCTATTTGTACTGCAATTGATACTTCTGGCACTCCAGCGGCCCTTAGTATTATCACTAGTCTCCTTGCTATTTGAATTTGAATTTTTCTTCCTTTGGTTTTACTTGGACCTACAATTCCTTTTTTTCGTTCCCGTAGGAGATTTCTTATGTGTAATCGCTCCTGTCTTTCTTTTGCTTGTCGATTAGTTCTTTGATAATCCTTCCCTTCATAATTATCACTCATAATCTTTCATTCTTCTTTACAAAATCAATATTACCTTGAATTATAAGTCACATATTTGTAACCCTAAAACTAGTTCTCACGTTCTCATTCAACATATAATTCCATCTCCCATATAATCAATTTGTAACATTTCATATTGTTATCATTTTCCCAGCAGCGGTGCCAAAATGTTGTTCTCGTTGTATTCAAGCTTCAATATACCAAAGCAATTGAACTAATAGAAGTGGGTTTGAACACGGGAAAAGATTGGTTATATGAATTGGATCTGTTAGTGTCACAATTGACTGTACTCTGGCTATCTAAAATCAATTATCAAATTACAAAACACCAAGGCTTACTACTTCTATCTTAATTCAACACATAATCCATTTTACGACTATCAATTCAACAATACTTCCATATTCTTATCAGTTCATCTCCCACTTACTTTCTTTGTGGAATATATATATATATATATATACTCAATTATTGATCTTCAGCTTTCTTATTATATTCAATTTCTCAATTCATCACACAAAATTCAATATCTTCACTTAACACAATACAATTCAATAATCTCAATTCTCAAGGTCACAAATTTTTTCCAAATCGGTCAGTCCAAAGTCATATTCCACAATATTCTAATCATAGTTTCAACAATACTTCTCTCAATCACAATTCTTCATAAGAAAATAATAAAAACAAAGAAAATAAAGAGGTAGCACTAAGCTTATTTCGGCTTACGACTCTCACAGTTTGGCTCCCCCGGCTTACGACTCTCACAGTTTAGCTTCCCGACTTATGATTCTCACAGTCTGGCTTATGACTCTCTTTCCTCAACCTCTTTATCCTATCCAAAAGATGGACCATCGACCAGCAGATTCCAAAGGTTATGACTCTTTGAATTCTTAACCATTTATTCTACTAACAACCTATTGTTACCAACTAAACTGCCTAACTATAAGTCTAATTCTCAAGGTTGTCAATAATCAACCAATAACTTACAACAAAATTTATTTATCTATTCTACAATATCAAATTGATTGTATCTTGCTATTCTAGGTACTAAAACAAAAGCAATTATCATGCTTTTGAAGGCCAACTCTTGTTCTATGCCATACCTCCTTTCTTCTCTTTTAAGCTCTTTATTATTAATTGCTAAAGGTGGTCTATATATATAAACTATTTTGCTTCTATCAATCTATTTAGCATTGCAAAAAATTAGAAATTCAATGTACTACAACTCTTGTATTTAGATAAGATCAAAATATTTGAATAATTTTATAGTTGGCACCAAAATAAGCATTGTAACTGGCACTATAATATTACAATAATAGACTTAAAGAAAAAAAATATATTATATAATTTGATTATTTTATTGTTTCAAAAAAAATACATGAATATAAGAAAGAAAAAAAATATATTTTAGCTACAACATGATTACATCATCACCAAAATTTTAAAAAATTCAACAAAATAAGTCATATACCTATTAAAATAAGTAAATAAAAATAAAATAGAATAAATTACCTTATAGAAGATATTATCTTAAATAAGTTGCTAATAGTCAAAAGACAAGGTAGATAAATGAGCAAAGGATCTTAAGAGTATAGAGGATATACTAAAGGCATATCCTTATAATAAATAAGATATCAATGGATAGTTTCAATAGAATCTTAGATGAATGTATTCATCAAAGAATGGAAATTATCTATTAATATAGCAATTACCACTTATAAATAATGAATATTGGAAGTGAGAATTATCTTGCTATTTACTCTCTTTGAGTGCAACCTTATTGATGCTATGTGTTGTGTCTTCTAAGTTCTCTTTCTTTAATAGGTTATAGGCCTACTCACCTTTACTTATGAGTTTTGAAGTTCTTTAAAGACTCTCTTATTGTGAGAAATAGATCTTATGGTTATTACTAATATTAGTATTTAATATCTTCTAATTTCACTTTTGCATCTAGTTGTTGATGTAGTTTTGCTCTTATTTATTGTTAAGTACACTCATGGTCTTGAAGATTATTAAACACCTTAGAATGATGTTTTAGAATATTAGTATTATATTTCTTTGCTAAATTATATCATTGGTGTATTAATATTATATTTTAATTTACTAAATGTTTTGAGAGATCCTCTCATAGTGATAAGAAGTATTTTTTAAGATAAGTGGTGATTAAAGAGTCAAAAAGATTATAAAGGAGGTTTACATAGAGTATAAGACTTATAAAAAGTCTTATAAGTAAAGTTGAGAGTAATTAAAGGGTGAAATTATTAATTTACTTACAAAGACGGCATTTTGGATTTCTAAAGTAGCAACTTTTTTATCTAGATTTTGACAACTTTATCTTATCTTTTCTTGATTTTATTTTTTATTTTTATACATCTCTTCCTTAGACATAGCTTCAAATAAAAGTGAAGGTATTAGAGCAATTAAAAAATTTAGAGGTGATAATTTTTACCATTGAAAGAGAAAAAGAAATTTTTTATTAGCTTCATTAGATCTTTGGAACATTGTTGATGAAAGTGAAGAGCCTTCAAACAATAATTCTAACATCAAGGTGAAGAAGAAGTATAAATGTTGTAAAAAGGAGGCTTTTGGATTAATTCTAATAAATCTTGATGATGTCAACTTTTCACATGTAATTGCTTGTAATAAATGAGTGAAAACATGGAAGTTTCTTTACAACATCTATGAGAGTAGAAACCTTACTAATATTTTATGAATAAGAAAGAAGTTTATAAAAATAAAAATAAAAGAAGGAGATGATTTTATGGTTCATGTCAACAAGGTAAAAATATTTACAAATCAAGTAGCAATTATTAACAAGCTAATTGATAATAATGATATTGTGTTGATATTGCTCATGAACCTTCCAAAGTCCTATAACTACTTCATTATGGCATTAAAGTCTATTAAGATGAAAGAGCTTATATTAATTTATATCATATCAAGACTTGCTTATGAAGTGACTAAGACGAAAGAGAAAAAACTTCAAATCTATGTCTTGGCTCTATTTTTAAGACAAAAAAAAGTTTCTATTTTTATTAATATAATAATTTAAAAAGAATTATAAGAAATTACTATATTTATAAAAATTAAGTTACTTTTCAAAAAATTGCTACAAAGCTAAAAAGAAGATAGAAAGAATGCAAATAATACTTGTAATAACTTTGGTGGAGATGACTATGCTTTAATGGCAAGTGAAGGAGCTTCTATGGTTACCATATTCAAGTAGATTATAGATATGGGTGCTTCTAAGTACATGACACTATACAAGTGTTCATTTGACACTTATGAAGCAATTCCAACAACAAAAGTTTTGTTGGAAGGTAAAAGTATGGTACAAGCGATTGGAATTAGCTACATTGTGGTGGAGATTGTTGTGAAGGACCAAATCAAAAGATTCAAATTGAAAGAAGTCATACATATGCCAAAAATAAAAAAGAACATCTTTTTTGTAAATAGACTTGTATCATATGGTTGTAAGATTTAATTTTATATGATTAGATGTTTTGTGAAGGTATTAAATTGAAAAGATATTATTAAAGGTTGTAAAGATGGCAACTTATACTTCATCAATTATAAAAAGATTAATAGAGTTGAAGTAATATTATTCATTGGGTTTCTACAAGATCAAGATAAGTTTGGAATTTGGCATGAATAACTTAATTATTTGAATACAAAAAGCGTAAAAGAGCTCCAATCTATGATAAGTGGCTTGGATCTTGATCAATTTAAGTACAATGCCATGATACTTACTTATGAAAATTGTACACAAGAAAAATAATAAAAGGCTTCATTTTCAAGTGGAGTTATAATAAATACTAATAAATTGTTGGAGATTATATATTCTAATGTTTGTAGACCAATGAAGATACCATTTATTAGAAGAGTAAGATACTTTATCATATTTGTTGATGATTTTTTAAGAAATATGTGGATTTACATCCTTAAAGCCAAGAGTGAATGTTTTTAAAGGTTGAAGAAATTTAAGGTATTTGTAGAGAAGTAATATAAGTGTAAGATTAAGGTACTATGCACAAAAAATGGAAGTGAATATATATCAATACATTTTGACGAATTCTTCAAGATTCAAGATATCACAAGGTAATCTTCTACTCCTTACATTCCATAATGAAATAAAAATATTGAAAGAATAAATTGCATCATTGTAGAAATGACAAGGATTATACTTCATACTCAAAATCTTAGGTATGAATATTATAGTAGACATAATAAATGCTATATATATAAAGAATAGGTGCCTCACAAGTGCATTCACATCAATGATTCCACAAAAAACTTAGAATGGCAAAAAACCTTATATTTTATATATAAAGATTTTTGGATGCATTACTTATGTAAAATTATCAAATTGTATAAGATCCAAACATAATGCAAAATATACAAAATGTATGTTTGTTGGATATTGTGAAGATATCAAAGCATATAAGCTAATATGTTTAAAAACCAAAAAGATCATTAAGAATCATGATGTAGAATTTTTGGAGCATAAGAGTACTTATGAGCACTTAAAAATATATGCAAGTAGAAGTAATTATATATTTGTAGATATATTTTTAATTTTAACAAAAAAAAAATGATAATAAAGATAGTAGAAGTAAAAATCAAGATGAATAACTAAAGAAGGAAGATCAAATTGTATCTATAATTCTTTGAAGCAACAATGAAAAAAATCAAAAAGTTGAAAATAATAATAATGAAGAGTATAAAACTTTGAATATATAGAAAAAAGCTTTAAAAGAGAAGAAGCTTGTAAGAGACCTTGAAGTGCATGAAGGTGAATCTTCATCAAGTGAAAAGAAATATTCTATGAAAAAAAAAAAAAAAAAAAAAAAAAAAACTTGATGAATGATGGAAGAACCATATTTTTTCTCAAATGAATAAAGAATATGCTAATATTATATTTATTACTAATCTATTTAAATTGTAGGATGCAATAAAATCCATGGATGCTATGAAGTAAGAAAAGACCATAGAAAAAGAGTACAAATCACTTATGGATAATGGAATATAGAAATTGACTTAACTTCTACCAAATCGATCTTCAATTAGTTATAAGTAGGTGTTTAGAACCAAAAGGGATGAAATAGAAAATATTGTGAGATACAAGGTTAGAATGGTTGTCAAAAAATACTTATAAGTTGTTGGTATTGATTTCAATGAGATATTTACTCTCATGGCCAAATTCACCCCTATTAAAATTATTGCAGTAATTGAAGCAACAATGGATTTGGAAATATATTAAATAGTTGTAAAGTCAACTATTACAACTAAAAAATAGAAGAAGACATCCACATGGATCAATTTTAAAGATTTGTTGAAGAAAGCAAATAACAACTTGTTTGTAAGTTGAAGAAATCATTGAATAGACTTAATCAATCACTTAGGACATGGTACCAATATATTAATATGTTCTTTATAAATGAAAGGTTTGTAAGGAGTGAGGTTGATTATTCCATATATGTGATACAATCAAATGAGATTTTATTGATTTTTATCTTCTATATTGATGATTTGATTAACTTAATCAATACCTTAAAGATAATGGATTGATTGAAAGCAAAATTAAAAAAAGAACATGAAATGAATAATTTAAAAAAACTTTTTAAATTATTGGAGTTTATAAGAAATTGTAGTAAAAAGACTATTATAATGAGCCAAAATAAGTACATTAAAGAAGTATTGAAACAATTCAATATGAAAGAATGTAATCTTATTAAAACATCTTTGAAGACCAATTTGAAGTTGATAAAGTTCACAAATGAGAAGTTTGCTAAAGTTAAAGGTGTAATATAAGGCTTTCTATACAAGATAGCAATAGACTCACTTATATATACAAAGATTGGCACAAGAGTAGTTCTTACATATGCAATAAGTATTATAAACCAATACATATCAAAGAATAGATCAATTCATTGAGCAACCATCAAAAACATCATAAGGTATTTAAAAGTTACTTTGCACTTCAAATTGTGCATTGAAAGTAATAACAATACTTTACATAATTATTATGATGCAGATTAGGATGAAGATTCAAATGATAGAAGATCAATATTAAAATATGTATTTTTTATTAGAATGAGAACTATTTCATAAAATTGTAAGAAACAACCAAAAATTGTAAGGTCCACAATAGAAGCAAAATATATGACAATAAGCTATAGTATAATGGAAGCAATATAATTAAAAAAACATTTGGTGGACATTAAAATAACACAATTGGAAGTAACTCCAATAAAGTATGATAATCAAAGTTGTCTTACTTTTGCAAAGAATTCAAAGCATTATTTAATAACTGAATAAATTAACATTTAATATTACTTTATGAAAGAGAAGATTAAAATAATAGTAATTGATATGAAATATTATGCAATAGAAGACATGTTTGCTGATTTGTTAACAAAGACATTAATAAAGGATATATATCATACATTGACAAAGGTATTAGAATTAAAAGCCTTTGATCAATAGCAAAATAAGTAAATAAAAGTGAAAATAGAATAAGTTATCTTGTACAAGATATTATCTTAGGTAAGTTGCTAATAGTCAAAAGGTTGACTCTTAGTATGTAAAAAGGCCAAAAAATAAGATAGATGAATGAACAAAAGATCTTGGGAGTATACAAGATATGCTAAAAGCATATCTTTATAGTAGTTAAAATATCAATAGATAGTCTTCATAGAATCTTAGATGGATATATTTATTAAAGAATGGAAGTTGTCTATTAGAGCAACAACTACTACCTATAAGTAATGGTGTCATGATGTAATACAACTATATGATGAAAATATAATCAAAAATGAATTTTTAATTAATATCTAATTATCTTTATTTAATAATAATTCAAAATATTTAAACATGGCTTTTATAAAAGTCTCTTATTTTATTTTCTTATCTTAATAGCTAGTAGATTGAAGGTTGGTTAATAATTTTACCTTCTAGGCAATAGAGATTCTTTTTCTGCTTTAGAAAGACCATAAATTGATAAAATTAGGTTATAAAAGCTAAATATTTAGCATGGTTAATATTAAGGTTAAGTTGAAAGTAGGATTGGGCTGGAGAATCCCTAGGATAGGTTAGATTAATACTCAGGGGTTGATTAATTGTGAAACAAGGTTGAAATCAAACCTCTAGCCACTAAATAACAACCTAGGAAAAAATAGGGTTGCATTTGAAGTTCAAAGATTAGAATTTGAGACCTAGCTTAGAGCTTCTTTTAGAAACATAAGGCTTTTTTTTTTTAGGATTTATTTGGACTTAGCAATTATTATTCAAAGTTAGAATTTATATTAGCAACTTGGGATTTATGCAATAAAATTAGAGCTAGCACTTTGAGCTAGTTCATAAAATTGGTGTCACTTCTACAATTCAAAATTTGAAAATACTTGGTTAATTAGGTGTACTAAGTGCATGTAAAATTTTGTAATAATCTAATGATGAAATTGGGAGATATCTTGATTTTGGTAAAAGAAGGTATTAGAAGTTTGCAGTTTGGAGTTGGCTAGAATTACTATGATATTTAAAGATCTACTAGTTGGATCAAGGTGAAATTTGGCAAGGTATTAGAAGACTTGAAGATCAAGCTACATACCAATTTTAAGTTGAATTTAATAGTTAGAAAATGAGATATCACTACTGAAATATTTGTATCAACTTTTACATTGGCAACGAAGTAACATTAGTGTGGTTTTTGGACATTTTGTCATGATCTGTAAGTTAGATTGGGATAAATTTCTCTAAAATATATAGAAGACTTATAGTGGCATTTGTATGCAATTTTTTTTTCTAAGTGGACGGTTAGATTAGGAACTACAGCTTGCTAAAGCTTGCTAATTAGAGTTGAGGTTTGCAAAGAAAATTTAAAATTATCTAATAATGAAAGTAACAAGGCAATTGGAGTTTATGTATGGTTGAGATTAGTAAGAAGAGTGTTTTTGAGTACTTTGTATTGGATTTATGCACTTTTGAATTAAAATTCAAATTACATTCTTTTTATAAAGGTGAAACATATTAGGATTCTTGGATACTTGTAAAATAAAATCTTACCTTCCACAACTAGATACCTAGTGCATTTCCAAATGGGACAAGATGTAATACAATAATAGGTATTGGAAGTGAGAATTATCTTACTCTTTACTTTTTTTGTCTGCAATCTTACTCATGCTATATGTTGTGACTTCAAAATTCTTTTTCTTTAATAAAACCAAGTAAACATTTTTGAAATTCAACTCAATCAGATCTTCTTTTGTACCTACTATCAGCCTCTTTTTTCATTAGTTTATTAGTCAAAGATAATTCAAGCAATAGGAGTCTGTATAAGAATAATTGAGTGATGATTGAAAGAACATAAGCTATATAGTTACTCCAAATCAAGTCTAAGAAGGAGTGTTGGTACTATTTATTCTTTATTTATCTATTTAGGATTAAGATTTGTCAATGACATCATTATCTATTGACTAATTAGGATTTCAATTTATGATTATTATTTCATTTAATGTGTTAGAATTTCATCTTTTTCAGATGGATAAACATATCTAGTTTTTATATCATCTGATTTACTAATAAAAAATATATTCTATTTCAAATAAATAGAATAAATATTGTACTTGATTGAGTTTAAATTAAATATTAACATATTAAAGTGAATATTGAATAGATTAAGAGATTTATTGAAAAAATAAATTACTTCTTTTATAGTTAAATTATTAAAAAAAAGATAATAAAAAATAAAATAAATTATTTTTTTTACTTATATTTGTTTGTATTTTATGACAATTTAATAAGATAATAAAAATTTAAAGACTCAACAAGATGATTTAAAGAAATTTTAGAACTATTATTTCTTACACATAAGTGGAAGACAACAATATGATAATACCACAAAACAATAGACTACACATACACCACAAAAATACAAAAAATAATACTATTTAAATAGATCTCATTAATTTGAGTCTAAGACTCATTTCATATTTGCACCAAAGAATTTTAAAAAATAAAAAGACTAAGTATGTTACTAATAAAAAATATATTCTATTATCTAACTTAATCAATCGACGCTTGGATACCTAGTTGGAATTATTCAAAATTGATAAGGTATAATAAGGCAATAGTGATTTATTGTCCTTGGATGATTATTTTTATTGCTTTAAAAATTATGTTTAAATCTAAGGACGCCTATGATCTATGGAAAAATTTATAACTCTAACAAGCCTTCAATGATAATACTACATCTTTAAAATGAAAAATATTTTGTCCATATTTGTACAACATTATCCATTGACAAACCATCCTAAGTTTGAAAGCTATTCTACTAAAGTAGAAACATACAAATGCATTGTATTGCAATGTGAATGTACAAGATAAAGAAATTATTTAAATCAATTGAAATATGTCTTTTATTCAATCTAATAATTATTATGTGATTATTGTATTATTACATGATTAAAATGATTACAAAATAGAGAAAGTTGAAGTATATAGAAATAACTAACATAATTTTATCATTTTTTTAGCAATTTTGATGCTTTAAAACAAAGATATTAGAGAAAAAATAGCAATTTGAAGAAGTTTAAAATAGCCATGTCATTAATGTAATTATAATTTTATTGCAACTCTATTTATTCCTAAATATAATTTTTATAATATTAATACAAACTAAGATTTGAATAAAAATTAGACCTTTATACATTATTTTTTAAATATCTAATTAAAAAAAATATATTTCTTATTTGAATGACTATTGCTTATTGAACTTTGTAAGACCTCACTTATTAAAGAAGAAACACATTTTTATCAAAAAACAACATTAGCATTAAATTATTTTACTACCTTATCAACTTTTAATAATTTTTTTAATATAATTTAATTAGATATTTAAAAAATGATGTATAAAGGTCTAATTTTTTTTCAAAACAAAATAAGCTCAAATTTTGTGAGCATTAAGTGTTTGAGAAGCAATACAAAGTTAGTTTGAGTATGTTTGTGCATAGTACTAAAATTATCTTAGATTATGTGCAATTGGATGTTTGGAGACACGTATTAGTTGCTTCCAAGTCATGAACAATTTATTTCGTTTCTTTCACAAATGATTTCTTCAAAAAGAGTATGAATGTTCATGATAAAATAAAATTTAGAAGTATGTAAATTATTCAAAAAATGAAAGACTTTAATTGAGAATCAAACATGAAAGAAGTTAAAATATCTAAGATCAAACAATGGTAGAAAGTATAAGTCTAAGGAATTTGAATATTATTAAAAAGAATGTGGAATAAAATATCATTTCATCAAATATACTTTAATAAAATGGAGTAACAAAGAAGATGAACAAGAATCCACTAAAAAGAAAAATATCATACTAAATGATGTAAAGCTTTAAAAGTACTTTTAGATTGAAGTTATAAATATTGCATGCTATTTTCTAAATCTCTTATCATATATTGCAATTCAATACTAGATTTTAGAAAAGATTTGGAATGAGAAGCTTACTAATTATTCTAATATTTAAGTATTTAGATGTTTTGCCTATGTTCATATCTTTGATGTGCATAGTGACAATTTATAACCAAAAGTAAGAAAGTGCATTATTCTTCAATATGAAAAAACTAAAAAGAAATATTGAATTTAGGATCCTATTATACGTAGGATCATCCTTAGAAAAGATTTAATCTTTGATGTTATTCAATTATTTAGTATTCATAAATATAATACAAAGAATAAGGTTGTTAGTGAAGATACACTAAAGGTTTTTCAAATAAAGATAGGTGTTATTGAATCTTTTAATAAGGATGATATAATCTTAGATTTGAGTAGTGAACTTGTCATTGACAAAGTACCAAAAGAGAGACTACAACCTCATAGATTATAAAGGATTAATAGAGTCTTTAAGAGTTATGAATTTGTAAATACAATTACATTTAAAAATATATACAAGAGATAGGAAGTGCAATTTTGTCTTACAAGAGATATGGAATGCAATTGACATTGAATACTTGTTATAACTTGAAAGCAAATGTTAAGAAAGAGAGATCATTCTCCTACCAATTAAGTATTTGTGAATGCTTAAAAGATTGAATCAACACTATAGCTAAAAATTGCTTCTATTTACTTTAGAAGAAGCAATAGAGAGGTTAAAAGCAATTTGATCAAAGAACAAGAAAAGATTTAATAAGATTCAATTATTTAGATTTAAATCATTGAAATTAAATACAGGTTTTAGTTTATGATAGTAACTTGTTAAATCAATATAGCACTACAAAGAAATTTGTAAAGAAATAATTTAGACTTTCAAGTGGTATTCACAGTCTATGATAATACTTATTTTTTGCAGAAGTTAGATAATATTAATATGAAAAATCTGGTGGTAAGAAAGAAAGTAAAGATTTTTAAAAGAAGAGAGTTAAGGTTCAACAAGAAAGACTTTGTTAGCTCTTTAGAATAATAAGTAGATCAAAAATAAAATGGAGAAATTTAAGAAGTTTTTATGCAATCTAAAAAAAAATGAGGAGGATTAATGGCACATATTAGAAAGTGTATAGAATTAGAAGAGGCGGATGTTTTAATACAAAATTTTATATCATATAAATATTATCTTAAGACCATAAAATATATCAATTTTTTAATATATATTTATTTATTAAAAATAAATTTAAAAAATAAATTATGTTTTAAAAATAATTTATAATTTATTAATAAATAATAGTAATAATAATAATATTTTTAGTAAATTTTATGAATATTCTTCTAAATTTTAGTTGAAAACAAAGCTTTTTAGAAGCAAAATAAGATCTATAGATAATTAATAATTATAATTTTTATTTAAGATGAAAATCAATAGATATATTTTTAATAGATTTATAAATAGGTGTGTAACTTTTGATAAAAATAAAAACATAGATTGTAAGAATAGAGATTCAAAAAAATAAAAGAAGAGGTTACGTACTAACTCTATAAAGAAAAATTTCAATGAAACTTTGAATATCAAGTAGCAACTAGAGAGTTGTGGTAATGGATGAATAATAGGTTATTAGAGTAGAGCCTAAGAGGTCTTAGGGTTGAATCTTTATAATGGTAGAAAGGGAAGAGAAAAAAATATATTCTCAAAAAAATCATCAATTAATTTATTGTGGAAATCCAAAGGATTGGTCCTACAATGCATACATTAAGGAATTATGTTGGGTGATTTATCACTTATAAGTAGAAGCAAGGAATCTTTCTTATTTGTAGTATGATGTATGATGCTTATATCTTTTATATATTTATTTTTTTATTAGATCTTAAATAAAAAAGAGTCACATATTGTTTATTGCTGAAGTATAATGACATCAATCTTCTAAAATCTTCAACTCACTTCTAATATATATATATATATATATACACATAAATCAAAGATATAGGATTTAAGGCTAGGATAGGATTTAGGATTTTAGAAAAGAACAACATTATTTTGAAAATGATATTAAAGCCCTTAAGAGAGGTTTTTTTCTCTTGTTTTTGTTTTATGAATTTATAATACATGGCTTCTTAACTAATTGAAGACCAAGAGAATTTAAGAAGGACTTAGCTTTTATTGGATGATATTTTTGAAAGTATTGAAGAAAAGATAGATTAATTAGTAGTAGCCAAATATGAAATATTTTTTTAAGGCAAGATTCTTTCTTTGTAACAACAAAAATGCAAAAAAAAGTATTATTTTTAAATATTTAGATGTAGAAAAAGAATACAATATTTTTGTACCTAGAGAGAAGAAGATGATTTTTAGTTGAGATGTGATTTTTTTTTAATAACAATGATGAATTACTTGGTAAATTACAAATTCTTCAATAGAATAATAGAAGAAATGGAGATTATAGAAACAAGCTTGGCTTAGTTGATCTTTAATATTTTAATAGAATAAAAACATCTAAATCATAAGCCTTAGAATTACATGTAAATGATGGACTTGGTAGAAAAAGGACTTATAGGGCAACAAATTTTATACAAACAAAAATAGTAGAATTCTATTAGTAAAAAATAGAAGCAATCACTTAAGTTCTATCACCAAAATGTGGTTAATATGTGGAATTGATCTATTTAATATGAAGATTGACAATATAGTTTATTGCGTATTTTAATAAAATAAAAATATTTTTATTTGATAAGATTATGACTTGTTAATTGAAACAATGGATGTTATTTATGTTAAAAAAACATGCATAATCAAAAAATCGTTGAAGAAACCATAAATTCATCCCTTAAAAACAAATAAAGTCATATTATAAAATAAGAACTTGATTCTTTAAAAGATCATAGTATATAAGAATTATTATTTATATCAAATAGCAAGAATATGAATTTCAAATGGATTTTTTTAAAAAAAGGTTATTAGCAATGGTTCCAATAAGTATATTAATATGATTAATTAAAAAATATTTTATTTATATAAAGGATCTTAATTACCAAAAATCTATTATATTAATTTCTTATCTTATAATAATTTACATATTTATTATAATTCTTACTATCCTTAATTAGAATATATTGTTGTTTTGAGTTATTTGAATGAGAAACTTAATAAAGAATAAATACCTAGATTTTCACATCCTAAAAATTATAGGATATTTTTTCTATGTTTTTATATAGAAGCTATTCATGTATTCATATTAATCCTTAATAAAGATCATTTCTTACCTTTTAATAGTAATGGCCTTGATATAAGTACTTAAAACTGAAGTCAATGTCATAATCAAAGTCAATGATTTAGCTATTAAACTCCAAACTTATCTTGATTATCTTTGTTCTTCAATCTCTTCTTAGTATTTTTTTTTTTTTAAAGTTGAAGTGGTCCATTGATGTCATTTATTTCAAAGTAAAATATAACTTTCACTTAACAAACCTAATCTTAACATTATCAATTTTGTCTTCTAAGTTCTTACTTTCTTAAGTTAAAAATCCTAAGAATCTTCATTGATTCTTCTTTGTAATACTTATAATTTATTAATAGAATAAAAAGATATAATAAAATGATATGATATAATTTTAATTATTAATTTTTTATCATAAATTTTTTATTATAAATTTTTTTTATGATAATTACAATATTCATTTGAGATTATTTATAGCAATCTTATAATGAATTCTTTTTAATACTATTTTTTACTACCTTAACTATCTAAGGTAGCTTAATCACCTTGTCTTTATAACATGTAGGCAACTAATCACTATTCCATTCACACTAATGTCATAACTTCTTCCTTCTAATCTTTTTTACATTAGCTTGTTCTTCTTCTTCTTTTAATTCCTTCTATACCAAGTATTCTCTTCTTTTTTTGTCTCTTTTTCATACCAATGTTTTTTCTTCTTCTCCTTCTTTTTCTTTTTTTCTTTCAATTCTTTTTTTACTAAGTTTTTTTTTGTAATAATTTATATCCAAAATTTTACTAAAGTTATATCTATAAAATCTTTTACTATATTACATTATGTAATAAGTATAATTCTAAGGTTAACAAAGAAGACATCTATATGAAGATTCTAGAAGAGCTCAAAATTCTACTTAAATACAAAGATACAATGTTACAATTACCAAAGACCTTATATGGCTTAAAGCAATTTAGATGCAAGTAGAATAAGATTTTAGGTACATCTTTATTGAGTCTTAGTTGAAAGCATTCAAATTCACATCTTTATTTTTCCACAATATATATTAAAAGATTAGTTCTTGCATTGATCATTTATACTAATGATGTACTAATTGGTAGGAAGTACTTTGAGATCTTTATTAATTGTAAGGATGAATTGCAAGAGTGATACAAGATGAAAGACCTCAATGAGTCTAGTCATTTTCTTTGCATTGATTTTGTAGAGGACAAGAAAAATTATATTATTAATTTGAGTCAAATAAAAATATATTAATTGAAAGTTGAAAGAATTTGAAACAAAAGATATAAAATCAAGTGCAATATTGATGGTACAAGGTCATCTTGCTACACATGAAAATGAAATATATATATATATATATATATATATATATATATATAAGTATAAAATTTTATTTTAAAGATTTGAATTTGATCTTATTCCTTGTAAATTGTATAAGGTGCTAAATACCTAGATTCTCACATCTTAAAAGCTTCTAGATATTATTCATATACTTCTACATATGAGTTATCTTTACACATAATAGCTCTTGATAAAGATCATTTTTTTGTCTTTCAATAGTTATAGCCTTCATGTAGTCTTTAAAATCTAGTACAATGTCCATATCAAGGTTTATATCAATAACTTTGTTGAGGTTGAACACTCTGATTTTGTACTTAAGCTTTAAACTTATCCAAATTGTCTTAATTCTTTAATCTTTTCTTCATATTTTTTCATATCTTATAATATTTCATTGATGCCACATAAGTCTTTGTAAAATTAAAATAATCTATGAATGGAATTTTCTTAAAATAGAATTTTAGCTCACAATTGATAAACCTTATCTTGTGATTGTCTATTTTCTATCTATTTCCATAGCATTAACAACAAAGTTCTTTCAATCTTAAATTAAAAATTCTAAAGATCTTCATGAATCCTTTAAATACTTAGTGATTTAATTTGGATTTTTATGCTACTTTTATATGTTTTTTAAATATAGGAAAAAAATTAAATTAATTAATATATTTTTTTCTTTCTCTAAATATAAATTTATTATTATATTTAATAGATAGAAATATTGAATTATTTTTTAATTTGATATGAAATAAGAATTGATGATTTATTAACATCTAATTATAATAATAAAATATGAATTATAAAAATAAAATATTCTAATTAATAAAAATTAACATATAAATAAAGCATCATAAGTTTATTTCAAGTTATATCAATGTATTTGAATAGAAATTTATTGCTAAAGTTATATAACAATTTTTTTATATAACAAAAATTTATGAGTTATTTCTATTTTAACAATATACATGAACTCCCACTGTTGCATTAAGTTCATGCGGTTTTTGTAGAAGTACTAACTGTAATAATTGAACCTCAATATTGCTTAAAGGGTTACTTAAAATAGCTATGTGGAATGACGAAGCGTATTTAAAATAAACATGAAATCAGTATTTTTTTAGTACTCAAAATATTCAACTATGGTGACGAATGAATGAAAGTGGGTTCACAAGAATTTATCCATCTTAGCTTCATCCTGAATCCTTCGGTGAGAATGGGATCATTTCCCGACAATAGAAGAATTAGGATTTGATCTCTGCTGTTTTCAAGTCTCGGCACTACTCAAGCTTCCAGAAGCATCGATCAGTCGATCGATGTTTCTCGGTTTTAGGGTTCCGAGCTTGGTGGGATGTTGGAGGGCCCGAAAGTATGCGGAGCGCGTGGATTTTCTCATTCTGTTCGTAAATCAGATTTTATGGAAGCTTTATGTATTACCATCAGTAGAGAAATCTCCTGGTTTGAGGTTTTCCATCAATTTGGGTTTTGATTATACGGTTCACCTTCGAACTAGAATTCGACTTCCAGATTCCAGGTTGCTATTGTGCTCCTCGGAGGATTGAGCGTGTTTTGTTCGTATTCTGGGGCATTGGGTAGGCGAATTTAGGATGACGTCGAGAATAGGGCAACGTTTG
This sequence comes from Physcomitrium patens, assembly GCF_059467195.1. Classification (NCBI taxonomy): domain Eukaryota; kingdom Viridiplantae; phylum Streptophyta; class Bryopsida; order Funariales; family Funariaceae; genus Physcomitrium; species Physcomitrium patens. Next base: position 14,666,687 of record NC_143419.1, on the reverse strand, counting down.
TTACGAAGAGCCCTACAGTTGGTTGGGACTGAACCGATTTCTAGTGCAACCTCTTCTTCAGGTCTGTACTCTCTGGAACGTTGAATTTCCTTGTTAGCAGAGTAGACGGTTTAGCTCGTGACATGTTACATTTATGGATCAGGCGTTTTGCTGTTGCCCTTGTTGTTCATTTAACTCGCCTTGATTTCACAAAAGATTGATACTAGGAGAATTCAAATTAGTAGTCTTTCGATAGCTCTACGATATATTTGTTCATCTGCTGCTCCAGAATGTTATGTTATTTTCTCTGCGAGTTATTTCAATGCTGCAATTCGTCATTGCTAATTGGTGATGCGGCCTTGAAAGTCTTAATAGAATTCATTGGATGTTATGCTTTGTGTTTTGAGCTGAACAGCCTAGAATTAAGTTTGAGATGGCGCACCTAGGATTATCAGCAACTTATCTGACTTTTATAAGTTTAAGTTTTAAGTAGAGTAGATTTTTAAACTTTTAATTAAGTGTCTTATTTGTTCTGACAGTATCCAACTATGTTGTCACAATTCCAAGGATTTATGCTCCAGCCGCTCCTTTTGAACCAAGTTTACCTAGGACGACCATCAGAGCCTTACACCTATCTCATATCAGATATTTGTGCAGTGCACCGAAGGATTTAAACCCCAGTAGTAGCTCTATTAGTGTACAAGATAATGGCCCGGACAACGTATTGACCACACCAGAAGACGAAAGGGACCACCAAAAACCATCTCCGAGACACGACCTTGCTATGCTTTTTACGTGCACGGTTTGTGATACACGATCTGCGAAGACAATGAGTCGTGTCACTTATGAGACTGGAATTGTGATTGTACGTTGCCCCAACTGCCGGAACTTGCATCTGATTGCCGACAGGCTGGGCTGGTTTGGTGAGCCAGGCAGTGTTGAGGACTTTCTGAGGCATCAGGGAGTTTCTGTACGAAAGGGCAACGAGTCGAGCTATGAGTTTTCGGTTCACGATTTGACTGGATGGACCCCACCTAATCAGAGCAAGGGTTGATCACTTCCTGTGGCTGTTGCATTTTTTCAATTTTCCAATTTCTGTTTGTTTCAAGGGCAGCGGTTAGAATTGCTGGTTGTGCTCCTCATAGAGTTTCTTTTTCATCTTAAAAGATATTGGAGTCCATGTCCATCCAGAGAATGGTGGAGGCAATATCAAAAATTAGCTGGTGATAGTGCGAGGCAATGTGATTTCGAGGGCGGCTTGAAAAATGCTCATTAAATATAGAAAAGTAGACGATACTTAATACTGAAAGACTCTGCAAGGACAACATCAACATTGTCTGTTGGTCAGGGTGGATCCCGACTTCGCCTACCGGGAACTTTTTCCAATTACGAATGCGTGTACTTGCCGCAATGAACAAGAGCTTCTCATTTTAGAGGCACAATCTCAAATCCATCTTTCTCTGGGAAGCTCTAAGAATGTTGCAGTAATAGAGTGAGGGATGACGTCTTGTATATCCATTCAATGCAGGCAAAAGCTCTTCGGAACTTTGTACATGAAATCTAATTGAACTCAAGCGACGGAAACGTTATGTAAATGTACGTTGTGTCGATTTATCTCAAGTAGGATTAGACAAAAAAAGATTTTTACGCCTCATTCATTACACGCTTTGTTACCAATCTACTTTTTGTGGTCAACACCAGTAGGAGCAAAATGAAATCTACAACAAACGTTTGAAGTTGTGACATTAGAATAATTGAAGAAATTGGGTACTGCAAATCGGAACACGGGAATATATGTGGGGAAGTTTGAAATATGAAGTGAATGAGACGGATATTCATCGTGACATTGAAACATACGATCTGCGTCATTATATCACGCAGCAACGCAAAACACGTGTCGCCTGTCTAACCCAAAGCTTGTGCCGTGAGCGAATTCTATTACATCCATCCGTTGTGGTGTGTTAAGACAACTCAGTCGTCTTTCACCAAAAAATGTGTATACGTACATCAAAACTGTGTCCACATTCATATCAATACAATGTACTGCCTACGCAAGTTTTAATGCTGAGAACTAAATGAAAATTCGGCTAGTTTAGTGGTTACAAGTCGCTACAACAAAGGAAAAATTATATCCGCTAAATAGCAGCATTAGGATTGTTTCCAGCCAACAAAATGTTGATCTCAAGGCCCCGACTAAACGCTTGATTGAAGACGAGCCGTGTTTGGAAAGTTGAGACGAAGGGAAACCAAGACAAGAAAGCAATAGGCATGAACAATATCATTCCCATGGCTGCATCATAAAGTCGAGCTATTCCGCGCACTGATTTCCAAAGCCCAAACCACTTGATGACAGGGCGCATTGCAACGGCGATCTGCACATATTCGATAAGGATCCACGTCAAAAGCTCACATTGTTAATGAGACTTCTCCAATAAGATCTTTATACTCAAGAAGATCGTATAAAAGACGGTGGAGTAGAGTCTCCGACGTCATCATATTCCAAGTATCTAGAGCATTTACAAAGATATCGTCACTTACAGAGAGTAGCCCCCAGCCAGTTGGAATGAGAGCTAATAGACTTGCAAACACATCACCAACTGTGAGCGGTGTTAGAGCAACAGCCACGCTAACACCGGTAACAACAGCCAGGAACACAATGCCTTGAAATAGCCTTACAATAAGCTGGAAGTTTGCTGATGCCTTCTGGCTAAAAGTGAAAATCTGCATGTCAATGACCTTGAATTAGGTCTCTGATGTGGCAACTGACACTTCTTACTAAAGCAAAAAAGAAAAGTAGCCGAAGCAGGGAATAAAGCACAGGATGCACAAAAATGTTCCTGTACACGTGGGACCTAATGTAGTATTTAGTTCGACGATGACGATGATAACGTCTACAGAATCTAATTAAGCTTATATCAGAAAGTGACACCCACCTTAAATAAAACAAATACACAAAGCATCACCACCCAGGAGTATCCGTAAACCTGAGTCAATACACAAAAAATAATTAGCACAAGATTCCTGATCGGGACGGGTGCAGTTCTTATTGCACATCGTGTCAATTTCCTGAACACTATCAACTTCACTTAAATATGCTACTCCCTACGAACACAGTTTGGAAGTGGTTTGATGTCATCGATACATAAAAACAAGGACGCATTTTTTTTGACGTTTGTTCAAAGGGTCAAGGCTTAGAGGGAACACAAGC